>NC_087095.1:14358400-14669000 GCF_963855985.1 Ostrinia nubilalis | reverse complement strand
TTTTTCTCTCACGCTTTCTATGTCTCTCTCTCTCTCTCTCTCTCTCTCTTTCACTAACTTGCCCTGACCTCGGTCAACGTGCGAAAGTATTTGTTAAAAAAAATACACGATGATAATCTGAAAAGGAAATCGATCGACAAGTTATGTTAGTCAAAAATTCCCCTGCATTTACTAGTATCTATAAATAATAATAAATAAATATCCTTGGACATTTTACACTGCGCTTCTAGTCCCAAACTAAGCAATGCTTGTACTATGGGTACTAGAAAACGGATATAAACATACTTAAATACTTTTTTTTTGTAAATACATACAAAACACCCAGTCCAGTACAAACAAATATGTTCATGTACACTAATTTTTGTACTGTGCGGGAATCGAACCAGCTTCCTCCGGAATAGTAGTCCGTTTCGAACCACTACACCAACGGCCGACGTATAAACACTTTATCATTTGGTGTTTTGTATAAAATTAATAAAAAAAAGCTTAATGGGCGAGATAGCCTATCTTGTAATAATGCTAGCTACGAGTTTATTAACATTTTATCAATGACGAAGTATATTTTTGGATAATGATTTAGATAAGTATAGTCGTATGACTGTGGAGCTACGTAGCATCACTAACAACTCAATAAAATAATGATATAAGTGAAAATTATCACTATAATTATTCTTTTACGACTCTATTTTCGTAATGATAGTGGCTATTGCCAACTGCAATAATAATAAAAATCGTCTGAAACAAGAGATATTTGTGATCTCTTAATAATTTCAATTTGCAATCAAATAACATAAAATTTAGTCTAAAATCTAAATTAGTTACTTTTGCGAAATTGTATCATAGCAAGAATTTTATCAGTCTCATTTATTTCGAGTTAAGTAGTAGCCGGAAGACGTAGCGTGGGCAGGCCTTCCACTAGGTGGACCAACGATCTGGTGAGGGAGGTGCCTGGATGCGAGCGGCGCAGGACCGGTCTTTGTGGAAATTCTTGGGGGAGGCTTTTGTCCAGCAGTAGACGTCTTTCGGCTGAAACGAACGAACGAACGAACGAAGCAGTAGATAGGTACTTGCAAGTTCAAAACTAAATCATGCTTTTGGATTCAACTGTGTTTGCCGGTCAGAAAGTCTTCTTATAAGTTCACACACACATTAATACAGCCTTCTACTAGCTTAACTACTAAAATATTCTTAACAAGTGACAATCAAACATTTTATTGATATTTTTTTACCTTATTAAAAACGAACAATTGTATTCACCTCTTTAATTTATCTGCTACAATAAAGTAGGTATAATTCGTAATCAATTAACAACCGTATCACATTGTATTAGCGAATCTTTTTTCACTTTATATCTTGTTAGATTAACGATTGTATTTTTATTGATAAGCTGATAATATAAGTCTATTGCTATCACCTAATCAATTGCTTTCAGTTTTCGTTCAGTGCTGTGGTGGCCAGTTGCTGTTAGTATACGAACGGCTTGTGGATGAAGTGCGTGTTTTTATAGTGCATATGACATCGATCAAGCATACAAAAGTTTTTCGCGACTTCTCCAAAATTAGTTTTCAAGAATGGCTGGTACAGATAACGCTATGAGCAAGGTAAGTTTTTATTTAATTAGTTTACTTCTCGGGCTTCTGGACCAGCGATCTGGTGAAGGTCGCGGGAAGTGCCTGGATGCAGGCAGCGCAGGACCGGTCCTTGGGTGGGGCCTTTGTCCAGCAGTGGACTCATTCGGCTGAAACGAACGAATACTTCTTGGGCAGTCAGTAAACGTTACCTGTCGCTTTTTTAGGTATAGAACGTATTTAAGAAATAAATCTGATTGGAAATACATACATAATATCTGAAAGGATTCTGGGAAGATTTTAGTAAAATTAAAACTACATCATTCAATATTAAAAAAAAATCATTACCCTACCCAGTAAACAACAGTAAACAAACCTAGACCTAGCAATAGACCTTATGATGATATGTAAAGAAAAAATAAAAAATTGAAAGTGCTTTTTTAAAACCTATTTGCAGAAATAAATGAGTTTAATTACAAACAAAAAATATTTCGATTATTTCAAATGGCAAGTCAGTAATAAAGAAGAAACGAAAAACACAAACAATGTAAAACATGTTTAAATAATGTATAGAAATGTACGAACAAACGTAATTGATGTACTAACTCGATTTTATGACATTTTTATCAATAAATTTATATTAGGTATTATCGATAACTGTGATAGCTACGAAGATTTCGATCTAAATCGCATTTTCACAATAACGGTACAGATTTCGTCCTATCTATTATCATAGCGTGACGCGATAAAACACGAAAATTACTTTAGGTTAATAAACAGTCTTTACTATTAGAAGAGCTTCTTTTCAACTACTAGACGTCCACTGCTGGACAAAAGCCTTCTCCAAGAATTTGCATAGGTTCTAGGTGCAGTTAGCTCACTTAAAAACATTTTTAATTATTTGTTTTAAAAGCTACAAAAGAAATAGGTACCCGTTCCGTGAAAATTCCCACACTACATAATTGCGATTCATGAGATAGAGACCGCTGACTTGGGTAAGATGGCCAACGAAGTCAATGAATCTCTTATAAAGTGCTTATTATTACCTGTACGTAGTAAAAGCGTTACGAGCATCGAGAATTTAAAGCTGGGTTGCACCATCTTACTTTAACTTTGACAAACGTCAAAAATCTGTCAAACTCCATACAAAAAACACCGGTTAACTTTATAGTTACGGTCAAAGTCATGTGGTGCAACTCAGCCTAAGTATCCTAGTCTATACTATAAGCTAAGACAGCATACGAACTCGACCACCAAACAGTGTACTATTACCAAAATGCTTAAACGTTACAGCATCCGAAGTACTCGCCAGGTGTTACCCTTCGAAACTAAGCAATCTCCAGGTAGTTATATTCTCACTAACAGTTGTGGTGTGTTCAGAAGCAATTTAAAACTTTACCTAGACCTCGGAGTCGGACACAGGTGCATTGCCCCACATATGTTCATAGAAATCAGAGCAAAGTTTTATCCAACTCTGTCTAGCGGTGTTTAAGACTATGCAAGAACAGGGAATACGTTGAGTGGCTCATTATAATTTGAGTAAGTTTTTTTTAGATTTTGATTTTAAGTTATTAAATCTATTTCTAAATTAAATGGTATGGTGGCTTTTTTTTGGAATATGTACCCTACACCTGTGAAATGCTAGTGGTTGAGCATCCTGTAGCTTTACCATGAGTTTATATTAAGCGTCATTGCTAGCCAGTGCGTCAAAAAATCTATAAAGATTTTAGTGCTTGATTGTACCAATAATATTCTCACGGACCCACTGGGAAAGAAAATGCTTTTGAATTTTTAATGTTTGGACCAGTTGGTAAACAAAGTATGAACTTACATTTTTTTTTAAACAATGGAACTGTAGACCTTTTGTAATAGCTCTGCTGAAGGGTATGGGCTGAATATGAGGCTTAACTTTCATAGACAAACAAACAAACTCTTTAGTATAAAGTATAGATTTGTGCATTCATCCTAAAAAAAATCTTGTATCAAAGCAGCTCCACAACATCCATGTTCCAAGTCATAAACATAAAGTATGTGGGTAAGAACTTAGCTCTACTCGGAAGACGAACTTGTGCATAATATTATTTGAATAGGGAATCGAACGAAACTTGCCGGCTCCATTGTGGTCTTCATAGACCCGAATTTACATTTAAATTAGCATTATTTTCTTGTTTGAAGGGATTAAGTTCTAAGAGCTCCCTGATTTTGAAACTTGTTAATTAGTTATTGGGACTTGTGTATGGGATATGTTGAGTACACATTTTTGTTGTAAAAATAAATAACATTTTAGCCTAGGCGCAGACCACCGACTTTTAGTTGGCCGGTAGTTGGGACCGATTCTAATTTGTATGAAGAATCGGCCGATACCAAATCGGATTAAAGTGCGCACTTTCATACATGTCCATACTGATTAACAGCCCGACTCAACTATCAGCCGACAAAAAGTCTGTCTTAGTCTGCGGCTAGGCTTACTACTGCCATTTAAGATGCCGCAGAGTTTAGCTTGGTCAGTCAACTAACTGGATGTCAATTATAAAAATAAAGATTTGCCTTGGTCTGAAACCGAAAAAAAGATTTTTTTTTTAAACGTGACAAGGTAGGTATTTCACCGTAATCGCACCTGGTGTTAAGTGGGAAGCAGTCTAGGATGGTACATTATCTGCCCTGTAAGTGCCGATTCACTCTCGCCTTGAAAAGGCCCGGATTATTTTACGTAGCTACACAAATATTGAGTTAAAATAATATTGGTGTTCTCGTTACACATTAAATTCGTGTTGCTACCAAAGTTAATTGGTTTTTAAATAAATCAGTGAAATCAGTACAGCTCTCCATGTTTTTCATCTCCCTTTTGATGTCATTTTATAAAATTGATATTTTATTATTCACATCCGGATTTTCATACATTAGTTTACTGTAAAAATATCTGCTGTTTTTGCAATTTAGATTTCAAACGAAAATATAAATTTTATTCGGTTCCACCAAAACAACTTTATGTAATAGACGGATTTATCATCCTGTATATTTGACTGCTGTTGGATTGATGTGTGCTGGAGCTAATGGAATTAAAGGTTTACTCCAAATCTGATTTAATCAGATGCTTCTGGGAATTTTCGATTCGCTGGATTCGCAGGTAATCTCACTATAGTCGATAGCTCAACAGACTCTACATTTTGTTGGAAAATAACACTTATTAGAACTGCATAAGATGCTACAGTTATTGATGTGCTTTAGTTTGTACTATCAGTAGATACTTAGCTTTGGTAGTTTTCTTGTACGTGACCATTCATACAAATTAATCCAATTTGGGTTTAGGAATGCTTGGTGTAAATAATGATAACATGTCTTGGAAATAGTCAAATTATTCCAGCAGGAACTTATTATTCTGTGGTATAACCTACTTTAGCGTATATTCTACATTGTAGAGTTCGTTCGCTTGAGCCCAAAGACGTCCACTGCTGAACAAAGGCCTCCCTAAACATTGTAGAGTATACAAATTGAAACCAACATGTTATAAATCACGTGTCAACATATTGAATTTTGATTCCATTAACTTCCATCACTCTCTATATTGATAAAATCGATGATTCATAATTTGTTTTACTTACATTTTGTATAATAAAAACATGTTTTGTTGCAGCCAGACAAAAATGGCAGTACGCCAGTCGGAACAGAAAAACAAGATGGCGAAACGCCCGAGCGAGCCAAGTGGGGAAGCCCCCTGGAGTTCATACTCGCTTGTCTGGGGTATGCTGTGGGGCTGGGAAATGTTTGGAGATTCCCGTACTTGTGTTATAGGAGTGGAGGAGGTAAGTGGTATAGCCTTTATTTCCCTCCCTAGGTGGTAAAAACTTTATCCTCTATACACGCCTGAGCGAGCCAAGTGGGGAAACCCAGTTTATACTCGCCTGTTTAGGATATGCTGTGGGGCTGGGAAACGTTTGAAGATTTCCGTACCTGTGGTATGGAGTGGAGGAGGTTAGTTGCGAGAACTTTTACTTCTGCTACGTATTGCTACGTAGAGCAAAGTACAAAAAAGAAAGCGAAATAATCAAAGAATTTGAACTATACTTTTTAGGCTGGTGTTCTCTTGTCTTCAAACACAACTAAAAAACTGACCGTTTTTGGCTACTGCATTTGCTTTGTTTAACAGTGCAGTTTGATTATGCAGTATTTATATCAACCGACAGACAGTAGTAGCTGAGTTTGTGGCAGCGCTTTTTCTCAGCACTTGCCAAATATTGAAAACAAAAACGGCGATGGTAGGGTAAAAAGATTATGAGACATGTAGAGGCTTCTTAAGAGCAAATATTTGACGATTTGTAAGCTATTTAAATAGTCTATACAAATAAAGAAATTTTGACTTTGACTCAGTAAGGAACGTGAAAGCATCGCGATTATGATTATGATTGTCGCTGGTGGTGATTGTGAACCTATCTCTTGCATATTAAACAATGTTATGTTTACCTATATATGAATAATACCTAATGATATTGTATAATGTTATTAATAGATAAACTTCACTAGCAACAGATTTGGTGGTATTCCGGCAAAAACCTTTCAAATTCATAATGAAAAGAAACCGTTTGATACTAAAAGGCGTATTATCAAATCGAATTTTCCTCATAGATAATCTTCTTAATATTAAAATAACATTATCAGATGGTATTCGATGTGGGGCTTAAGATATAATACTTATGTAGGTAGTCATATGGCCTTGATGATGTACTCAATATTAATTGTCAAGCGTCTAGTGAATATTTCCTCTCACTTACGGGACCTCTCGTTCCCATCGCTATAACTCCTGTGTTGCAAGGATCTTCAGCTTAACCGCCAATTCTTCTCACTTGTAAATTGAATAGTGGATTATTATGTTTAGGTATTATTTACAAATAAGTAGGTACAAAAAAGTGACGTGACATGAAATATTTTTTGTAAACGATGAAGAAGTTTTTGAGTATTCTCCAAGTTAGTTAGATCATTTCCTTGATGTTACAGCTTCTTACGTAATATTATTATTATTACAAATAGTATTTCATAGCCACATGAAATTCATAGTATAGGTAAATACATATTATGTTAAAGCTCTTAAACACATGAAAGCATGTTTAGTAATTAAATAATAGGTAGTAAGGCCCAGAACAGATGGTGAAACGCAACTGCAACGAAACTGCAACTGCTAGTTACTTTTGAGTTGCATCTAAGTTTCTGCCATAGAGTCCGTTGAGAGACCACACATGACGCGACCAGTTTGAAACTTTCAGTTTCAGTTTCATTCATCAGAATCGTTTCACCGTCCGTTCTGGGCCTTAGAGTAACATGAAATTTTGTTTCAGGTGCTTTCATCCTGGTGTTTTTGTTGATGATATTCCTGATCGGTCTTCCAATTTTCTACTTGGAATTATACATCGGACAGTACAGTGGGCTGGGACCGTTAAAGGCCTTCCAGTCCATTGCGCCTTTCTTCAGTGGTCTAGGATACTGTACCCTGGTGGTCATCACCATCATCTCGATATACTACATGATCATCATAGCGTGGACTTTGTATTATACCATCGTGTCCATAGCTGGGAGCCTGGATTGGGGATCGTGTGAAAACGACTTCAATGATTTATGTAAGTATCATTATTATGAGCTCATTTTGTATCTAATCCATCAGGATGAGCCTCTAATTTACCAGATGTACCTATATGGATTTGGCATACACTCCCTAACCCCATGCTATATTGAGCCCTACTTATCAAAAATCTTTTTTTGTTTTGCTTGAATGGTAGTATATTTCCCATCCCTTTTCATTGGATTTTAAATTGACTTTATCATAAATTAAATACTTGAGTCAAATAAAATAGCTTAATTTTGTTATTTCTTGTATTTGTTTAGTTATTATACTCCAATGTGTTTCTAATCTAATTTGATTTATTGAATAAATTAAATAAATTCCTAATACAAATAATATTTGTATTAAGAAAATTTAGTAGAATACTATTCTACTAAATATTTCTCTCTCCAGATTGCTACAGCGGAGCATACGACAGGGACTGCAGGGCGCAGAACCTCACCGGTTACCACGTCGAGACGTACTACAGAGGGAATTGTACCGCAATCGGGCAGATTTGCCTGCAAACTGGGTCTCAGCCTTTCAACGCGACGCACTGCCTCGAAGGGAACGTCGAAATCCCGTGGTACACAAACGTCACTAGGATTCTGGCGTCGGAACAGTATTTCAAGTAAGTAACAACCTTTTGATAGTAATAGATCTTTACACAATTAAATTGCCGTTTGAAACTACTTCAGTAACATTTTTAATTTAACAAAAACGATTTTTTCAAAAACGAAATTATGCTAGCTTATGTTTTTATGAATTTTAGTAACAAAATTGAAATAAATATAAAACTCATAAAGGCGATGTAAATCCTTGAAATGTAAGCAAATTAATAATTGGAAGAGCTTGAAAATTATTGAAATTATAAACTCAAGAGTGTTTCTGAATTTATTGCCAATTTCATATAGTAGGTCCCTACGAGTATCTCTTGTGCTGTACAGAAATCGGTATGTTGACAGTTTGTAAAATGGAAATAAGATTGTCAAACAGAAGATCTTATAAAATAATATCCATTTCGCATTGCACTCCAGTTTTATCTCGATTTCAATTTCTTAGCTAATACTGATAGCACTAACCTTTCCATTATCAGGCACGAACGTTTTAATGAAAATTCAATTTATCAGTTCATATCTCGTAGGTATTCAGTGGAATTTAAGACAAATGATAAGAGGTATACGCCCAAACGGACACGCGCAGTTTATAACTTAATACGGTTGCAAATACAGGAGGTGTGGGTATTTGGTTATCAGTTGAGACTGGATTATGACATACTTCGCCTAAAATCTTGCGATGACGCATATTTCCGTTATGATATCTACAGAGTTTTGATTGGCTATGTAAGGACGAGGGTATTAAGCTAAGTACTACTGCACTGCACTTAGCCTAGGCGCAGACCACCAATTTTTAGTTGGCCGATAGTTGGGTTGGGCTGTTGATCAGTATGGAGATGTATGAAAGTGCGCACATTACACCGATTTGTTATCGCCCCATTCTTCATACAATTAGAATCGGGCCCAACTATCGGCCAACTAAAAGTTGGTGGTCTGCGCTTAGGCTTAGGTTCGGCCAAACCAAAGCGTGCACCCTGCGTGCGCGATGGTGATGGCGATCAGTAGAAATCAGTAGGATCGCCATCACACGTACGTACAACTAGGTCGTATGTAAAACAGAGGTGTAGTTCTAGCAGAGTAGAACATTAAGACCACCCCACTCTTCCCTTAGATGTCGTAAAAGGCAACCCAGGGACTTTAGTCCCTTTTTCCCCAGCCTTGCTAGCATGGGCAATGTAGAGCAAATTCTCATTGCCTTTGATAAATTAGATTGAATCGTGCTCCTGCAATGGAGACTAAAATGACCTGCTGATGATGATGGACTTTCTTGCAGCGAACGCGTCCTTGGCAAGGGTGACGCTACCTGGTCCAACTGGGGAACTATTCAGTGGCACTTGGTTGGCACACTGTTCCTTTCGTGGCTGATTGCGTTCTTCTGCGTTATCAAAGTGAGTATTTATTTCTAAACTAATATGGTACACTTTTCAAAGTAGGTAGGCCTACTTGTCTCTGTGTCTATTACGGCTCAAGTAGCGAAATTAATTAGTTATTTAGATACCTATAGCAGTATAATTTTCTTTTGCACAGGAAACAACAAAATCCTTTCTTTGTTTTTGGCACGTGCCAGTGTCCAACAGTTCTTTAAGCTCAAAGAGTAGCAATCACAAAAATAAAGAACCAATATTAAACAAATGACTATCTCCCCTTGACCAGAAATAGCGCGCCGTTTTAAACAAATGAAGATGGCCTCTTGTGTGACAATCAATATTGAGCCATTGAAACAAAAGGCGATCACCTCTTGACCAACAATATCGAATAGTTTTAAACAAATGATCACCTCTTATGTGGCAATAACTTTTTAAACAAATGAGGATCGCCCCTCTTGTTCTCAGGGCGTGAAATCGGCGGGAAAAGTAGTGTATTTCACTGCGTTGTTTCCATACGTCATGCTGACAGCGCTGCTCATCCGAGGAGTGACGCTGGAAGGAGCTTCGGAAGGGATCCTGTTCTACTTATCCCCGACTTGGGAGACGCTGCTCAGTGCCCAAGTGTGGGGTGACGCTGCTTCACAGGTAGGCTCAGTTCTAAAATCAGCTTAGTGCGAGATAGACTCGTATGATGTGGGCTCAGTGTAGTAGAATTGTATTACGTTCTGGAAAGAAGATTATTTTCCGCGACAATATTTTAATTTCCCTTACTTTAAATATTTATTTATATTTAAAGGCACAACCACAGATGATTGAACTATTTCCATAACCAAAAGTTTCTACACTACTCCTGAAAATATACAATCGTCAAGTGGAAAATTCTTGGTATTTTCGGCTTTCTGATATGTTTTTAACACCCGTTATTGTAGAAGCAGCTCATTCGCAAGTTTGCCGTTTGGTTCTTATAAAACTGGGATCTAATTTCAACTAATCGAAAAAGCATACACCATATGTTTTAAGAAATCAGATTATTATCCTACCTATTTACAAAAAACAATAATGCAGTTTTGTCTTGTAACAAATCAAAAATCAATAAAGTTCTTGAAACATCTTTGACACAGATCTTCAGACTGAGCTATCTTGCACACTTGAATGAATCTGCCTATTATAAAGTTATTTTGAAAAAGTCTAGATCTTTGATTATTCCACGAGAATGAGGTTGTTTTTATCTTGAATCTTGCATCTCTGGAAAATATTCAAAGCGTACATTTGATTAGAGAATCCCAATGGAGAAGAAGACTTAGATTATTGCGATAAAAGTTTCTTAGTCTGTTTGTTGCAGCGATTGCGAGTTGTTACCAGTACCTCTAGCATGAACAACTTCCGTCTTCGAATCGTTTGCGTATTCGATAAAATTCGATACTCAATCTTCAAATTAAACGATAACGTGACAATTTTGATTCTCAAAATAAGTTTCGTGCAACCACATCTTATACTAAGTTCTAAGTTTACGACACGTTCACAAGGGCGCTGTTGTAGTTTTCTTACTAAATCTTTTGATGGCGATTCGAGTAGGTACGCAAACGATTTGAACTCGAAAGTTTTTCGTGCTAGCCCTACGGTTTGTTTTGAAAGTCGCTGCTTTTTATGAAAATACAAAATAATTTCGATCCTACTTAGCACTAAATACATATGGTAAGGCATACCTATTTCAGCCAGCGTCAAATAATTCGTGACATCCAAAGTAGTCAAAAAGTTGATAACACAACGTTATTCCAATAAAATTGTAACAAAGACGACACGTGTTGCGAAATTTTTGGCTACTTGAGTGTCACGAAGTTTTTGACTCTGACTGTTCTTATTTAGGCGTGTAAGAACACGCGAATTCGAAAAAAACATTTCAGTGGTTCAAGAAAATTTCCATTTCTATTTTTTAGGCATGTTACGTTTGCCCTTCATAAGTAAAAATTCTTTATGTCCTTATTTTGAGCTAGAGCTTCTCTCCAAATAAAGTTTTAATTCTGGCCAAACCATAAATCTTTTAAAAATAAAGACGTAACTTAATTAACTTGGAACATCCGTAAAACAGCCATCAATCTATCGAGATAGATTGACCCGCCGAAACAATCTTGTCTCCGATCGTGTCTAAATAAATAAGCACCGCAGTGTACATAGAAGAGCAGTAGTTTCCCACATCTATCCATTTAAGTATGAGCACAAGAGAGAACCTTGATACAAAAGTAAATAAACCGTACCAGAAGTAGGTACTTAGAGCCAAAGCACACGATGCGTTGCGGCGGCTGTGCGACGCCAGAGCGGTGTCGCTGCGTCATCTTACATAGAAATTTATCTGTAGCGGGCACACGAGCGGTGCGGCCGCGTCGTGCGATACGGCGAAATTTTTGCGGTGCAGCGCCCCAATGCATCGTGTGATTTGGCTCTAACTTGTTTAATATTTGAAATACAAGTATGTACGTACATGAGTGATAAGCTCATACGGCTTACATTTTATGAAGTCCCTTTGCGATGCAAGAGTAAATAATATTTAACTAGAACTTTTTCCTGCTTGAGTTTAGAAAATTACTTTGGAAGATACATACGTGACTATACAAATTATCTATAAACGAGTACTATGTTGTGAGCGATGATGTTCAAAATAAAGTAAAGGTCTATTCTAATATTTTATCTAATATAGCTTTTCCCGCGACTTCACCCGCGTGAAATTTCGTTTGTCACAGATCGTCATAAATTATAGCCTATATGTTATTATGGGCTATAAACAATAATACTGTAAAGTTTCATCAAAATCTGTTCAGTAGTTTTTGCGTGAAAGAGTAACAAACATCCAGACATCCAAACTCGCATTTATAATATTAAGTAAGATATTAAGATTTTACTCTAATTTCCCATAAATTAAATACCATAAAATCAGCCAAAATACGTTGTAGAGAAAATTGACATATTTGTTATTGGATAGAGTGACACTACTGCCACAGTTTCTGTATTGTTATAGCAGTCTTCTGAAGTGATTAATAAAATTATCTCAGATCAGTGCGTTTATCTGCCCCATTAGAATCTACAAGTTTATGATACACCATTTATTACTAACTTCTTGGAAGTTTTTATTGGAAATAAATTAACCGTGAAAATATTCTTTGGTGAAACTTCAAAGGCAGATTAAGTTGGAGATGTTTCTAAAGAATCATTAAACGGTCTAAAAATAAAAAATATCTGCTCAATTTTGTTCCAAGCATTGGTTCATGTTAAACAGCAAGTTTTAAGTAAAGTTCATTCATAAGAATAAGTAAAGTTGTTCTAAAGTAAATTAATCTACATAGAAACAAATAGATGTTTCCCAGAATGTGTGTTTATAATATTATTCGTAGAAATGTAGTCAACAAGATGAAATGAGTTGAGGTGGTGGTTCATGTAGGATATTTACTATGTTAAACAACATCGCTAATTGTTAAACCCAAATTTCATTTTCAATATTATTATGTTCATATTGTTCATGTTTAAAAAATACTTTGTGATTAATCACGTTGCTGCACGAAAAATGAATTTAATATACGAAATAATTACAGCAAGCAATATACGGGTGCTATCAGTATTTGGTTATCAGTCATTCTGTTCATTAAACCTGCGTAAAAATGTTGAGCCTTCACTCACAAGTCTCAGAAATTAACTGACAGAAAATTGGGCACAAAATTAATATTCCTTATCATTTTCCATTACATTACTGATTCTGATTGAACAGAATAAGCTTCATTCGTGGAAAAGTGCAATATGACGATTGGTGACGCAAATTATAAAACAAATGACGACGAGAAGGCTCTTAATTATGGGACGAGCTTAATTATCCCACCAAAAACATATACATGTAAAATGTTGCCAACACGAGACCATCATGGCTCGCGTTGTAAAAAGTAGAGCCAAGATTATATCTCTAGACGATCTAACTAAACACACTCGAGACGTTACGTATCATCTTCTTCTATGCTCTAGCCCTTTTTCCCATTATTTGGGATCGGCTCTCCTTGTTCTAAAGCGCCAGGACAGTCAATCCTTCTTTGAAACTCTACATGCTACGTATAATATTATTTTAATAAGCTTGAGTGCATATGCGAGTGGTATCACCACAATAGTCCAGCGGGGGCGGGGTTCGAACCAGCGTTCCCTGGATCTCGATTCGGCCAATTCCAACCTACTGTTGGGCTATTGTCAACTCAGTTGATAAGTCCGATAAATTCTTAAATTATTATACTTGTCTCCAGATCTTCTACTCATTTGGAGTGGCCTGCGGCTCCCTCATCACGCTGGCTTCATACAACAAATTCACCAACAACTGCCATTTTGACGCGGTGTTTGTGTCATTCGCTAACTTCGGGACGTCGATATATGCTGGCTTCGCGGTCTTTTCTGTGCTTGGGTTCCAAGCGCAGCAGATGGGAGTTAGTGTTGATGGTAAGTCTTTTTCTTCTTCCTTTTCATCATTGACATCATCATCAAAATCACCATTTTTATCGTCATTATCATCATCATTGTTTTCATCGTTAACATTTTAGTCATCTTTCTCATTTTTAGAACGCCATGTTAAGGCTTGGTATTTCTGCTAAAGTAGGTATTTCGCGCTGTCAAAATCTGCGTGCGCAATTCTTCGCCGAAGACAGCGCGCCAAAGCGCTCCCGCCACAATTTCCAGCTACACAGTATAGAAATACGCAGTTGGTTAGGTTAGGTTGACTTCCTTCCCTTCAAGCGTCACACTCACAACACTTTTTAATACAAATCATATCCAAGTGATACAAATGAAATCACCATTTAGACTTTTTGGGAATATATTCTAGAATCGAATAAATATAAAATATAACTGTAGAACACGGTTCAAAGTGGCCATGGCGTCGCCCGACCTTCTGGAAGTTCTGCGCCGGCTTAAAGAATTTCAAGATTACGTCACCCGACCTATCGGTAGGCCCTTGGGAGCTTGAGCGATTGGAAAAACATTTTATGATAAGTTACTCTTAGTAGCGATTATTTAGAGCTTAGATAATAAATTATAGTTGTTGCAATTTACGAAGCTTTGCATATGGTTAATAACATTAATCAGTACACGCATCAATTTTGTTCAGTCTCTTTGTTTATTAATAAATAAAAATATCATACTAAAAATGCAGAAACATTTATTTGTTTGTATTGGTCTGGGTGTTTTCTTTCTATAATATGTATGACGTATGTACGGGGTTCTGTATCGAAAATTACTATGAGCATCACACGCGGTTACCTGCGTACCTCTATGCACTCATGGGAGTTTAAGCAGAGGTCCCTAGAGTTTGACTTTGAGCTTTGTTTATAGTCATTACAAAGCAAACTGATGGGGAACTGCACTTGTCTTGAATTCGAAAGGGTAATTTGACGGTGTTAGGGGAATTCTAGGAATAAATACAGAGTCTCCTCATTGAGATGGAGACATTTCAATTTGAGATTTCACTTGACATTGAACACTATCTGACATAGAGTTTTCAAACACTTGTAAAAATAAAAAGTAATTACATCAAAGGCACTAAGTAGTATTGATATCAACTTTGAAGAAAATGACTAGCAAAATTACTTTCTACCCGTTCCACACGTCTTTCATGAATTATATTAAGGAATTTTTAAGCTAAATTTCAAGTAGATTGAACCAAGGAATCACTTTGTCCCATACAAACTTTGCCCCCTTTTTTCACCCCCTTCATTTCATGACCCCATTAATTCGGAAAATCTTTTCTTATGAGATGCCTACGTCACACAAAGAACACACCTTCCAACTTTCAGGTCTCTACGATATCCGTCAGTCATTTAGGACAAATCATTTTTATTAGTTGTCCAATACTCTATCGTTCCAGGTATGTCATTGACAGGAGGGTGCTACTATCTTAATGGGTTATTCATTAGTCCCAACTTTATGCCACTTGACATTTCAGAATCGTTTGACTTTAGATACCTAAGCGATTTGATATTCAGAGTCTTTTAATGAAATCAAGTTCTGAAATAACTTGAGGTGTTGTACCCGATCAAGCTTTTCATTGCAGGACAGTTAAATAGTTTTATTATTAGTTTCTTCTCTAAGACTTAATTTCTCAGAGTAGGTAAAGATTACATGAGAGCAAAATTTAGCTTTATAATAGTTTTAATTTTTTTTTCCTTGAAATATTTGACGCCTTGTAATCTGTCGTGAATATAGGTCCACACAAATAAAGAATGTTTGACTTCGACTTTAATAATTATGCTCTTACATAATTATTAATAAACTAGCTTTCCGCCCGCCGCTTTGCCCGCGTGGAATTTTTCGGTTCTTATATAACCTATTACACTCAGATATAATGTGGTTTTCTATTGGTGAAAGATTTTTTAAAATCGGATCAGTAGATCCCGAGATTACCCCTTACAATTTAACAAATATACAAACACACAAACTTTACCTCTTTAAAATATTAGATAATATAGACAGGTAATTTGAAACCCTTTTTTGTTTTATTATTTTTTTTATTTTAAATATTTCATAATCCAAACTAATAGGTATTTACTGTAAGTAAATGCTAAATAGTAAATATTAGTTTGGATTGTGAAATATCCCACTAATATGTCTGGATGTTTGTTACTCTTTCACGCAAAAACTACTTTACAGTATTATTGTTTATAACCCAGATCAACATTATGACGATATGTGGCAAATAAATTTCAATAAATAAATAAGACGTGTCTAAAAAGCGCCATCTATCGTCATTGGTTAAAATCTACAGCACTGGACAAACTACGGTATGAAATACTCATTCGGGGTAAGCCGTGAAACGCCATCTATCAAAATGGGTAAAACGAGGTAAAATATCATATATCTAACGGGGGTAAAACGAGGTCCACGCGAACGAAGTGCGGGCGGCCGCTAGTTTATAATAGGTAGCTTTCCCTCCGCAACCTTATTGGTATTCCATGTAGGTATGTGTCTTTTAACTGATTTCTGTTAAACATTTCATGTAAAATTTGTCCAGTTATAACTCTACTTACACCTGCATCTGTAAGCAAGGATTCATGTTCTCTAGCCCAGATGCCGAGTAAACAGAATCGTCTTTCAGTGACGTGCAGCTGCCCCTATATTTGACCTAATTTTTTATTATTTATTTGTGTCAGTGTGCTCTTCTAAAGAGTGTAAGACGATTGTATGTAGGTACTATTAAAATGTAATTTTAACTCATTGGTTTTGTCGCATATTTGAGGAATGTACTAGGTATGTATCATGAGTAGAGTCTTATTTTAAAAGGATGCCAACGATTTAAACAATAAGTAGACAAAATTCATAATTCTTAATTATCAAAAATGTTAGCTTTCTCCAGTAACACTGATATTATTATACTGTGACTCATCAAAGTCATCGTTGTCAAAAATATTGACAAATCGCGAACTGTCACGCCCAAAAAACTGACACGCGTCCGACCTCCGTAAGCGCCACCGCGCGACTGATTGAGATTGTCCAAGCCGTCATGGGCGATTTTTTCCACATTTTTAAACATAGTAACTAAATAAGACGCAATATAAAAATTTCATCCGTTAAAAGCCCTCAAGTTATTTCTGAACTTTAGTTTAGTAAAAGATTCAGAATCTTAAATCGCTTATTTTAAAAATAAAACCATAAATAGAAAACGAATAGAGGTAACTTTGGGAATTTATTCTATCGAGTCAACTTCATCAAATCGTGTTTCCATCCGTTAATAGCCCTAGAAAATATCCTCAACTATGCCCAAAAAAAATCTTAGCCTTTAATTTTACTGTTTAGTACCTCAAAAATGAAAAATGAAAACCTCATTTTCGCCATTTTCTCTGCTACCCGGCCTTAAGTAAAGTGGGCAGCACATAAGGCTTAGCCTCAGTTACACCACCACCAGTGTTTTTGTCTGGAATTTTAGAGACTTTTGACTTTTGTTAACAAACGTCACACGCGTTTCAAAATCACACCTCGAGTAAGAACTGCAAGAACTTCGATAGTTATTGTCTTTAATATACCTTTTAATTAACCAGGCTTAATTGTAGTGACCAAATTAATACACATTTCCTTGCACATGCACAAATTTACGCAAGCAAATCCATGCCAGTGATGTGTTTGAGTACAATAGGCGTGCAACAAGGAACTCGATCGCTTATTAACGAGCAGTGGCTTGGTCCAGTCGAGTTGATTAATCTACGGAGTAAGAGCACACAGCCGCGGGCGCACTCGTCTGCTGAAAAAGGGCCGGTCCACATTAGGCCAAAAGCTATAACTGCCCGGCGAACTTCGTACCGAGATGGTACATAATACGTCGCGACCTGCGAAATCATTAACCTCCTTTTTTGAGTAGCCGATGTTAATCCGGGGTGTCAGCTACCTACATACCAAAATTTGTCTAGCCGCTCTTGAGTTACAAATGGTTTAATTAACACGAATGGTTTTATGTATTTTTGGTTATATTGGTTATCTTTGAGGATAGCCTAATTCGATTCTATCAAATGCCTCCCCCAAAACTTTCCACAACGTCTTACGTTACTCCCATCCAGATGTTCCCGCGACACTCCAGATCGTAAGTCCACAAAGTAAGAGGATGCCTAAGCTGGAATCAAGACACACGTGTATTTCGGCACAGACTTTCACCGGGTGTTAGACGTTGCGGATCTATATTCACTTCGACACTGTCGTCTCTTGAACTAGAAATTATTCCCAAACCAAATTTTCTGTCTCAAAATATTAATTCTGTAGATCTTACCAATATCATGAAAGATGTAAATCGACCCTAAACGTGGTGTTGTTCGCGCTGCTGAATAAACTACCACGTTCAAACATGTTTGCAATGCCCACTCGGTTTGTGTAAATGCGCCCCAAAGGTTTGCTGTTGCGATTCTTTCTAGCTTTGTTTGGGAAACTATGTGTGTGGGAAAATATACAACAAAATGTAGGCTACTTATGCCTACCATACATAATGTTGTGTAAGAAAACAGAGCCGGCTATGCTCGGAGTTTCTCTGCGTGATCGAATCAGAAATAAGGGGGCGTCCATAAATTACGTGAGGCTTTTAGGGGGGGGAGGGGGTCAACAAAAACCTCACTAAATCTCACGTGGGGGAGAGGGGGGGTCTCGGGAAATATCACGTATTTTTTTCCACAAGAAATAGTATAATTACCCTAACATTGCAAAAAGAAATGCTGTGTATACCTGTAATTGATTATCATGTGTTAAACCATGTTAAAATGTATGAACTGTATTATGTATGTGACTTTGTTGGTGTACCTAATAAATAAATAAATAAATAAATAAAAGAAATAGAGAAATAGAGTTTGCCAGAAAACTGGGTTAAATCTTAAGTAAAAAAATGGCCAAGTGCGTGTCGTGCCACGCGCAGTGTAGGGTTCCGTAGTTGTCCGTCGTTATCACAATATATTTCAGAAGTAAGCAATTACTTCATCTTAAGTCACTTTTAAAATTTTCTTCTAAGGAATTTTTGTTAGGTATGAAATTTTATAATACATGAGTAAAACGACTATTACTCTTGAACTAACTGATCTATCTTAACCGCTATAGTTTTCCTTGAAAGTTCATAAAAAGCACTATAATCTTGAATTTTTCCAGATTTATCAAGCGAACAGTTTAGTTTTTAGCGGGGAGGATGCCCTACTCGAACAAAAATTGGCACTTTAAACATTAACATTTTGCAAACGGATCCCTAAATCGAAAAATGGTCTTAGAAACCCCTAAGCCATTTTAAAAGACCTATCCAACGATACCCCACACGATGGGGTAGAAGACGAAAAAAGAAATTCATCCCTATTTTACAGGTAGGGGAGCTACGCTAAAAAAAATTTTTTTTCAAAATTTTATTCTACCGTTTTGTCGGCGTGATTAATATACATACCTCTACAAAATTACAGCTCCCTAGTGCCAATAGTTTCCAAGCAAAACCTCGGACAGACAGACAGCCAGACATATCGAAACTATAAAGGTTCCTTGTCAGGACTAAAAAATGATATTTGTATGATGATAATGTCATTTTATTCTATACCGTCTAAACAAATAAAACTAAAAATGCTTCCGTCTGCATGTGTGAATACTAAAATGCAGAATAAATGACGAAATTAAGAAAATTATAAAACAAGTTCTTTTTTTATCAAAATCGATTTTGCTAGATTATTTGTTATTTTGTAGAAAGGAACAATTAGACTAGGTACTTCTGTAAAAAAACAATGTGACCCTAGTACTAACCGCTGTCACTACACGTGTTTTTCTGGATCTATTCGTAATCAGTGGGCTTAGTGCGATTTTACATCAATCGTCATCCGCTAGCGACTGCGTAAAAAATGACATACATTAAATGTATGATGATTGTACAGCGTCCCTAGCAGATACTTTCAAGAACTAAAATCTTCAACTTTATATATCTTTTTGATGCACTCATTAGCGAAAACGTTAAAGCACACAAAAAAAAATGTTTCTTAGTTATATTACTCCAAAACTATTAAATTTCGGATTTTTTTAAATATCACGTGAGATTTGGGGGTGGGGGAGGGGGTCAGGCAAAATCTCACCAAATCTCACCAAGGGGGGCGGGGGGGTTGAAAAATAGCCAAAATTGTCTCACGTAATTTATGGACGCCCCCTAATGAAATTCACAGGAGAACCAAGTAACCGACATAGCTCGCAGAATTGCTAAAATCAAGTGGCAATGGGCGGGGCATATTATCCTAAATGTAAATTTTTTGCACCGCCTTACTCTTTCTGCATGACCCGTGGTTGACTGGCAGAGAATGCCATCCGGCATTAAGTCCGCCACAGTGCATTGTTTCTATGTGTGCTAAAGTTTAAATAAATAAATATAGCTCGTAGAGACGATGGCCGTTAGGGCAGAAAAGTTCTCGAGTGGCGACCACGGACTAGAGGACGTAGCGTGGGCAGGCCTCCTACTAGGTGGACCGACGATCTGGTAAAGGTCGCGGGAAGAGCCTGGATGCGGGCAGCGCAGGACCGTTCATTGTGGAAAACCTTGGGGGAGGCCTTTGTCCAGCAGTGGACGTCATTTGGCTGAAATGAACGAACGAACGAAGAAAACAGAACGACAGATTACTAATAAATAAGTTACTCGACAGTCTATGAAACTATCTTCATTGCTTATAGATGATTATTTATACATCACTCAATGTCTGCCTATGATACTGTATGAAATAAATTTTCTGATCTGTCTATCTCCAGTCGCGTTTGATACGAATATCAGGAAGATTACCAATATTCCAACATAATAACTGACACTGGAGGCTTCATTATGCCCTATCACGGATCAACGATTATCTATGACAGTAAATCCGTACCGCGCGGGAATAACTTGACATGTCATTTTTGCGTACTTTTCAGGGGAGCGATTTTAAAGTTTAGAGTTCTCTGGTAAATCTGAATTAATGATAATTGATATTTTTATGATTGAAATAAGCTAATTTGATGCGTATCTGTCGATTGGCGTAAGAATTTGATTAAATTATCTTCTTAATCTATTAAAAAAAAGACTTGTCAAGTTGTGTACCGACGACTTGTCAAGTTATTCACCAAAGAAAAACAAACATTTAAGGTGTAAAAATTGGATTTAAGTTAATTATTTTGAATGAAGTTTAAGTAAAAAAAACAAAACATAAAAATAGAACATATTTTTATCACTTTTGCAATGAAATAGTAACAAATTTATTAGAAAAATCAAATATAATCGCAGATTATGATTGCTTTTGATCAGATAATTGTACGTTTCCTTAAAATTAAAAAAAAAGACAAATAAAAGAACAAAAGCCATGCTTCATAACAAGCACAATTAATTTTAATTATTTTAGGCTTACCATTAAGCTTAAAATAATTAAAATTAACTAAAATATTTTTGCGTAAGGTCGACACGCCCTTTCGCGTCCACCGTCCAGTTCACGTCCAAATGACGGATCACTCTAGAACGAAAGCTATTGCTATGATTCCCTGAATGTATGACAGGTAAACCCACATTAAAAAAATCTTATAGCATGCTACCGTTTTTGCCAAAAATAAATCCCACGTGAGCAGGTGCGCGTTTCAAGGTAAGTTTTTAATATATTTAGGTCTACTTTGGGATTTACCGCAGTCTCTAAGCCTTAACCATGAACCATACAATACGGATAATGATATCGGTGATTGTACTTTATTAAATGACACTTAAAATAAGGTGTATGCTAATTTACTACAATGAAATTTCCACTTTGCGTCAGAAGTGATCGCGGTCTGGTCTAACTGGGTCTAAGATATTAAAATATACAAAACAATGCATGTTGTATATTATTTAAAACGTTATTTACATGACTTGCAACGCACCTGTAACGCCCCTGGGTCTGCGGGTGTCTATGGGCGACGGTAATCACTTACCATCAGGTGATCCGTCTGCTCGTTTGCCTCCTATCACATAAAAAAAAAAAAAAAGACTTATCGAACACAAAGATTTTTTTCAGTACTTAAGCCTTTTCCTGGACGCTAATACACGCTCCAAATGTAGCTTACCCTTTGTGATAGCCAATTTGCGTCCACATTATCACGACAATTTTTTAAATACAGAGTACAGACGTTGTAAATAATATTAAAAAGCAAACTGTGCCTAGAGAGGAGACCATATTGCAAATTGAGCCATGTTATTAAAATTTAAAAAAATGAAATAAACTAAAATATATGAATGTTTATAATTATTAAGTGTGATACCTAAATATTTTGAATACCAATTAGTAAAATTTTATCTATATTTTTTTATTTCCATGCTGTTAATTAATTATTAGTGATTTTGAATGCATTTTTTCTATAATATTAATATTACAAAGATATTAAAACTTCTAATGGTTTAGAGCAAGTTTAATACTATACTTATAAAGACTAAAGAGAGCATAATGACAACAATTTTTCGTTCAAAATTTTAACAAAAAATTGTACATTATTTTTATTCCTCAAATCTACCAACTCACTAAATAGACGAGATCTGGCGTATCGACCCTACTTACCTCATCATTATTCCTAATTAATGTCATTGAAGTCAATAGACTATAAAAAAATATCCGGAACTTAAAGTTGACCTAAAAGTTTATTATTAGATTTTTTACTTATATTCGGTTGTCAAACGAAATCTTAGTCTGTTATGAAAAAACATAAGTAGATAGTACCTACCTATTGACTAAAGTTATCCTTCTACTTTCAACTTGCTATTTAAACGTTCATTTAGTTTTAAACTATTGAAAATAGTAATAAAAGTAGGTAATAACGCTTAAATATATTAAAAAATATTTTCAGGGGTTGCAAAGTAAAAAATATTTAAAGACGCTCCAAATTCTGACAATGTTATATTTTAACAACTGCTAAAACACATATAAAAATATGATTATACGAATGTAATAGCTGGATAACTCCAAATATCCAAACTCTTGACAGTGTGCATAACTAGACAACTGCACATATCATGGATGTGTTTAGTACTCAAAGGGGATCATAACTTGATAACTGTTTTTGTCAAATTAAAAACGAAAATCCATAAATGTATAAGTCGAGATATTAACAAATACATGTTCTGACATACATTGATAAATCGAAATATAAATGTTTGTACGAATAATATTAATTGGATATATCGTTATGTCAAATATTTATTGCCTAAATTGGAGATATTTACTTGTGAACAAGAGCTGTATTTCAAGTATTTTTGGATATTTCGAGTTGAGTTTTTTATACCAGAAGGGTATAAGGTAGAGGAAACGTTTAAGCTAATAAAAAAAAAAAAGTGCAGGTCGAGATGTCAAGTTATTCCCGCGCGGTACGGAAATAATTGTGATAAACTCCAGACTCTGATATAGAGAGTCGATCGTACACGTGACTATAGCTAATTAGTATTTTTATCAAAATACATACGGGACTATTCCCACCTCTCGTTCCCACCGCTGTAACTCCTGTGTAGCCAGCTTGAACGCCAATAAAAACCCAACTAGTGAAGGTCAAGTTTGTCCCGGGGCAAAGTTTAACTGTCATTGGACCCACAACGAAATCAATCAGAAGAACATAAGAGGAGTTCGAAGTCAAGGTTCGACTTTCCTCCATTGCAAAGCGGATGACAGGTGATAAACAAAGGTTTGGTAACCTTGAAGAAAAGATTCTAGACCTATCTTATAAGCTATTAGTTACTTACCTGTCAATATTTTTTTCACAAAATCGCTTAAAAACACGGAACACTTTAGTGTATTTACGTTCGTGAAAGAGTGAATTCGCTTCAACCAAAGGACGTCTATTGTTGGATGAAGGCTTAACCCACCGATTTCAACAACGACCGGTCCTGCATCCAGGTGCCTTCCCTCGACCATGACCAGATCGCCCGTCCACAGAGTGGGAGGCCTGCCTACATCTTCTGGTTTGTGGTCACCACTCTACAACTTTTCTCCCTAATAGCCATCAGTTTTAAGAGCTATGTAGCCTGCCTATGTCTATGATATGCGTCACGATAAAAAAGAACAAGTGACAAGATGGCTCATCTTCCCACTTGTTTACGCTGATGATATTATTTTGCCGCGCTTGCCAAGTTGCGGCTTACCTAATTGGTCATCTATTTGACGGTAATGAGACCAGTACATTACCACTGCAATTGAATTGATTGATATTGGATAATAAGGCTGCTGATACAACAATTAATATACTTATGTTAAGCTGCTTGATATAACAATTAATTAAACTTACACGCACATAGTTTTCAAGGCGAGAGTGAATAGGCACTTACAGGGTAGATATGTACCCATCCTAGACTGCATCTTACTTAACACCAGGTGCGATTGCGGTCAAATACCTGCCTTGTCCTGCATTAAAAAAAAGTTTCTTGCGAAGAATTTCACTGTCTTGAAAAATACTATTAGGCAATGGACCTAACTTTTATAAACCTTTGGGTATCACAGCAACAATTAATACACCTACCTAATCCACAAAATTTTGCATGCATACCTAATAATTTATGTTCCTCCTCCAAGTTTTACTAAATTCATGTTAGTTATATGAAAAGAACTTCTAAAGATTGTGATCTTAAACTTAGTGAAGAAAATCAGAAGATGCTCATCTTTCACACGCGAATATTACATTAACGTATTAGCCGTTATTTGATACAACTATGCTTGCTTGGCTGAAATTCCAGCAATATCAGAGGCCTATCTAATGCCTTCATAAAAAATATACACTCGGATCGCAATATCGTGATCACTCGATATCCCGATTAATACCGGGATTATTCGATTCTTTCGCACACGGCAGCCAATCTCATAACGTTTGCGAACACCGCCGCTGTAATATTTATTGTTCAATCAATCCATTATCTCGCTAGCGGAATTCAAACAGACGTACTGCAGTACAAATCATATGGGAATCGTAGTTATGCGCCGATCAATTTGTACCGAATCCATCTCACTTCATAAATAAAAGTTTAACGTTCGGTGTATTCGTTATCTGGTTTTAGTATCGGCATTTGGGAGATTTAAGGATTTTATTTACTATATATGTTACGGTCAAAGTGATAAATGTGAAAATTATGAATAATCGCCGGTTATTATGAATAATTACCGCATGATTTGGTTAATGTGATTAATATGAGGTCATTTATGTGTGTATAAAACTAAATAGGCGGCTTAGGGGTGGCCCAAGGGCCACCCCCGCCGCACCTTAACCTATTTTTCACTTTAAATCAAAACATTATGTTATAGGCATCATGGAAAAGTAATATTATGCAAGAAACATTCCAAACTCATTATGCCAAATTATATTAATATATGATATCAAAACGTTCAAAAGTTTGGCTGTACACGAGCACGTACACAAGATGTTGTTCTCTTTTAAGAAATTTGTTAGTACTAAGGTTGAATTATTAAATAATCACTGTTAAATGTGATTAATTTATCACTTTTACCGCGACTGTCGGTAATTATTCATAATAACCGGTTATTATTAATAATTTTCAATTTATCACATTAACCGTAACATATATATATAGCTGCTACTAGGAAAGTTATATTGGTCTGGTGCCAGGGGATTGCATGTTTTCGGTCTTGTTCAGATTTTTTGCACAAATTAATGGGTTTTAATTTATTTCGCGTAGATGAATACTCGTATAATAGGTATATGCTTTATACCAAAACAGACACATAAAATAAACACCAAATCGAAACGGCACAACTTTGTCTTATCGCTAAGATGTGATATCTTCTAGACAATCCAAAAAGATGACAGTTGTATAAAATGAAATATTTAGGTACTTTCATATCACGTGTTTCATTTATTTATACAAAACGGCCTCATATAAGAAACAAGACATACAAAATGTAGTGTTTTAAGTAGTAGAATCACCCACTATCGAATTTGACAGGCTTTTTTGTATTTAACTAGCTGTGCCCGCGACTTCGTACGCGTGAAAACCCGTTTTCGCAACATTTTTCATTATTGCTCTGCTCCTATTGATCGTAGATTGATGTTGTATAGCCTTCCTCGATAAATGGGCTATCTAACACTGAAAGAATTTTTCAAATCGGACCAGTAGTTCCGGAGATTAGCGCGTTCAAGTAAACAAACAAACTCTTCAGCTTTATAATATTAGTATAGATAATATCTAGATAAAATCTATCATTTTTGTCCCCAGACGTGGCTCAACAAGGTCCAGGTCTGGCATTCATCGTGTACCCCGAAGCGCTGCTGCAGATGCCCATACCCCAGATGTGGTCCATTCTCTTCTTCATCATGCTGTTCATCCTCGGTATTGGATGCCAGTTCGCTGGCATTGAGGCCATAAACACAGCCATTGTTGACCAGTGGCCGCATCTACGGAAGAATTATTGGAGGGTGAGGATTATAAATTGGATTTTTTACTGCTCCTTCGTTTTATTCGGGAAGGATTCTAAGACAGATAGATATCACCCGGGAGTACTCAACCTTCACTGGTAGGGTTTCATTGAAGGTCAAGCTGTAAGTCCCGTGCTGTTTGGATTCGTTTCAGCCAAATGACGGCTTCTGCTGGATAAATTATAGTATTATTGGCAGGTAGTTGCTAATTGCTCATAAGATAGGCCCCCTTAATTTAATTTATTGTCCGTGGTGCATAATCTTTTCTTAAAGGTTTTAAACCTTTGTTTGTCACCTGTCATCCGCTTTGCAATGGAGGGAAGTCGAACCTTAATTTCGAACTCCTCCTATGTTCTTCTGATTAATTTCGTTGCGGGTCCAATGACAGTTTAACTTTCCCCCGGGACAAACTTGACCTTCATTGGTTGGGTTTTTGTGGCGGTCAAGCTGTAGATCCTGGCTACACAGGAGTTGCAGTGGTGGGAACGAGAGGTGGGAATAGTCCCGTTTCTGCTGGACAAAGGCCTTCCACAACAACCGGTCCTGCGCTCCCCCCATCTAAGTACTTTCCTTCCCTAATTCGTCAGGCCATCTAGTGGGGGGTCTGTTCACATCTGAATCTCACAATCATAATCAAGAACTTTTTTGCCACAACGGCTGCTACTAATGCTAGCTTTTGTCTAAACCGAAGCTTGTCTTTCTATTGGGTACGTTAAAAACATATGATTCACGTATCCACCTGAGTAATAACAAAAATGTTATCAGCATTATCGACAGCCCAGGCATTAGTAAACTCATCAAAAACCTAATAAATATTAAAAGTATTGGTACCTAACCCTATGCTCATTAAAGATACTGTAATATGTTATGGACAAAGTGATTAATAGGAAATGAGGCATTTTTTTCACAATAAACACTTATATTGGCCGTTCATGTACTTATACCTACCTGTTATAGGTACCCGTGATAAGTGTGGCAAGTTTCTTTAGCCACTATTTTTATTTTAGTTGTTGTAAAAACCATTCATAAGTTTTTAAAATAAGTTTTAATTGCAATCAACGAACGGTCTTCATTCATTGTGAATTTACTTGTTTTCTGATGTTTACTTGTTTTGTCTTCGACATGAACAGCTAGCTGATGTTCAGTTGGTTTTCTTATCGTGTTGTTGCTCATTTTAGTTTTTGTCAAGAGCATGTTTTATTTACAACTGTAAGCTGTAAGTCTTTAAATTACATAGCTAATAGAAAATTTTCATTACAGGTCACAGCGTTCACTTGTTTCTGCTGCTTTATTCTCGGTATTCCCATGTGCTTCAGCGGTGGGATATACTTGTTCACTCTACTGGAGTGGAATACCGCTTCGTGGGCTATTCTGCTCATTGGAGTTGCACAGGTAAGATACATTTCTTAATTATTTACTTATTGTGTACATAACATTTTAAAAAATACATCGTCTTGGAATTTTGAATAATTCGGTTACAAAAAGAGTTGGAAACATTGAATAGTTGAGTCAGAATTGATTTACAAAATGGAAAACATTTCTTCAAAGATTCAGAAAGCATCGAAAGCATTGACTCCCTTTTATTGCTATTGTTATGTCAATATTTCACTATAAAAATGTTGTAGAAATGTTAATATTTGTTTCAAAAATAAAAAGTTTTCAAAAATATAGAGCACTGAAAACAATGGAATTTAGAATCAAATACCTACAACTCTTTTTTATCGGCCTCGAACCTACCCAACGCTCTTGTTAATTTATCTTTGACCAAAATGCATATTTACAAACACTTAATATTGAATTTTTATTAACGCATATTTTGGTACAGTTAAAACATGAATAAAATTATGAATGTTTTAATGTTGCGTTTTAATGGGGCGTTTAATCACTTTGCATATTTTTTTATACACAACGGGAAGCTCTTGATTTGGATCTCACCAGATGAAAACTCAGTATTTCTTCCCGAATAAAAATACATTTATAACTTTTTTGTTGATGTTTCTTTATAACTTTTTCTTGATTTATCGTTTTCCCTTTGTAAGTTATCTGCACCAAAATATACTTCAGTACAGATCAAATTTCCCCAACCTTTAACTATAGCAAATCCGCAGCCGTGCCTGCATTTCGGATTGTCCGCCGGATCCATATTAATTACCAATCCTCTGACAAATAGTGCACTGCAGTATCGTGGAGCTACGGAATCAACCGGGCCATGGACGATTTGGCCGACATGAAAATGAAATTCAACCCGTTCCTGCGTTTCTACTGGAAGGCGGTGTGGACCGTCATCTTGCCTATTGCCAGTGTGGTAAGTGTGACTTTACTGTCATCATCAACGTTTCAGCCATAGGACATCCATTCTTGAACATAATGATCGGTCTTGGTAGCATCCGTTCAACTCCTTTGCGACGTCGTCGGTCCGCCTTGTGGGTGGACGACTTACGCTGTGATTTCCGGTGCCTTTCACTCCAAAACCTTGCTGCCCTTAATTTTACTTTATATGTTTTGTTTTGAACACCAAAAAAGAAGTACAAGAATGGTGATCTTAGAAGTTCACGTTCTTTTAAAGTATACTTTAACCCATCAAAAACAATACTTGTCAAAAAAACCAAGTCTCGCAACTCAGTTGTTCTACGGTAAAAAGTTGTGAGATCCATGTAATACCAAGTCCAGGCCAGGAAATCTTTAACGTTTTACATAAATATTATTGACTTGGCCATCGCACTAAATAATTTAATTTACACGTGTTTTCATGCGATGGCCAAGTCAATATATTTATGTAAAACGTTAAAGATTTCCTGGCCTGGACTTGGTATTACATGGATCTCACAACTTTTTACCGTAGAACAACTGAGTTGCGAGACTTGGTTTTTTTGACAAGTATTGTTTTTGATGGGATCTCATTTCTTTTTGTATTTTGTAGACAGCAGTTATGTATCTAGAAAACTGGATCGAAATTGAAAAATTTTACTCGACTTGGCAGTTGCACTACCGTGCCCCCAAATCTCATTTCTTTTTGTATTTTGTAGACAGCAGTTATGTATCTAGAAAACTGGACCGAAATTGAAAAATTTTACTCGACTTGGCGGTTGCACTACCGTGCCCCCAAATATTTTAGTTTTTCCTTGATTCATACACCAAACACTACTTATATTCCAAATTTGAAGCTTCTAGGTCTGCTAGAAGTGCCTTAGAATTTTGATGATCGGTGAGTCAGTCAGTGAGTCAGTCAGTGAGTGACAAAATTAAGTAACTTTGACCCGTTATAATTCTTAAACTACTGGTTCAAATTTAATGAAATTTTAAATATACCGTGTCTTTACAATGCCTGCATAGCTAATGAAAATTCAGCCTTCTAGTTTTATCCACAACGAAGTTACAGGCGGTCGAAAATGGCCTGAATTGCTTCGAGAAAAGGATGGTACGGCCGTGCCGCTTTTTTGCTCGACTTGGTGGGGGCACTGCCGTGCCCCCAGATAATGATGATCAGAATTGAGGTGACCTAGAAATTTTCACAGGAAGAGGCTGAAATGATGATGATTACCAGTATAGTGACTCTCCTATGGCTGAGATATTATAGGTAGTATTAATTTGTAAGCAATTTAGGTCATATCGCGACAAAAATGTATAAGATTGATGTAAATAGATAAAAACTGATCATATTTATCTTGTATTGTATTGCGTGGAATAATTAAAGATCATCAATCACATATCGCCAAAATCGGTATCAATTGACGTCATATAAAATTTGTCAGTAGCAGTAACTAGTAGTAACATTAAATATTTATACCTGTATTTTCCACGAAGCTGTCCCATTTTATCTGGCTGGATTTTAGAGGTAATCAAGCTGTAGATCTTGGTAGCACAGAATTTATAGTAGCGGAGACGGTATAATTTACAGCTTACCCTTTAAAACTTGTGGTATAGAATAAGAAACTCTTTGACTCTCTTTGACGCCAAACAAACTAAAAATTATTTTAAAAATATTACAAAACATTATAACGCACAGTGGGATTTAGTTCCAGCTATCCATTTTCGGTCATGTCCTCTTGTTCTATAGCAAAGAATTAACATTTTGATGAGAGCGAAAGAACAAGTGGAAATGGGTAGCTGGAACTGTGGCCTATGGCACATTTTAGGCGACCTTATCTCTAGTTTTGTTTTTGAAGACAGCTGAAAGTTGTGTGAGAAAAATAAACGAAAAGAAAGTCTGAAAACTGAAAATTTCACTGCGTTATTTTGTAGTTTTAACAGACGTAGCATTCCAGATATTCGCCGTACTTTTACTTGGCAATTTTCACTTCATAAAAGCACAGATGCTTTTGTTATTTGTTCAGTCTTGTTTATTTTGTTGCTAGGTTATTGTGAGACTGTAACTTTTAGTATAAACCTTAGATTTGTGGAATCAATTCCATAGATATCTGCAATAATAAACGTAAACTACGTAAGGTATTGCTTTAAAACTACAAAATGGTACTTATCTGGGGGCACGGCAGTGCCCCCGCCAAGTCGAGCGCGAAGCAAACACTGCCGTACCATCCTTTACTGGAACCATTTCGCCGCATTTTCAGGCCCCTATTTGAGAACCTCTGGATAAGAACAGAACGCAGAAATTTTCGTCATCTATTAAGCTATAATCACATAGTTAAAATCCAAAATTTCAAGTCTGTAGGTCATTTAGTTCCGAAGTTAAGCGAAAGCAAAGTTTCGCATTTATGACACTCACTCACTGATGATCATCAAAATAGAACTAGTACTTCCCATAAACTCAGAGAGCTGAAATTTGGTACAGAGTTAGGGTTTAATGGCCATTTAAAGGGAAAACTATAAAAACTAGGAAAATCGAAGGTCTGGAGTAACACCACATTCATAATCAATACTACTAGCGCCACACCGGCACCGTGGTGTTCGCCTGTACCGCTCACCGCTAGATGGCGCTAGCACTTTGAGCGTCGATTTTCTGCACCGCGGTGTCCAGATTTTTTTTCCTTTCTAGACCCCCCCGTCGATTAAGTTGAATGTTGTGTAATTTTAATTTCGTTGATTTCGTTTATTATATCGTGAGGTGAGGTTCGCTATGGTTAAGTTATTAAACCAATCATTCTGATTTTGTCCATTTAAAAGGTCGTTGATAATTATTTATGTTTAATATCGTAAAAAAAATGTCGATAATATTAAAAGACGACGACGTTAAATTATAATTATGCCACTTTCTACAAAAAGAAGTGAAATCCCACCAAAAACATTCTGTAAAAACTAGCCAAGTCTCGTTAGAGCTGCTTGTTTATCTCTAAAAAGTAATGAAATCTAGACAAAGTCGTGCCAAGTCTATGATGGTTCCTTACTTCGATTTCTTTATTATTATAGTTAATGTTGTGTGACTTGGCCGTTGAACAATCTTTATTATGATAATGATACATAAGTATTATTGAAATACGCAGCTTTATTAAGCCTACAATTGACTGGTTATTGAATCAACGTTTTCCAAGTGGCAATTTTCCATCGTCAATGGGTAGCGGTTCTGGCGACAGATTGGTGCAATGATGTCATGGAGCACCTGATTTTGTACACTTCAACGGCCAAGTCACACAACATTAACTATAATAATAAAGAAATCGCAGTAAGGAACCATCATAGACTTGGCACGACTTTGTCTAGATTTCATTACTTTTTAGAGATAAACAAGCAGCTCTAACGAGACTTGGCTAGTTTTTACAGAATGTTTTTGGTGGGATATAACAGATTAAGAAATGATACAGGTAAAAGTTGGAAGGAACTGATAATGAGTACCTACTCCTAAAGCGCTGATATTCAGCCATTTCCACTTCTCTTAAAGTCTTACTCAAAAAATGGTCACGGGGGCTTATAATGGAAATCACTAGTGTTGTGTCACTTGCAGTTTACCACAGTTTACGGCTACAGCAGTTTGAGGTCTGTGGTTCGTTTTATACTTATACGAGGGGTGTTCAAAAAGTAATAAGAATGGGATACTACTAGCTATCACAAAAATCTAAGGAAAATAGGGTAGGTAGCTTAATTCTTTACTAGAAACTGGTTTTAGGCCTTTTTGGAGAGTCAAGAAAATCATCCGATTGGTCGCGTTCAGGTAAACGCAAATACTTATCTTCACTAATTAGCTATTTTTTCCCACAGGCAATTCTGATCTTCATTCTCATCAACTGGACGACACCAGCGGTGGACGACTACGTGTTCCCACTGTTTGCTGACCTGCTTGGCTGGGTAGTGGGCATATCGACGTTGATCTTCTTCCCAGTGGGAGTGGGCTGGGCCTTTTACCATGGATATGTAAGTGTTATTATTATGACCTTTACTTGTAATCGAACCTTACTTTAAAAAGACATAGACACATACGCTCACATCCATAGAATAAGGTCACTTTTAATACAAAACTGTAGTAAATCACCTGTTAGATGCTGTGTTTTTGACAAAAACTTAAAATAAATTACCCAAAAAATTTTATAAATTGTAATTCGAGCTTTGAATTGCAATAATCATCCCCGAATAAAATAATTTTATGAAAACGTACATTAGGTAGTCATTAACAGTTTTCAATTAGCTTCATTCAATCTTGAAGTATCTTAGAAACTCACTAAGAAAGTTGAGTATATCTTTTCTTTATCTACGTTGCTCTAATTTTTAATTAAATGTTTGTTTATTTATAAAAAAAAAACATTTATTTATTTCAAAAGGAAAATGATTAAATGTAGGATTAGGAAAAATAATAATACACAGTTACTTTATCTAAAACCGGAAGCCGAATCTTTGATATAATAATATTCACGAGCCTTCATTGGACTTAAACAAAAATCCCCTCAGAGGGATCAAATCTGATTAATTGGATCCAGCAATGGGAAAATGGGACCGAGAGTGGTACACAATACCACTGTAAGGGTCACTTGGTATTATCTTGATTTTTGAGTACCATTTGTTGGTCAAGAGCGCTTGAGTTGAGGACCACTCGCGTCAACGAATGACGTTCAGGTGGTTTGGTCAATGGTGGGGTACTGAGGAGTTCCGTTATTGCGATGAAATTAAGAAAACAATGGGACAAACGATCTTCTCTAGTCTTAAATTATTTATATTGTTTAGCACAACCATTGAACCTACTATGTGTACCTAAACAACCTGGGGGTGGAGCACTGGTAACCTGAAATACGGGTTTCTCTTGAAACCTATATCAGGACCAGTCTTTCACACACAAGGTGCTACAAAGTATGTGATTATCTAAAAAAATATTTTTGGAGAATAACATGAAATCAAAAAAATCTAAATCAAAATTATCTTTATTTGTATAAAGTAGACTAATTAAATTAGAACTTACAGATTGTTAAATGCTCTTAAGGAGCCATGTCTCATTCTTTTTTTGCCCTACCAGCAGCGCTTCGAGACAAACATTTGTCAAATGCTGAGAAGAAGCGCCGCCAAACTCAGTTACCACTGTCTGTCATGAGCCGAGATATTTATTGTACTGATTATATCGTTTAAAACGAACACTCTCTTGATTCTGTTAAAAAAATGCTATTATTAAATCACAACAATGGAGGCGTTATTAATAGTAATAAGAAGCCCAATGGCTAGGAACTCCTTGGTGGCTCAGTGGTCAGTCAGACTGTCGATTAGATTCTATTTCGATCCTCATCGACCGCTGGATTATTGTAGTAAACCCACTTTTAAACCAGGCATTAACATACCCAACAGAGGTTTACTGGAAAATTATTAATGTGTACACCAAATATTGAGGGAGGCCTATGTTCAGCAGTGGACGTCCTATGATTGAGATGATGATGATGACAATAACAAAAGACACCCTCCCGTACCGGTCCCATAAATATCTTTGGACAATCTCACACAGCGCCATCTAGCCCCAAAGTAAGCAATTAATATGCTTGTGTTATGGGTGCTAGCTTAACGGATATACTACTTATATACTTTTTTTTTAAATACATACATATTATACATAGTAACACCCAGACCCGTCACAGAAATTAAAATTCATCATTTCAATTTCTGCCCGGCCGGGAATCGAACCCGGGACCTCTCGGCATAGTAGTCCGTTCTGAACCACTACACCAAACGGCCGTCCCATACTGACTGAGTTATGGAATATACCTATAATCTCATTCATACACAATTTATTCACATTTTTAATTGTTTATTCCAGAGAGGAAAGGAACTCTTCACTACAACGGAGGACTGGAAGCCGGCAAACCAAAAACTACTCAATAATTCTGGATCTGAATCCTTAGAATCTGGTCTCGACAGTTCACAAAACAACTTAGATTATGTTAATGATAATATGGTAGCTAGATAAACTAAGTAAGAATAATTATTAGATTACAACTGTCTACAGCATTTTTGCGCACGGGTTATGCATAGCTTATTTTTATTGCTTGAATACCTAGAAATAAGAATAACAACAAAAAAATTTTCTGAATTTGCTTTTATGTGTAAAAAATAGAAAAAATCATATCAATGAATGTATGAAACATGAACATAGAGATGATTTCATTTGTCGCCAAATATATTTTTTTCTTTCTTTCTTTCATTCTTTCTAATTATTAAAACATACCAAACATCCATTTAAGATTCATTCTCACAAGAGAAAATTTTAAATAGAGTCCAAATATTGATTAAAAATGAAAAATTCTAATTTGCTGTCATGTTCCATAGAAGATTTTTCTCATAAAAATCTAACCCTATCATGCTTTCAGTTTACTGGCCTTGGTAACTTCGTCTCTCAAATCCCACTATATTTTGATGAAAGCATGCCCCTTGTTCTTGCGAATAAGCCCCCATAATTATCTATAAATATATCCCAATAAGAATGTGACGTGCATCTTTAGAGACATTCTACTATGAAGATGGAAAATTCAAATCGCTATAACTCTTTAAAAAGCAAATATTTTCGATTTGTAATCGCACTTTTTTATATAAATTTGCTTATATAATCAGAATCTAATAAGTAAAATCCATGCGCAAAAAAAATATTTTTTTTTTGTTGACCGGTGTTATTTATTAATATTATTAATTATTATACGTAATTATGTTTGACAATAATTGACTAGCAAAATTAATATCAGGCTACAATTTATTAAAGAACCTAAATAACAAAAAAAAAAAACATTAATCGTAGTATATGTGTTACTGTAAAAGCTCGAACTACGGTTAATCTTAAGATTTAAGTGTAAGTCTTAGGATTTACCGACATGAGTTGGTAAATGTATGTATTTCTGAATATACGACAATTTTTTCGAGCTTTTACCATTCGAATTCAGTTTATGCTAGGTTTTACCTCTGTCAGCTGGTAGATGTTGGTTTTAAGAATAAAACAATGAGTAATCCTTAATTACTTACTTTCATCAACTACCTATTAGACAAAACAGGTACCTACATAGTATTATAAAGGTATCACGATAGTAATAAGTACAAACTAACACCAACTTATTTAAATTAAGTATTTGCAATCATTTCTTCTTCTTGTGTTTTGGTGTTCACATTTTTACTGTTTCCTTTTTTTATTCCTTCTGACTCATTACCAACGATGTTTGTTTTCGTAAAAGTGTACAGAACTTTTAATTAGTAAGATTATAACAAAAATGATAATACCATGGACTCCATGGCATGAACGAAATGTGAAGTGGAAAAAATCGGAATTATAATAACCCAGCATTGATAGTAGCGCATACCTGTAAATATCATATCTAGCCTATCTAGGACACTGAAATTTTGTACTGCATGCATCCTACTAATATTATAAACGCGAAAGTTTGTGTGGATGTTTGTTACTCTTTCAAGCAAAAACTACTGAACTGATTTTGATGAAACTTTACAGTATTATTGTTTATAACCCAGAATAACATATAGGCTATAATTTATGGCGATCTGTGACAAATTAAATTTCACGCGGGTGAAGCCGCCGGCAAAAGCTAGTATTTTATATGACATGATCTTACGTTGCTAAAAAAAAAAACAAGGCAGTGACATCATGGTTTGTTTAATTGTATTAAAATGAAAAGTGATGCCGTGGTCTTTTTTGTTCTTAAATTGTTCGTACATTTAACAATACAAAAAGGCTGCGCTCGTGTAATGCGTAGATAAGACCGATTTTTACCTGTCAAAAATGCTTGTTTTGTTTTTCAACATTTACCGTGCTATTAATGTAAATCCTAAGATTTACCAACGAAATGGTGGTAAGAGTTCGAATCGCAAACCTTTTGGGACATTTACCATTAGGAATTGGTAGATCTTAGGTTTTACTGGAATATCTTAGGATTTACTGCAATTCGAGCTTTTACAGTAACATATGAATTGCTACTTACTTATCTCCTACAGTACCTATGACAAATTGATGTGTAGAAAGTAATTAGATTTTTTTATACTTTTTTGTAAGAACAATATTGTTACTTCTTTGACCTCGAAAAGAAAACTGCAATTGCGACATGACAACATGCATCACAGCTAACCAATAGAAATTCTTTATAAAAATATGTCCGTATTTATTTACAGAATTTTACAACTTATACCTATGCTATAGCTTGCTTAAGTGATGCAGCAAATTGAACGCAGAGCGTTGAATAGAGCTCTGTGATTGGTTTGTGTGTCCTCACACTGTGAGACCTCATAGGAATGTTTGTGAAAACGGGCGATAGACTTTAATATTGTACTTAAAAGTAAACTTAGTCATATCAAAACTTATGAATCCCGTATCGGGAGGACGACAATAAATAATTATGATTATGGACTTTAGTCATTACTAATAATAATTATTATAATAGTCAGGTATTTTTTTAACTAAGCGTAAATCTGATAATATTCTTAAGATTAATATTTTGATTACGAGCTGTATCTATGTACCTATTAAATAGTGATAATGATATAAAATATAAATGATACAATCTTAAATCGTTTGTCTTTCGACTTCCACCTACTTGTATCACTTATGTGTCTATGTCATATCTAAAATCTAAATCTTTATTGTGTCTTTATTACCTATTTGATTATTAATTAACTTTCAGTTAACCAAAGAATATTTGCCGGATAAAGTAATTGAAATTGTTGAGTAAAAATAAATAATTATTACATGAAAAAAGAGAAAATTTTAGTACAGTTTTGTCATTATTTTTATGAGCACAAAATCAGCATGAATCATTAGTTATGTATCCAATAAAAAATGTATCATGTTTGGAAATTCCTATACAAGTACATTGCTACACATGCTTGAACGAGCTACTAGACGTTGACAAGTCCACTCAAGTTATTTGACCCTGTAGTCATACAGTAGAATCGGATGCAGAATCTCCACTTCTATAGCCTTGATCACACGTACCTACCGAGTAAACGGGCGAGACAGTAAAATGTTTACTCGGTCGACACAGTTGGGTGAGCGAGTCACATACTCGAGCGCTCGGCCGAGCATTCGGCGTAATGTTCATACACACCGAGTACTCGGCCGAGAGCACTGTCTCAAGGCATATATTCAGTTATAGTGAGGAAATCCGTAAACGAACTAAAGTTGCTGACATAGCCCGACGGATTAGCAAGCTGAAGTGGCAATGGGCAGGGCATATAGTACGCAGAACTGACGGCCGATGGGGCAGCAAGGTTCTGGAATGGAGGCCGCGTACCGGAAAACGCAGCGTCGGACGTCCACCTACAAGGTGGACTGACGACATCGTAAAGGTAGCAGGGAAGCGCTGGATGCAGGCTGCTACCAATCGATCAACGTGGAAAGCATTAGGGGAGGCCTATGTTCAGCAGTGGACGTCCTATGGCTGAAATGATGATGATGATGATAGCGACAGAATAACAGAAATGGGGCGAAGAGATTGTGATTGAAACAACATTACCTGTGTACAGGTGATAGCACATCTTTATTTAATGTTTGTTGCAAAGTAGTACAATACATTAAATAACTACATAAGGCCTACCAGAGATACCTTATATGCTATCGTTTGTACTAACATATAAAACATATAAATTCGTATTTAACCTGTTTATTTAAGATGGAAAATAGAGTTTATTACGAATGAACATCATAAAGCAAAGATGTGACTTATGGTCCCGAATGTACGTTTGACTGTGATATCTTAAAGGGTTATAACAGGTGCCTTTTTTACTAAAAAAAAATCCAACGATTTTCCCAAGAAAATCCTTAAAATTATTTCTGCACGGACTTGGTATACTGAACACATTTCCACTGTGTCTTCGTGCCCTAGATACGCGGACACGAGTACTTCAGTATCTGTAAATAGGTTAATTACTTTGCTCTTTCGAAATGTTCTCCGATACAAGAAGTGTGGTTGACGACAGCTACTCACTTCATAAATGAAAGTTATGAAGTTATTTAAAAAGATTATTTTAGAGTTAATTGCTCTACATATTCCATCACTGTTTTATATTCACTCAAAGCCTAGATCTTTTTAAATATGTTGCACCTTTTATATGCTTTTAACCATTAAAAATTTGACTTTCAGTAGAACTTCATTGGATTTTAATAAAAGTGGACCCTTCATCATCATCATTTTAGCCATGGGATGTCCACTGCTGAACATAGGCCTCCTACAAAGATTTCCATGTTGACCGGTTGGTAGCGACCTGCATCCAGCGTCTTCCTGCTACCATTATGATGTGGTCATAATAATTCTTGCACAATCACAATTTATAGTTTTATTCATAACTTTGTGTCTTATTGCTCAACTTGAAAAATATTGTATCTGTTCAGAATGTATTTCGTACTTTTTCAAGCGTGCAGTAGTTTTGAAGAAAACTGCTGAAATACGCGCAAACTCACAAATTCTTACTTTTATATGCGAGTAGATAACTTAACAATTTCCTACAAGAATAATGGATCTATAACTTAAACATCGACAGCCAAAAATTCAGCAGCAAAAGTTTCCAAAATCATTCACAACTAGTCGATACAATATAAGAATCCGGCTTCGAGAGTACACGACAAGTCACTCAAATATAGGAAGTTGAGAAGTTCTATAAAGTATAAATAAAGAAAACTCCGAGAACAGTGCGCTTTCGAAGTGGCGACAGTCAAACGCACTCGACTGTGGTGCAAGGGAGAAGAGGATAGCTGAAGAAAAGGTAGATTAACTTTCAGTTTTAAAATAATAATAATCATCATCAGGCCAACTTTTGTCTTCATTGTCAAGCCATTCAGTCTCTAGTGCAGGATCACGCTCCACACAAATGTAAATGAGGCGAACGGAAGATTTAGCTTAGACTCCCCTCGCTGGCCATCATCATTATCTCAGCCATAGGACGTCCACTACTGAACATAGGCCTCCCCCAATGCTTTCCATGCTGCCCGGTTGGTAGCGGCCTGCGTCCAGCGCCTTCCTGCTACCTTTATGATGTCGTTGGTCCACCTTGGGTAGACGTCCTACGCTGCGTTTTCCGGTACGCGGCCTCCACAGTACCTTGCTGCCCCATCGCTCGCTGGTCATATGGTTTGGCAAAGATAATGATCAAAGGGACAAATTGATTTATTGATTGGCAAACCGGAAAAGTGTTTATTATTTTTGTGTTATAACTGGTAATGCATCCTCACTTCTTAACTTTAGTGCGCAGGATGAACTTTTCCACTTAAAAAAAATACAATTCCAACTTAGGCAAATTGCTTTGAAACCTCCCTACCTAATACTTTATTTTGTAATCTTGGCAACATTTTTCTGTTTGTTCTTGTACTTTGAGCCGCGTCCTTAGTTGGGTTCAGCAGCCCGCTCCAATAAGTCTGTAGCGGGAACGTACCGCTGAACTTGCTCCGTTAAAACCTGTTTTACGATTGCAATAACTGCGCCCGCGCCCTGCGCTAGACAATGGAGCTGTAATTTAGTTAATCTTTGACTTGCGAGACAATTAATCTTGGAATGGGATTTTGAGTGGATTACATTTTTTTTTTCGATATGTGTTTTACATAGGAACACGATTAACTGCCAAGTAGGTAGATAAAAAAAATGAAAAATAGTGATCTATTTGGTGCTTAAACGAATCTAACGAACGAATGAACTATAACTTTATTTTTAATGTCGGCAACATTATTAGTCCTGTCATCCTGTCACCAGTATTTTTGTTGAACCGTTGGATTCAGAGAATCTGTTTTACGATAGAATTGTAATTTTGTTGATCTTTGACTTGCGAGATTAATCTCGGAATGGGATTTTGAGTGGATTAGAGTTTTTATTTATTGGTCCAAGGAGTTCAAAACACGTTTACTGCCATTAAGATTAATGGTAGAACAAGATGGCCTCCCAAACTTGACAAGGCTCGAAAAAGAAAATCCTAAGATGTTTCACTTGAAAATTTACGGTGAGTACAACTGCTGCAATGATTTTTTCATAATCACAAACATTCGTCTTTAGCTAAAGCAATAGCATTCGGTTAAGTTTGACTATTGGCGCAAACAGGCAAGTCATAATAATATTAAACATTTCACATCTAAGTACCTACCTCCCACATATTTGACCAGTATTTGAATTAAGTAAGTACCAACAATACCTACACAAAAAATAAAATAATCTTTTGACTCATTATTTTTAACAAGTCAAATGTTTCGTAAAACTGTAATATTTACTTCTGTACAGTCACAAAGATATCATCATTTCAGCCAATGGCGGTTAACTACTGGACGCAAGTCACGGAACAACAGTTCATCCAGCTATGTTTCTGAAGCCTCGGTCCATCGAGCAGGCGTACGCGTAGTTTGCCGAGACACAAAGGTAAGTGATGGTTACCTTATTGTTTTTGTAATCACTACAAACAATATTTTTCATCACTTGTAGGTATCTACACTAACAAATTTTAATGCTAAGTAACTTACCATAGCTTATTTTTTTTAAATAAAACAATAACATGAGTACTTTATCCTAGGTGCCAAAAACAAATGAAAATCCAAAAAAAAGTAAAAATAAAATCAACAAAAGTCGGTTCTGTCGGCAACATTTTTTTACCAGCCAGTTCTTACTTTTCTCCTTCAAAAATCTTAATCCTACGGTTCCTATTATTATTTATTTTGTTTATTTTTCCAATGAAATCATTTTGAGGTTATCGCCAAGATCCGTAACTCCGTTGCTAGACTCACTCAAATCCAGCTTAATCTTTCTTAAATTGAACTAAATTAATGTGGATTTAATACAACAGAACGATTCGAAGCATCCTCTGGGATCCTTGTCTAATCTTTTTATTATCTTCACTCAACTTGTCAGGGAGGTACTCAGGGGAAAAATTTGAAAATTAAAGTAAACTCAATTATTGGCGTACAGACAAAATAAGTTTATTTTTTACCACTGATATCATCTCATTGACTTTTAAAAATATGGGAGAATGGGACTATTCCCACCTCCCGTTCCCACCGCTGAAACTCCTGTGTAACCAGGATCTACAGCTTGACCGCCAATAAAAACCTAATCAGTGAAGGTCAAGTTTGTCCCCGGGGAAAGTTAAACGGCAAGATCTAATGACAAGATCCGCAATGAAATTAATCAGAAAAACATAGCAGAAGTTCCAAGTTAGGGTTCTAAACTTCGAATCTAGTGCAAATCGAATAATTGCGATTGCGTTTTGACAGTTCATAAAAAGAATGTAAATTTTATCCTTTCATCCTTAATGCGGCCCAGTTCAAACCAGCTTTAACAACTGCAAACGGGTGACAGCATCTAAAGAGCTTTCATCAGTTTAATTTCGACCAGTACAACTTTTAATAAAAACTTTCCAAATGGACTCTTAAAATGAGCTTTATTTATTTTTGTGATGACCAATTTGGTATCCTTTTCGAGTGTCAAGAAATTACTTTTCCGTCAGGTTAGTTAAAATGAGATTACGATTACTTTTTTATGTAGGTATTTGACTTATTTATAAATAAAAAGACATTAAGGTTAATAAAGAAGCACGCTGTGGATTAAATACTCGTATGCTACCTATTTCATTTTAAAGAAGTATTCTTAGAAACTTGTCTATTGCAATTTACAATACATTTTTTGGTATAGACTACACGGTACACCAGACTACCTATAATTTAGCATATAGCAATAGCACTATTACAACTAAATAAGATGCCTTTATATTAGCTTTATACTCGTTTATACTCATTTATTGCGTTTTGAAATTTAACACCGTGAGTCAAAGCAAAGCTCAAATGGCTTATTAAATACTGAAATACCAATTAACAGAACCAATTTGATAGTTATATTGGCAATATGAACTTCGTGGAATATTTGTGCCAATCTATTCGCGAAAACAAAATCACGAGTACAATTTGCAAAATTGCAGAACCAGTAAGGTGAGCTGCGAAAGATTAAAAAATAAACAATCCTGAGTTTGGAACAAGTTAGCGCCTACCTTATTGCTTAGTGCAGAAGAAAACGGTAGGATCACTTCTTTTACATCGAAGTAAGAAGAAAACAGCACATTACGCCTGAAGCAATGTCAAAGTAAGAACTCTTCAAGGGTCTAGGCAACTTTACAATCTAAATACTGTATTTTACAACCACTATTCAAATAAAACTCAAACTTATAAAGTAATAATTATCATTTTTGCAAGTAGGCTTTCAAAAACACTTTACACGTCCCAGTATTAACTCAGATGATAGATGCAAGGTTGAGTTGCATTATCTCACTTTAACTTTAACAAACGTCAAAAATCTGCCAAACTCCATGCAAAAAACACCAGTTATCGTTATAGTTCCGGTCAAAGTTAGGTGGTGTATCTCAGCCTTGGGCTACTTATTTATACACTAGCTTTCCGCCCGCGGCTTGCGTGCGCCCGCGCACGCGTGGATTTTTTTTTTTTTGAAGGGACGCGCGCTGTTAGCTTGAGGAGCTTTTCCAGCTTCACCGGGCAGAGTGGCGAGTACAGAAGGTACTCTAGCCGTTTGGCGATCGTCGGTGAAGTAAATATGGAATTTTGTCTGTCACCAAAAAACTTTATCTTATGTTCTTTCCCGGGACTCAAACTATCTCTATGCCAAATTTCATCAAAATCGGTTCAGTGGTTTAGGCGTGAAAGCAAGACAGACATACAGATAGAGTAACTTTAGTATTTATAATATTAGTATAGATTTAAATTATTTTCAGCTTTTAGGCACTACAGTAATATTATGCAAGATGAATTTTATATAACTTCTGAATATAATAAAAACTAGGGTTACTCTACATTCTTGCACTATGTTTATTTCTCGCACCTGCTGAAAACTTATTCAACGTCTTTGTAAAACTAGCTGCCACGTACTGCCTTTCTTGTAAATTTCTTATAGCATTTACTTGGTTTTTTTACTTTGTAGAAAGAATTCGTTTAACAATTTGACGCTGGAGAATTTTATATTGGAGTTTTTACTTAAACTTAAAAAATAAGGCTGAAAAAAATCTATTTTGGTTTAGCATCTACGAGCATTGCATCTCAATTTCCAAATGTGAGTTTTTTACTTAAATGAGGACTTCCGCACTTACCATTTTTTTAACTTCCACGTTCCATTTTAACTAAAATAGAGACACACGGGTCTCAACTCAACGTGACTAAGAAAGCTGAAAAAAATTGCTGTACAACGTTTTTTAATTTAAGTATCAAACTACTACATAAAAGTTTTGTAGGTATTTAGTTTTGCAAGGCAGTGCAGTATAGGTAACGTCATTTTCTTCTTCATCATCATCATCATCATCATTTCAGCCATAGAACGTCCACTGCTGAACATAGGCTTCCCCCAATGCTTTCCATGTTGATCGATTGGTAGCGTCCAGCGCTTCCCTGGTACCTTTACGATGTCGTCGGTCCACCTTGTAGGTGGACGTCCCACGCTGCGTTTTCCGGTACGCGGCCTCCATTCCAGAATCTTGCTGCCCCATCGGCCGTCAGTTCTGCGTACTATGAGCCCTGCCCATTGCCACTTCAGCTTGCTAACCCATCATTTTATTTTTGTGTAAATAATTATTTCCTCAATCATTTAAAGCCTTGCAACTACTACTACAATGCAATCATTAATTCCGGACCTGAAATAGAGATGGCCATTTGTACAAATCTGCCAAAGGCACCTGCGATATATTTAGGCAATGAATCCGAACTCTATATCGGACTACGTTCAGTGCTAAAGTTTAATCAAAATGTAGTTAATCCGATAGATTCAATCCATTCAGTTGTACGCCAATAAGTTTTGGGACAGGTTGAGCGGATTTTGTTCAACACTATTCATCTAGGTATTGCTTTTTGGAAGTACGTGTGAATTATATTTTTTTTTAAATAAAAGAAGTAGAGATAAGCCTTCTAAACGAACCTATGAGAGCCTCAGCAGACTACATACTTTTTAACGGCTCATAGTTTTATGGGCTTCTAATTTGAATGAGAAATCGGCCGATAACAAAGTGGTGTCATGAGTGTACCTACTACCTACCTACTTTTATACTTATTCATTCTGATTAACGGACGGATTAGCAAGCTGAAGTGGCAATGGGCAGGGCACATAGTACGCAGAACTGACGGCCGATGGGGCAGCAAGGTTATGAAGTGGAGGCCACGTACCGGAAAACGCAGCGTGAGACGTCCCCCCACAAGGTGGACCGACAACCTGATAAAGGTAGCAGGAAGGCGCTGGATGCAGGCTGCTACCAACCTAGCGATGTGGAAGTCATTGGGGGAGGCCTATGTTCAGCAGTGGACGTCCTGTGGCTGAGATGATGATGATGATGATGATAATGAACAGCTCTACCAAATATCGGCTGACAAAAAGTCTGTACTAGTCTGAGGTCTATAACTGATGAAATTGTACTACAAAACAATAAAACAAACTAAACATTGTAAAAGGCAATAAACTGAAAATTATCATTTTAATCTTAACAGCGAACGAGCATTCCGTTCGCCACGAACATCAATATTGTATGAACTTTCGTTTTCACAGACACGCAAGCAACCACGTTAGTAGATAGCTCTGAATTATAGGCAAAATGCCAGGCAACAATGTAGAGCGTACGCCAAAACGTTTAAGGAAGAAATGCAGTAGGTTTACTTTGTATTTATAAACTTCTAAAGTTGGAGAGGGCTGAAAGTATACAGGAGACGTTACTTCATCTTTTCTTCTTCTTATGCGGCATCATCAGGTCATTTAGTAACATGAGTAATTTTCATAGCTACTTCAAAACATCTATACTATATTAATTCTTGTATCTGTCTTTTTTGATGTTATAAAACCTAAATGATTCGACCATTTAGGCTTTATAACATCACCCTACCTACACCCAATAGGGGTGGAGCAGTAAAGAAAAACGTTGCAAAAAGGGAACTATTATTCAAACTATTTTCAGGCGTAAGTCGCAGGCACAGCTAGTAAACGATGTAAAAAATAAAAAATCTGTTAGGATGGGTTTTCTATATCTAACTTAAATTATGGTACACGCTAAAGGCAGTAGTTACTGATATTGAAGTCAATTTGTTACAAAACGTCGCCTAAGTTGCACGTAACGTTTTTTGTGTAAATACAATCAGTGTTCCATTTAGCAAATTTTATTTATAAAAAATGTACAAGTCGATATAGTCGAGCATTTAATTTTTTGTTTGGTGAATGGGTTCTTATTCTGTTGCAATAGTTATTTGTATTAAAACATGAAACAATACAAAACAATTTTCTCTTTTAATCTAGATTCTTGTTTATTAATAAATTGATTAAACACGTTTTTTAAAGATTTTTTTTATGATATCAAAGTCTGAAATAGGTTTTATTTGTGACATTCCACTTTAGTTTTTTTTTTTATGCATAAAAAGGCAGTTATCAATTTATCCAATTTTTACACCATCAGGCATGGGAAAGCAAACACATGTCACCATTGATATAATATCGTGTCACAAGCACGTCATTACTTGCACGTAATTGAAAACTGTTGTGGGTAAACTATTTTATGGTAATACTTACACAGACGACCTAGAACACTTTCAGCGGGTAAATTGATAGGTAGACTAAATGTAGTTATAAAAACCACTTAAATCCGGTATTTTATTTTATATTTAGTTGGGAAAATTCCAAATAATCCTGTGTTGAGAAAATGAGTGTTTTATTTTGTAAAAAACTTATTAGATATTGTTCTTCAGTGGACAGTAGGTAGGTACTTTAGACTTATAATTTCTTGCATAATCTCTCTATAATAATAATAATTACTTACTTTAACCTTGACAACCGTCAAAAATCTGTCAAACTCTATACAAAAAACATCGGTTATCGTTTTAGTTACTGTTAAAGTTAGGTGGTGCAACTCAGCCTAAGACGATAATCACAGCAATAGCTCTAGTTAATCTGAGGAAAATAAATTGTAAGAATCATGTCGCTTATGAAAATCCCGTTTTAATGAATGAAAAAAAAAAACAAGAAAGACTCCGCTTCGTTAACGATTAATATACCGCCTTCACTTTAAACAAATTTCTCCATTTATTTCTATTTGTTGGACACAAAATACACAGTGCTAAGCTTAATACCAAGACAGAGGCCAATGTAACAGTAATTTTTAGAATTGAACTCTATTGTGTTTGAAATACGTTTGTGAATAGGGTTACAGAAAATGGGCAGTATAAACCACCAGGATGGCACCCCAGGGATCCATAAATCGGTCGGCACCTTGTTTTATTTAATTACTACAGACCAGATAAGCTACGGGTCATTTATTTCAGCTGTAGTTTAGAGTGAAGAATGATGAAGATGTGCGATATTAAATCTAATTCACTACATGAATAGGTGCAAAATTGATAACACTATACAGGGTGGAAACGATAAGTGATCTCACTCGATTATTTCTAAACCATACAAGATATCGAAAAACTGGTTCCTGATCCTGAAAGTGCTTTACGAGCTCTTTCAAACGGCACCAATAACAGGTTACAGAATAAACTGGATCTATCCGAAAATTCAATGTTTCCGGCTTCCATACATTTGGTACAGCCTCATAATATTAAAAACTACAGAAGGTATCGTAAAACTGGTTACTGATCCTAAAAGTGCTTCACGAGCTCTATCCAACGGTATCAATATTAAGTTACAGAATAAACTGGATCTATCCAAAAATCCAAAGTTTCCATCCCCCATACATTTATGGAGCCTATGGAGTGAAGCGGGGATGACTCATGTATGCATAACCTCACACTTAATTGTGGGTTTGGAATTGAAATGAGTATAATTTATTATGATACTTATTTCAATTCTAAATCTAAATCTAAATTCAATTTATTTTACATCTTGTTTCAACTAACATAGTTTTTAAGTGCAATTGTTACTAACAAACTGAGTCATGGTTACTTAAATAAAGAATCATTTATTATTATTATATTATTATTATTTAGTACTACCACAGTCATGGCACTCATCTCTTGATACTTGATACAACACTTTATAGCAAGTGAAGCCTAAAACTAATTTTTTCCTTGAATAATTTAATAATTTAAATAAAAATGCAATTTACGAGTTTTTTTTAGGTTCTATCTAATTTTTAAAAATTACACTTAATATTGTGTGGTTGGCATACATTTAGTATGGAAGCTGGAAACATTGAATTTTCAGATACTTCCAGTTTATACTGTAACCTGTTATTGGTACCGTTTGAAAGAGTTCGTAAAGCACTTTCAGGGTCAGTAACCAGTTTTTCGATATCTTGTATGGTTTAGAAATTATCGAGTGAGATCACTTATCGTTTCCACCCTGTATACCGTGGAGGCAACATATTCAGTAGGTATGTACCTCCTACTAGAAACAAAACAAGTGTCAGCAAATTTTCTATCATTTGGTTGTAAAAAATTACGTCTGCATATTCGTATTTGGCTTTATACTGCTATTGTGTTTTGCATGGCTTTTTCAGTGCTTTTTGGCATAATCATCAAAAAAGGATATTATTACCTACTAACTTTTTTGCTTGTTATGCAATACTGGATACCAATGAAATTTTCATTGGTATCTGACATAGGGTAAACTGCCAGTCATTGGACACTTAAGAAAGTTATTGGACAGTTATTTACTAAATTAAAAATAGCATTTCTATTTCAACAACTGAGAGATTCCGACTGATGGAGATAAAAGGGCGTTTTTTTGAAGGAATATTCATTGTATTTGAAGGAATATTCATTTTAAGAAAATTCAAGGGTTGTTTTGTCCAATGACTAGCAGCGACCAATGACTGTCGGCTGACGATAATTCACAATCATCAAAGTGGAACGTTATTTTAAAAATTGAATAAATTGTCAAAAGTTTTGTGATCTTATCACCCGTATTCAATATCCATTTGAATTGTAACACAATCAACATTATATCTAATATGTCGTTAATCCTGAAATTTCATCATCATAAAGAAATAACTGCGTTAAAACCATATTATCGCGTTTTACAGCGTTCGTGAAGTTATATTTCAAACATAAATTGCACATAAATTTCAAAGTTCGGTTATGAAAATAACTGTTTAAGCCATGAAGAGTAATATTTTTAGGCAATAAATTGAGTTAACATTGATTGGAGTCGTAAAAAGTCTCATTAAAGGAAAAAATACTAAAGAGAGTTGTATTCCAACGTTCAGTGTTCCACCGTAGGTTTTATTGGGTCCATCAGTCTAATATTAATGAGTCTTTATATGAAATCATAAAGGAAATTGAGCCATTCTAAAATCCAACAAATATGTAAAATAGTCACATAATAACTTTTTATTAAAATAAAATAAATTTCGCATTTAATATGGTAGAATATTGGCAGGATGTATATGTACGCTATAATGTAGGTACCAGAGTATTAAAAATTATATGCTTTATTCTAAAGGTGAGTATAGACATTTACTTGTAACAAAACAACGAGCCGCTCTTCAAAATGTTCTAGTGTTCACCCTTTCACAAACCAAACCTTGTTCATTTTACCTGTATTGTACCATTCGTAAGAATGTTACATTGCATAGTATACTCACCTTTAAGTTTTTACTCTTGTAAAAGTTAATTTTACGTTGTTTTAAGTAATGTTTTAAATTATGTGTGATAATTTACCCGCAATCTAAATAAGATACAAATTGATAAATTATAATTCACAAACAATTTTCTCGCAAAGCTTATGCCTGCCTTAGCCTGTCGCAAGAAAAGATGGAAACCTTAATTAATTAACAAAGGCCAATTAAGCCAAATAAGTCGAGGCTTGATCATAACTGGGGGATCTGAAAGCCACGAAATGAATGGGCAACGAGTAACAAGTTAAATGAGTCCAGAAGGCTGACTTTATCCAAGAGCTTGCGCTACTGTCCGATGTGCGAAGAGCTACGAAAAATGGATGTGGCAATACATTATTTATTTATTTATTTACCTTCTTCTTTTCGAAAATAAATACAATACTATCACGAAGTGTTTGATGGCAACCGGCTGGGCATGTTATCCGTAAGGACGGATGTCTATGGGCGACGGTAATAACTTACCATTCAGGTGATCCGTCTGCTCGTTTGCCTCCTGTCACATAAACAAAAAATACATAGTCGTCATATCCAGTTAAAATTATTATTCCAATATGTTGTTGTTAGATGTAATCGAATCTAATCTGATCTAGGATTTTTATTTATTTGGTCTTAATTGAAGTAATATAATAATGTTATTTACTTCTTAAGAATATTCTCTCGTTCCTGAGATAGGAACTTACTGAAAACTGTGCCCTGAATTGTTCCTAGTCATTTTGTGGAACTTGACTTCAAATATCTATTCTTCCCTAATTTAATGAAAACTAAAATACATTTCCTTCTTTCTTTCCATATTTTTTACATCTTGATAGCATTTTTACCATTGAAAGTACCTTCTCCATCTCAAAAAGCAGCTGCATGTTTTTGCTCCCAATAGATTCCTCCACGATCCGTCGGCTTAAAGTTTAATTAAAGATGCATCCAAAGAAAGAACCTTTAATCCAATAAGTTTCACCAGTTGCACTCGCTGATAATACTAATTGACTTTGTTCAATTTTAAAGTACAGGTCTTAAAATGAAAGATAAGGACTGTTAAGGTTGTCTTAGAGTTATCTAAAAATGAGAAAGAAAAGGACTAGAGGCCGTAGTAAATTTTAATGTGGTTGTCTTTATAGTTATAGTTATTAACGCCTTTTTGTATAATCCTGTAACGTAATAATCTGTAACGCAACAAAGATTAAACTTAGTGACTTATGGAATATATTGCATTATACTTAAGTGAGCCAGATTGAGTAGCTACCAGCATAGGTAGGTACCATCGAAGTAAATTGGTTGTGCTGCTGCTATATGTTTTATTTACTACAACTATGTACTTTGTGTGATCAAGAAGTAAGTATCCCATCAAAAACAATACTTGTCAAAAAAACCAAGTCTCGCAACTCAGTTGTTCTACGGTAAAAAGTTGTGAGATCCATGTAATACCAAGTCCAGGCCAGGAAATCTTTAACGTTTTACATAAATATTGACTTGGCCATCGCATGAAAACACGTGTAAATTAAATTATTTAGTGGCCAAGTCAATATATTTATGTAAAACGTTAAAGATTTCCTGGCCTGGACTTGGTATTACATGGATCTCACAACTTTTTACCGTAGAACAACTGAGTTGCGAGACTTGGTTTTTTTGACAAGTATTGTTTTTGATGGGATCTCATTTCTTTTTGTATTTTGTAGACAGCAGTTATGTATCTAGAAAACTGGACCGAAATTGAAAAATTTTACTCGACTTGGCGGTTGCACTACCGTGCCCCCAAATATTTTAGTTTTTCCTTGATTCATACACCAAACACTACTTATATTCCAAATTTGAAGCTTCTAGGTCTGCTAGAAGTGCCTTAGAATTTTGATGATCGGTGAGTCAGTCAGTGAGTCAGTGAGTCAGTGAGTGACAAAATTAAGTAACTTTGACCCGTTATAATTCTTAAACTACTGGTTCAAATTGAATGAAATTTGAAATATACCGTGTCTTTACAATGCCTGCATAGCTAATGAAAATTCAGCCTTCTAGTTTTATCCACAACGAAGTTACAGGCGGTCGAAAATGGCCTGAATTGCTTCGAGAAAAGGATGGTACGGCCGTGCCGCTTTTTTGCTCGACTTGGTGGGGGCACTGCCGTGCCCCCAGATAAGCACATAATAACAATAGTGTATAATAATATTATTATGTTGCCAAAAGTTGGGTTTTGTACTTTTGTTACAAGGCGATAAGGATTAGGTACTCTTGCGCAAACGACTGTAAACAAAGTGAATACTTTTACAATCTTTTCTGAATGACAAGCCGCATCCCATTCACCCGAGCATCATAAATTACATCCATCAAAGTAAACTCGTAACAAAAATAAGAGCTATAAAATTTCTAAATCTCAAAAATCCATAGCTTTCATTCTCCCAGTGATAAATGGACAGAACTGACACGATGACAGCCGGAGAAACTTCCTCTTCCTCCTCTGATGTCCTATGCTACCAAACTTTCCATTTTCGATTCTATCTGTCTCTCTCTGTCACTACTAAGAAGAAGGAGTCAGAAATATAACGATCATTTTACAGAATAGGAGCATAGATTCGTTGGGAACTCCCGCCATCAATATTATTTACTTTCAGTGAAAAATGAAAATTGTCAACCGAGCAATCAATTGTGAAAGATCTAAAAAGTTTTAATGTGCTTTCAAGTTAATAACAACCTTTTTGAAATAAATATAGTAAGTAATATTGTATCAAAGATGTTATTATTTTGATACTGTTGCTTTTTTCTTTGAAATCGATTGTTGTTGTTAATAAATACTGTACGAATTACGGGGAAATAATAATATTCGAAGTTGCGAAGAAGATATTTTATGAGTAGCGAATCCGTATTCTATAGTGCTAGTGTTATCATACACAACTTTTTGTGTAGTTTGTTTTTGCAGAATACGATATTACAAAAGAAAAGAGAAAGTGAAGATTTTAAAATACAGCGAATTTCCCGAGGGAATAATCTTACTGATTTTCAAGTAAAACAGTCTGAAAAAAACCTGCTAAGTTTTTGCCAACCGGCACGTTATGCTTTAAATAATTTACCTCCTTTTATATTTACAATATTTTACGAAACCAACAAGTTATACATTTTTTGATTAAATAGTTTTCAAATGGGACACACAAATGACAATTTGTATTTGATGTCTGTTTGGTTAATTACTATAGGCTATTAATCAATCTAGCTGGCACATAAAAAAATCTGTGTTCCAGCCACATGGGACACATTTGATCATATAGATATAAGATTTTAAGCTCATAAGTTAGGCTGGGTTGCACCATCTTAATTTAACTTTTTTTTATCTTACTTTAACTTTGACAAACGTCAAAATCTGTCAAACTTCATACTCAGCCTTATACAGGGCTTATAAACTATGACAGCACGGGCTATAACTTAATTTTTTGCAACTAACAGGAGTACAGAGTAACTATTATTAGTAACATAATTTACTTGTATCACACAAAAACCGAATACATTTTGCGTCGATTTTCCTTGCAAACGTATATAATAATCCGGAGTGTATTGGACGGAGTGTCGTAGGTACCGCGTAGCTGTCCCGAAGCGCGTTCGTGATAAACGACTTGCTTTGAAGCGCGTGCATCGCTGTGATGAAGCGGTAGAAGATGGAGCAAGTACATCTATACTTCTATACTAATAATATAAAGCTGAAGAGTTAGTTTATTTGAATGCGCTAATCTAAGGAACTAATGGTCCGATTTGAAAAAATAAAAATATTTTTGTGTTAGATTTTTTATCGAGGAAGGCTACAGGCCATTATGAGCAGAGCATCAATGAAAAATGTACACGCGTACGCAATCACGGGTACAGCTAGTTATTTTTATACTTCTATACAAAGTTTGTTTGAACGCGCTTATCTCAGGAACTAGTGTTCACAGGCTACAAGCTATTGACCAATAGAAGCATAGCATCTATGAAAAATATTCAAACGATTTTCACTCTAACGATGACGAGCGATTATCATTTTGCCAAAACTTCTTATTTCCTATTATTTAAGTTTCTCTATGATTAAATCCTTTTGTAACCATTAGAATACACACCCTACACACTAATGAATAAAGACGTCGTTCCAAATGCCTAAACTAACAGTGTAGTAGCGTAATCCAATCCGGTCTAAATCGGAGTCTGATTGAAGCGATCAAAGGTTTGCTCCGTCCTTTGCGAGCACCTATTTCGTAGAGCTTAGTTAGGTATGTACTAAGAATGTTATAGGAAACTTGCGCAGCACTAAATTTGACTTAAAGAAAGAAAAATAAAATAAATAAAATAAAACAACTTTATGGCAGTAAAAATAAAAAATAATACATGCATACGCGTGCTCTTCTATTAAACCTAAAGAGGTGAAAAATGTAACACTGTAAAAAATCCAATATTTATATCTGACTAAGGCTGGTTAGAGTCGCGCTGACCGCTCGCTGATCGTCGGCGATGACAGATCAATATGTATGATGTAATTGAAGGGAAGGTTCCTGAGTGACGCTGATCGCTCGGCGCCGACGCTTCATACGTTTCGGCTGTCAGCGCTGACGGTCAGCGTGTGTCAGCGTGACTCTAAAACCAGCCTAAAGCAGAGTACGCAGAACTGACGGCTGATTGGGCAGCAAGGTTCTGGAGTGGAGGCCGCGTACCGGAAAACGCAGCGTGGGACATCTCCACAAGTTGGACCGGCAAAATCATAAAGGTAGCATGAAGGCGCTGGACGCAGGCCGCTACCAACCGGGCAACATGGAAAGCATTGGGGGAGGCCTATGTTCAGCAGTGGACGTCCTATGGCTGAGATGATAATTTTTATTATTTTTTTATCCACAACGAGGAAGCTCTTGGCCTGTATCTCACTTGATGGTAAGTGACGATCAGGCCGAAGGTGGAAGCGAGCTTCACCCGGAATCCTCAACCACGGAACAAAGCAAAGATGAAAGAAGCGGAAAATGTAACAATAAGACCCAAAGCATGATGCGCTGCGGCGGCGATTTTGTTCCGGTGCCGTGTTGCTGTGTCGTCTTTACATAGAAATATCTGTGGCGAAATTTTTTGCGGCGCCCGCAACGCATCGTGTGCTTTAGCTCTTAGGGGTGGAAAATGTTACACTAATTTATTTATATGCACCCAAATAAAAAATATTTCTAATACACGTCTCACTAAAGCTTTCAAGCGGAAAATGTAATAATTGCGTGTAATTTCTCCTGCAATAAAATATTCAACGCGTAAATAGAAGGCAAGCATATAAATAATGGCACTGCAGAGTAGGGATGTTATGGATATGTAGTTTCGGTCATGGATACGGTTACGGATATAGGAATAATATTATACCGGTTTCGGTTACGGTTACGGATATATTTTTATTTCGTATTTATCAGAAAGTTTCGGTTACGGTTACGGATATCTATGCTTTAGAATGCCATTTGCAATAGTTATCCAACACGGTTCATTCATGGCCGCACACATCGAATAAAAAGTAATAAAAAAATAAAAATTTACATACAATGCTTTACAAAAAACAATTTAAACTGCCTTCATCCGAAACTTTTATATCGGTTATGGTTACGGTTACGAATATTTTTTTATTTCGGATATCCGAAAGTTTCGGTGACGGTTACGGATATTCATAACATCCCTGCTGCAAAGCCCTCACACGTAACTCAGTCGGAGGAGTCACGGACTCATTTATCAGATGGGAGGTCAGCTCGAGGGAGATAATTCTGAGTGACAAGTGACGTCTGACATCAAGCCTTCGCGTGATGATAAGGGATTTGCTACTTCTTGATATGATTTATTTTTGAGTCTGGTTGCGTTGAGTACGAGAGATTTATGTTTTGGAGTTAAGTATAACTTTTGTTAGTCATACTCATAGTCATTTATTCCATAATCAATGACATATACAAATAATAAAGACAAAATAACAAATACAAACAGACAATAAAGAGCTGAAATTAATTACAACTAATTTTTAATTAATAAACCATTTAAGAGTTTGATTAATTAAAGACATATTTAACATTTTAGACATATTTGTTTAGTATGCACTACCTACCTACTTTTAATAAAAATACTTAAGACACAGGCAAACAATTTTACATAGTTTAGGCTGTGGTTTAGGTATTAATAATTTTACCTTCACACACTAATCTTAATTTATGTAAGTGAATCCAAATGTATCCAGGCTAAGTTTTATTAAGCTCTTATTCTTATATTTTTGTACTATGATGACGTTGAGTTTAAAAAAAAACAATGCACAAACTTGCAAAGCTGTTCGTTACAATAAATTGATATTAATTTAACAATCTATCTTGTCAGTTCAGTAAAAAACGTGTCTCTTTTCAATTCCAATAAATGTAACTGTAAAATCCTAACTCAATTTCACAAAAACAAAACCAATTAAGCTTTTAACGAGACCTCAACTCAAATAATATTTTAGTGACATTTTTTGTTTATATAGGCCATTACGGACTGCTGTAATAAGCGAGCGAATAAAGAATCCAATCAAAAAAGGAACAGCATCTGTCTGGGCTATTAAAACGGGGCGGTTTAATATCAAAGCACATTACTGGGGTTATCGCAGTATGATGCGATACACACGGCTGGGATGTTCGGCAAACTTCTTTATAGACTAGTCTGTTACGATGTGTAGATTGTGTTATATTTTGTCTCTGTTTAGACTTTCTACAAAGTAGATAGCTCCGTTTCCGTAATAACATAAAAGATAGAAGCATGTTCTGAATCGCTCATGGTGGCTTAATAGAACTACCAACCCACTAGAGAATTTGCACTTTTTGATCGAATCGAAAACCGAAGCCGTCAAAACTCCATACAAAAAAGGCCTTATGACCATTTTCAACCGACTTCAAAAAAGGAGGAGGTTCTCAATTCGACCCGTATGTTTTTTTTTTTTTCTATGTTTGTTACGCGATAACTCCGCCAATTATGAACCGATTTGAACAAATCTTTTTTCGGCGTATAGGTAATACCTCAAGGGTGGTCCCATTTAAATTTAATAATAGAAAAAACAACCCCCAAGGGTGGAAAATTGGGGATGAACTTTTTTATACGCAATATCTCCGCCGATTATAAATCAATTTGAACGATTATTTTTTTGTTGAATAGGTATTATCAAAAGGGTGGTTTCATGCGAATTTGAAGAAAATATTTCACCCCCAAGGGTGGAAAATTAGGGATGAACTTTTTTATACGCAATATTTTTAATTTTTAGTTTTTTTTTTGTGTTCACGCATTTGAAGTCGGTTTTATTTTTTTTTAAAAGTTAATTATTCTACTGGCAAACCAGTAGTCATAACCCCAGCATGCCTTCCGGATGAGATTCGAAAGTATGGTGTTATTACATAACACATTTTAACTTTACAAAAACATCGTTATTTTATCATACCATACGAAAATACGCTTACATAATAGGTAGAAAAAACTTAGGCTGAGTTGCACCACCTTATTTTAACCGTAACAATAACAATGACCGGTGCTTTATGTATGGAGTTTGACAGATTTTTGACGTTTGTCAAAGTTAAAGTAAGACGGTGCAGCCTTAGACTCTACATTTCATACCCACCAACTTGTAACAGCCAATGTTATTATTGGTGCAAATCAAGCAAGCGAAGAGAGAAGCGTTGAATTTCAAAACAAAAATTTAAATGTACTCTACATTTGAATTTTAGTACTTCGAAATGTTACGACTACTGATGCTACGAGGTGCTACGGACTACGACCACCTGCTACAGCTTATGCTACGAGCTACGACGATTGAGTGCATTCATATCACATTTTCACGATTTACGTGAACGAGTATGATGCAACTTGTTTATTTGAAGATAGTTAAAGTATTTGTATGTCTTATAATTTTGAAAGAACATAGTTTATTTCATTCAAAACGAGAACAAAGTCATGGACAACGTTTTTATTGTTGCCTAAAAATCCTCCATATTTTTCTGTTGGATAGTGTGTGTCATACAGTTTGAATCTAACAGTTACTGCATTTGCATCGTCACGGGGTTCGTTTAAAAACCAATTGTTTCCGATAATTGTATGTCTCAAATATCACGCACGGCACGTCAAAAGTCACGTGACAACTGACCGATTTAACACCCCCTACCGAATGTGCTCTATATTGTCGACCCTAACCCGTTGCGGTAAGGGCGATTGTGCGTCTATGTAAATTGTAATAAACGCCTCTGAATAGAATTATTACTTGACAAAAAATATTGCGTGCCGCGAGAATTATTGCGTCGTCGGCTTTTTATTGTGCTTTTTTATTTTACTATTAACGCACCTCTGGAATTACTGTTTGTTTTGTATGGAGAAGCGGGAGCGGAGAGTATTGAAGTATTGTGAGTCCTCATGATTGTGTGAAAAGTTAGATTTGCGTTATATGACCACTGTTAGCGGCCGGTAGATTTATTCTCATAAATAAAACACTGGGTACATCTTTCATATGAAATTGCCTCACTTTCAGTTAGCACAAACGCGCGGGGAGTCATCCACACGCGTATCTCTAATCTGACGTTTTTAATGTGACTTCGACATTACATCAATGTCATTATGACAGCAGCTCATTGTACCCTATTAACGTTTTAGATTTTTCACAAATAACACTAGGCATGTTTGATCTAAATTGGCAGTGTAAACATCTTGATTTAATAAATTATGCTCAATGCTTATAATATGTTAGTTCAACTGAGTATGAGTTATAAGAGTGACACTATCCCAGCAGCGTCGGCGATCCCAGGATCAGTAGTGCAATCTCCGTCGTCAGCTGGATTATTTTGGTGAACCCACCTCTAACACAAAGCGTATATTTAGCTAGTAGCGTATAGTTAGCAAAAAATATTATTGATAATTTGTGTTGCAAAAACTCTTTGAAAAAAAAAACTTTAACGAAACCAACCTGGAAAATTCGAATTTAGAGTCCGTTTTTAAATTAAAAACGTGTATTTTTATACAAAAAAGTTAATCCAAAGCTTATTATAAACTTTTCATTAAATTTCGTCACATTTAAAACACTTTTACAATCTCCCCAGATGTCCCTATTTCAGTTCCACGTGCTTCAGATTTACGACTTAGGCTGGGTTGCACCACCTAACTTTAACGGTAACTATCAGTGGGTAGACACTTCTCGTACAAAAACTAGTCTCTATATGTAGCAATTGATATACAACCTTATCCCTTAAGTTATAAAGTGCATTTTGGATTGATTTCACTATAGCAGGGGAACCCGCGGATCAATACCACCATACTAAAAATAATTGTTAGTGTCCTTATGTTGGTAGTATTGTTAGTTTGACAAATGAAAAAAAATGTCTGTCAAAGTCAATTGAGTTTGAGTTTTAAACCGGCGAATTGATTCGTGTGAAGTTATTTTCTCAGATTTGGTGCAATATTACTGTAAATAAACTTTTCTGTCGTTTACGTTGAGTTGATTAAGTTCCTCCGTATCGGGCGTGATAAAGTTTGCTGTTCAGTGTTATGTTTTTTGTGAGATAGAGACTCTTTTAAATAAGCTGTGTTTCAACTTCTACAGAAGTTTAAACTCTTATTTACTTTTCTGTTTAATGGGTATGTTATCTACTTACTTGAAATATTAGATCTATTACAAATCTATTTTTCATTAAAAACAACCCTATGTGATGAAAATGTAAATGTACTTTCAAAACTGGTAAATGCATGAACCAGGGCATTGACACTGGTTGGAGAGAAATTATAGGCTTTGTTTAATTAATACCTATTTAATTTTAGGCTTCTACTGATAATGGAGAGTAGAAACAACAAGAAGTGCGTTATTTGTAATAAGAGGCGAAGTCGTGGTGGATCACCCTTACTTTTGAGTAGGTTTCCTCTGGATTCTGACCGGTAAGTTTCTAATAACACTCATTTATTACAAGATAATTTTACTGATTGTGTAAACTTAAAGGCTGGGATTAATATTTTTAATCATACAGTAAATAACCATAACCAATTTTTAATTTCAGTATTTTGTTTCGTACTCTGTAAATGAATTGCATAACAATACTAAAAGAAATTAGTTGATGAATAAATTTCAGTTTGTTATTCTTTTTCTTTTCTAATAGGTATTTCTTATTTCAGTTGTCGAATGTGGGTTAAAAATGCTGGCATAGAAGACTTAGCATATGTACCTATTGAAAAGTTACACCAACTGAAGTTTGTTTGTGGTGGGCACTTCACTCCTGAATCCTTCAATGCCAAAGGAACTCGGCTGAAGAACTCAGCTATTCCAACACTGGAATTGAGCAATCCCATCTTGCCAGATGAAGTTTTGACAGAGTTTCCTCTTCATGTAAAAGACTCCAATAAAGAAAACCTCAAGACAGGTATGATGATGACTTCAATTATTATTTTTTAATTTAATTTACTATCTATCAATTTTTCTGAATTACATATTTAGATGTCTTAATTAATTTTCTTTGGTTTCCAAAACAAACCAACCGAATGCAATTTAACAAGGTTCTTTCTTTGTAACCACAAACATGTGTTGTATGCTTATGAATAAATAATATATAATTTCAATTATTAATTATATCTATACTTTGTTACAGTTCTTTATGATCATTCATATTGCATTCCAAAGAAGTCAAATCCAGTTGAACGAGGTATGTTTATCTAAAATTATACTAATAATATAAAAAGGAAATATTTAATTGTTTGTTTGTATTTGATCGGCTCCGTAACTCGAAGCCAAGATAGCCTAAAGTGCGGGTTAGAACCCCACAGCTTGAATATTGTAGTAAACCCACTCGTAACACAATTTAGCTTAGAATGTGTGTTGAGTTAGAGGGACTTTAGTAATTTGTGTAATACAAATTCTTCAAAAAAAGTACCGGACCAATTAGAAAAATTTTAGGCAATCTACATTAATTAGCCAGGTCAGCTAGTTTAATAATATTTATAAGCTAGTAATTTTTAATGTGAGCAAGACATGTACTAGACTGATTGTACCCTAAAGTTGGGTAAGAACATGACATTTTATTACCCAATTCACATTTCATTATCTGCTTTCAGTTCCCCTTACAACTACAACCAAACAACTAAATTCAACATGTTTGGGAGCTGTGGATATACCAGATTCTGGTATTTCTACGAAAACAACTTTTGAACCTCTTCCTTCTACTTCCAATGCACCAGAACATATGACCTATAAACCCATTACTCATGGTAAGTGTACAAACTAATTATTTACCTTCTAAAATATGCCTTCCCTCAAACTAAAGAATGCCACCCTGGATGCGTTCTGCAGTCTGCAGTCAGGTCAAAATGAACTTATATGTACAACATTCTAGGTTTCTGTACATTTTATATTAATGCGATTTGACCGTGCGGATACGAACAAAGAACGCAAAGCACACGTGACTGATTGCCTTATCACGACCACTTACAGATTGTCTTGACATACCCGCAGACCGCATCCAGAATGCAGAACATTAAAACCTCTAAATGCCTTTAATTTAATATTATGTCATTGTTATTGAAGGTGGGCCCACGCTTCATATTTTATGAGAAGAGCTATCATTATCCTGTCTTTGCATTTTTTTAAAACTTGATAATTATTGATTGATTTGGAAATAATATGTTTCATAAAACAACAAAATAAATTTTAAACTTATTTGCATATTTATAATATTTCAGATGATAAAAACATTTGCCATCAAGATGCACAGGCAGAAATATTAGTCCACAGTTATAAAAGACCTAAGAAAAACATTGAAATGAAAGGTAAGATAAAACATACCTAATTTAAAAAACTAAGTAAAATTGCTGATTAATTAACCAATATTCAATTCAATTTGCTTTAATGTTGTTTTTTTTACTAATGGAAATGTTTTTATTACAGACACTTCATCAACATTTACAATTAAAGAGAAGAGGCTTTGGCGACAGTTACAAAATGCAAAAAAAACAATAAGGAATATAGCGAAGTCAAGAGTGAATTTAGACAAGTTAGATTCGGAAGTGCTGACATCGTTAGTAAAGGATGTAGTGCAGAATAACAAAAAAAAGTCACAAGGAAAAAGGTGGACTTTAGCCAACAAAATATATGCTTTGGCTATATTTAAACGGTCCCCTAAAGCATACCGCTATATGCAAAAGCTGTTTACGCTACCAAGCACTAAAACGCTCCAAAGGATTTTAAAAAATATACCAATGGAGCCTGGTATAAATAAAAATATAATTGATATGTTACAGGCAAAAGCATCAAGTATGCCAAAGGAAAATAAATATTGCTCGTTAATATTTGACGAGATGGCGTTAAAGAAACGGATAATTTATAACGAAATTGCTGATAAAGTGGATGGCTACGTGGATTATGGAGAGGGCGAGAACATGGGACGAGAAAAGAAAATTGCAGACCATGCGTTAGTGTTTATGATACAGGGTGCTAAACATAAATACAAACAATATATTGCGCACTATTTTGTGGAAGGCACAATATCAACAGCAAAACTGGCAAAAATTATATCGGACATCATCAAAAAATTAAAAGAAATCGGATTTATGGTTCTAACAACAGTTTGTGATCAGGGATCTACAAATATAGGAGCTCTTAACATGTTAAAAAGAAACTGTGGACAAGGCATAGATAGCAACTTTTTCTCTGTAAATAATGACAAATTTTTTATAATCTATGACATCCCTCACTTGTTCAAATCATTACGAAACAATTTCTTTAAAAGTGGAAATATGTCTTTCGATGGAAAAATTGCACAATGGAGGCATTTGGTAGTTGCAGAAGAACACAACAGAAATTTTTTAAATTTTAAAAAACTGAATAGTACCATTGTAAATCCAACATTCAAAACTAAGATGAGGGTGAAGTATGCTGCGCATGCTCTGAGTAATACCGTGGCAGCTATTTTAAAAATGATGGCATGGAAAGAAGTTTCTGATTGCAATGATACAGCATTTGTGATTGAACAGTTAGATAAACTATTTGATTGTACAAATGGTCCATCATCTTTAAATGACGTAAAGAAAGGGATCCGAGAAAATGTTTCCACATCAAGTAATCACATTGAGTCTTGGACCTTTTATACTGATAAGTTAAAAACCATAAAATTTATAACAGCAGAAAACACGATACTAAAAAATGTTAAATGCGTAAAGGGATATCAAATATCTATCAAATCCTTAAACGATATTTGGGAAAAGTTAAAGAATGAAGGGTTTAAATATATGAACCTTAGACAGTTTAATCAAGACTCTCTGGAAAACTTATTTGGAATCATTAGGCAACACAGTGTAACCAATAGAAATCCCACTATCACGCACTTTACTGCAGCGCTTAAAACAAGCATGGTTACTGGGCTGAAAGTGCCTCATAGCAGAAGTGCTAATTGTGAAGCAGACAACAATAAACATATGCTGGAATATAAAGACATTTTAAAAACTAATTTAAAAACAACAGAAATAAAACTTAATGTTCAAGATTCCACAGACACTGAATTTTATCCTGTGTTGTCTATCCCGGACCCTGAAAACTTAGAACAGCCCATTGAAAATTTGTGTAGCCTTGAAAACCAACCAGTAGTATATGTAAGCGGGTATTTAGCTGCCAAACTATTACAGAACAGTTCTTGTTTAATTTGTGAAGAGTGTTTGAGCGTGAAAACTCCTGTTGACAATGATTTGTATGCATATATATCTCTTCGCGAATGGTGGCATGATAAAAAAAGTCTCGTTTATCCAACAATTCAATTATGTACCACCGTAAATGAAGCTAAACAATTTTATCATGACCATATTGCCGACCAGATATATATGGAAAATGTTGGAAAATTCATTTTCTTAATGTTGAGTACAAATTGTAATTTTAGTTGGTTTAAATGTCAACAACATAATAAAGAAATTTATGATAAGATGTTTAAAATATTAAGTTACCTTTTTCTAAGAAAAAGTTGTAAAATCATTAATGACAGCTTCATAAAAAGTGAAAACAATTTTGCTGACAAAAGTAAAAAAGCACAGCAACAAAGCATTGAAAAGTAATCTTGAGGCTGAGGTTCGATCAGCTGATAAGAAAATTAAAGATGTTTATAAATAAAAATCCTATTTTTTCTTAGAAAAAGTTGTGAAAATAAAAGTTTACAAAATTATCATTTCTGTACTTTGTTATAATTTTCAATAATTCCTCATGCCTACAACTGCTATGTCATGTTCAATACTTATTGTAATATACCTATTTTATTTCGAAATAAATAATTTACGTTACAAAACTTCGTTTTACTTACACATAGTATAAAATAAAAATAGTAATCATTAAAATATTGAAGGTTCCTATACTAGATATCGATATGCAATTACAACCCTAGCAAAGTATCGATAATCGATAAGTTATTACGAACGTCACTAATACTGTCAGAAAATAAGGCATTATGTTGGTAGCTCCGCCTGTAGTTTGTGCGGTTGGTAAAGATTTGCGGGTCGTTCTCTAAAATGCATATGTGTGCGTGAGCTCAAAAAATATCTATGGAGTGCCGTCTCTTACTCTTTTATGCTCTTTGGTAACTATGACGATAACCGGTGCATTTTGTATGGAGTTTGACAGATTTTTGACGTTTGTCAAAGTCAAAATAAGATGGTGCAACCCAGCCTTAGTACGTTTAAAATACGAGTAACTACCCTTTCTTTTTACAGTTATTTCATTACCCCCGTTTGGAATAAAATAACTTTGACGTTGTACTCGTAGTAGTTTTGTCCTTATGTTAAGTAATGTAATTATAATAAGTTGCAGCTGTGGTAAGGTCACTACCAGACAGACGAAACAGATTATCGCTTTTGTTAAATGTCAAAGAACAATAATGGACAGACGAGCAAATCCGCGGAATTTAATTTAATAAGTTTACATCTGCTAGAATCTATGATTTATCATTGAATTAGTTTTCCGCCCGCGGCTTCGCCCGCGTGGAATTTTGTCTGTCACAGAAAAACTTTGTCGCGCGCGTCCTTGTTTCAAAAACCGGGATAAAAACTATCCTATGTCCTTTCCCGGGACTCAAACTATCTCTATGCTAAATTCAATCAAAATCGGATCAGTGGTTTAAGCGTGAAAGCAAGATAGACAGACAGAGTTACTTTCGCATTTATAATATTACGAGTAGTAGAGAAGTATAAAAGTATAGATAGAGTAACAGTTACAAATAATCTCCACTATTTGGCATTAATAACACGTATCATCATCTGTATGTGGTTACGATGTTAAAGGATACTGATTTCCAAAATTAAAGCAAAGTTGAGGACACTATGTTCACTACCTGCTGCTGTCTTTCTTTAATCTGGACTTATTTAAGGCAAAAATGAATAAGAACTAACAGGACAGTTAACACCAAAGTGAAGGTTGATAACACATAATTATTCTATTTGTAACAAAGACGTGTTGGGAACTTTTGGCTACTTTAGGTGTCACGAACTTTTTGACGTTGACTATACCATCCTAGACTGCTTAATACTTCACCACGCATGATTGCGGTCAAATACCTGCCTAGTTCTGCATAAAAATACTAAGTTAAGTTAACAAAACAATTGTTTCTCTACACAAACATTTCTAAATGAGCCACATAACCTTGAATTGCTTTGTTTCTTTCATCATGACGTGGTGTTTCATAAAGCCTTAATTGCGTAATGTGTAGGTACGCATATAATTGTGATTTGTATGCTCGGCTTCCGTACTGCTGTGTCATCCAGATCAATCAAGCCTTGCCGCAACTAATGTAGGGCGACCATCAATTTGAGGGTGCTAATAATTACTGAATAGGTTCATTAGGATATTAGTTTAGATAATAATATGTGAATTAAAAAAACTTTCTTTTAATAATATTTCTAAGCAAAATAAAACCCATAAAAAACTAATAATACTTATTTATTTATGCAAGTAGGATTTTAAAAAGCACTTTTACATATTTCTTCTTATAATTAGCAAATATATTAAAGTGATACATCTATTTCATCGAAGTTAAGTGACTGAACTGGAAGTAAGCATTGGCGGAGGCCTATGTTCAGCAGTGGAAGTCCTATGGCTGAAATGATGATGATGATGATGATGAAGTGACTGAACTATTTGTGAAATATTATAAAAACAAATAAAATTTTAAAATGAGAACATAATTCCACTTCAAAAATCTGTCACCATCAATAAACCTTGAAATTGTTCGACGTATAAAGTTTCAAGTAAAGGTCGACCTCGTGTTTCATATAGGAAACGAAATTATCCCCCTGTTTAAGAGCATTTTCAATTATGAATTTAAGATAAAGGTAAATAGCGCACATTTACCTTTTATTATATTCACACAGTATTTTCTAAATTGAATAACCTACATCCATTTCTAACACAGGCAAATTTTAATCCTCCTTTCGTATTTTAATTGGAAAAATTGGAAATTTTCACTTTTACCTGCGAGTCCCAGAACGGCCATAAATTCTGGTCACACTAGCGAGTTGCGTGTCGGCTCTCCCCTTAAACCGTCCCTTGTGCTTTCATAGCGTAGTTCGCGATCCATAAAGAAATTAGGAAATAAGTATACTTAGAACTGGTTTGTGGACTTTGAATTATCAATAAGAGAATCGACACAAATTAAGATGTGTGTTTTAAGATCAAAGTTTACTACCCGTTCGCGCTAAGTTTGCCGGTCCGTGAAATGCGCGTCCCCTCTCCCAACCGCGATTAAACGCATTTAGTTAGTGATTAAACGCAATTATTGTGTCTTATTTTACACAAATAGACAATTTTTATCAATAATAATAAATAAAAAATATTTTAAATATAGTTTGTTTAAAGTTATAGGCGCTTCCCTTCGAGTGACGTCATATCGCCAGCGGCAAACATAAAGCGAACGGATAGTAAAAAGGACTCATTCACAGTTATATAATTCTCTGACTTTGATCTCCATAGCTCTCGCTTCCCTTCCCTTCCTTCCCTTCGTAATATCACCATTGTCCAGTAGTAAGATAATTTGGTCCGTACCTCTATGCAATGATACTTAATGACTAAACACTTCAAGAATTCCAAACCTGTGATTGCTCTAAATCGAAATTCAACCGTATGATGTTTGAGTTTGAATTGTCATTTTATATTTTGGGTCGTTTACCTCTTAATATCTTGGTGTGAACCTACATTATCAAAAAAAACTTTTTTGTTTTAGGTAGTTTCAAACATTCATATATGGTCCTCGACGAGTCTCCTTATTTACCTAATGGCAATAAACGGCGTGTATCATATTTGCCCTGCCAAGTATAATTTAATTTGTTTCATCAAAATTGTTAATACCCACCAAAATAGATTATGTTGCGTATACCGAAGTCGCGAGTATCTGGGTCACCGTAACACAATATTATTCCGACAAACAAGGGAGACTGACAGCTCCGTACAAGAAAGCTTAGCGGGATCCCATGTTGATGCTAAACAAATAAATATTGTTATTAGCGAAGACGTGCCACAGCAGGCTTCATTCATCAGGCATTAAGACATTAAGATCTATGCGTTCGATGGGGTAATCCTACTCCCATATCACGAGTGCCGAGATGAAAACACAATCGAGAATGAAACGATAAATAACGTGCATTGTGCTTGGAGTATACTCGTAAATTTCGCTGTTGTGTGTGCAGCGACAGTCCATAAAAAGAAATAATTTCAATTGTCTAAAGCAGGGTAAAGTGCGGACTTTGTATGTTTGAGCTCGCTTCGTTCGTGAAAATTACTATTTGGGATTCGCTTTTGAAGGGTTACCACTATTGCTATGGTATTCCTCAAAGTTGACTGGATTCACAATTAGTGTTCTATAATTTCATTGACGTAATTATCATCATCATCATCATCATCATTTCAGCCATAGGACGTCCACTGCTGAACATAGGCCTCCCCTAATGCTTTCCACGTTGATCGATTGGTAGCGGCCTGCATCCAGCGCTTCCCTGCTACCTTTACGATGTCGTCGGTCCACCTTGTAGGTGAACGTCCCACGCTGCGTTTTCCGGTACGCGGCCTCCATTCCAGACGTAATTATGGATTTTGATTAAAAAAAGATATTCTCTCCCTGGTCTAATTAATGCCAGTTCCGATTCCAGTACGTTTAACAATATTAAAGGTGATTGAAGTGAAGAAAAAGGAATGCAAGTACTGTCAATAGCAGATCGGACTAAATATTTCATGCACAATCGCTCTACTGTTTATCTAGACGTTGTGTCGAGACTATAATTGATGCACAATCGAATCATTATAGCCACGAAATGCCACATTGTATAGCCAGTGGTGTCGACTGTACCTTTAATATACAGGATGGAATTTTGAACATATTTTAGTTGGTTCGATTCCCGGGCGTAGCAAGCAAATTTTTGGAAATCTTTAAATGTAGTTATTTTTCTTTTCAAAAATGAAGGTAAGTTTTCTTAGAGTAAAATTTTCTGATTACAGTATTAAGGATACTTTCCCTTCGGTGGCATTACAAAATTCCACCCTGTAAACACTAGAAGTTCCGTCAATTACTGTATCTATTCCTTAAACATTCCCCAAAACGTTGCTTACCATACTACAGGTATAATCAAAGTTACCTGGCTGGATCTAACATGCAGTTGTGGCTGCCGGCTGACTAAGCAGAACGACAGCCAATCTAGCCGGGCCGGGGTTGGCCATTATTCGCGGCGAGTCTTGTCTAACATTAGGGATAGTCGCTTGCCTACGGCTTTGCTTAGAAAAGGGTGTGTAGAAATAAATTCTTTGAACAATCAATATCTCTTGTGTTGTAAAGCAGTGGTAGGGTTAGTATCTAGGGCGTGTAAAAGTGCTTTTTAAAACCTACTTGCAAAAAATAAATGAGTTTTATGAGATTTTTATGAGTTTTGTCCAAACACAGCGCGTAAAAGTGTCCTGTGAATGCCGCGCGTATAGAGTATATAATAAAGATATTAAGATATTAATGTAGTGTGTGTTTGTCATAATCATAATTCTTGTGTCGTTTATTCAAGTGTACAAGTACCTATAAAGCACTTAAACATCAAACGAAGATGCCGTTTGATATTTCCCTGAGTGTGTACGGCTAAAAATGACTCAGTTTCTCGCCAAGGTTTCAATAATCTTCTGAAATTCATTGTTCTCAGACGTCCGACACTCGAGCACTATTCACGCTGCGGAAAAAGTGCATTTAAGGTCGATTCGAATACTATTTTGAATAACATAAAATACACTTTTCATTTCACCAAGGTCAAACAACAACCTTCGACGATCAAATCAATTAGCAGCGAAAAGTTTCCAGCAAAAAATAATCCCCGCCCTCGGAGCGGACACTAAAAAAGTTGATACAAAAAATTTTAGACACCACCATTTGTTGTGCCAGTTAACTCGATCCGCGAACACAGATTTATAGCGCCGGCTTAGTACAAGGTGGGAGTTCCTTCCTTTATCTTGCTGGTAATATTTTATTTACAAGGGGAAAAAATTATGGCCATCCGTCTTCCCTGGCGTTGAGGTGTCACGAACTTTTGTACATTTGTACATATTTTTTGCGCCGAAATGTTAGTATCTCCTCGCTTGTCTTGCGAATTATTAAGGTACAGCCGTATGATCTGACTGCGAATTTTTGTTGTAAAGTAGCACCTATTCCAGGTACATAAAATAGACCTTGGCTTGATGTGTCGTAGTGGGTACTATTTGCGGATGTTTGTTCACTTTGTCGCGAATAGAAAGGAAACTTAATCTTATTCTTACATAAATTTTCATTAGTAGTTAGAGCAATAATAGTTTCGTCGTCTTTTAAAACGATTCCTGAAAAGTGTACCTATAGCATGAGGTTAACCGCTGTAGCTAAGTTAAATGCTTGAGTCTGAAGTGGATTTACCTCAAGTCCAGTTGGCTGACGGGGTTCGAACTATTGATAAATCTAATCAACTATCTGATGCCAACACCGTTTGTTTTAATTATTTGTGCATCATTGCGTCCGAGTTCCTTTATACGCCCGTATTCACAAACGATGCTTGCATAAGTGAAGAAGCAAATAGAACGCACAGCGTTGAATAGAGCTCTGTGATTGGTTCGTGTGTCAACCTGTGCGTCCACGCGCACTATGCGACCTCATAGTAATGTTTGTTAATACGGGCTATAGATATACACAAAAGTACTTTCTAAAGATACACAGGACCATTTTCTCCAACCGGTGCCCTCAGTATACTCTTTTAATTCAATCTAAAAACATAACATAACATCCTTCTAGTGCAGTCAGGTAATAAAGAAAGTAGCTATTCTTTCACGAGCTTTAAGCACATATTAAAGCACGCTGTTCAAGCACAGTTTTAATGTTTACAAATACTGTGGTGACAAGTTACCACGCAATGATTAATCGCGGATTATAAAATTTGGTGTTGACGCGTGACTGGGCCAGGGTATGAAGGCAATCAATTTGATTGGGCCCAATACGCGAAAATCCAATACTCCAATGAATTTAATTACACGAATAAAATTAACGAGGCCCAACCCCTTATAATCTTTTGCAGTACCAAGTAATAAATCATACGGTAAACAGATTTAAAACGATAAATTATTGTAAATAAACAATAACACTTCGCGTTTAATGCGTGGATGGATGGATGCAAACGACATTTTCTTTTTTATCTTGAAGCCTCAATTATTACAAACTAACCCGCCCCGGCTTCGCATGGGTACTAAGTATTCATATAAACCTTGCTTATGAATCACTCTATGTAAAAAAAAACCGCGTCAAAATCCGTTGCGTAGTTTTAAAGATTTGAGCATACATAGGGACAGATGACAAGCCAAGCAATAATATAATAGTTAGTAATAGTACCTACTTTTACCAGCATTTCGAAATAATCATAAAAACAGCAAGTGTAAGCACTAGAACAAACTCAATTACAGTATTAATAATAATAATAAATTTCTTTATTAATTGTAACATAATACAGAGACTTTAAAAGAACTCTGATTTCCGAACTAGGTATAGAATACCTGTATCTCAGAAGATCTGCCGTGGGAGAGCCACGCTTCGGCATGAATGGGCCGGCTCGACCGGAGTGATACCACGGCCTCACAGAAAACCGGCGTGAAGCAGCGCTTGCGCTGTGTTTCGCCGAGTGAGTGAGGATACCGGAGGCCCAATTGGGGGGAATGGGATTTAAAAGGTTGGCAGCGCACTTGTGACTTCACTGATGTTGCGGGTGTACATGGGCGACGGCAATTGCTTACCATCAGGTGATCCGTCTGCTCGTTTGCCTCCTATCACATAAAAAAAAAAAAAAAAAAAAAAAAAGATCAGCGCCCTCTTCCACAGATCATAAACAAAGAAAAATTAAAAGTGTTAATAAAGATTGAATCTTAAACAATGTTCACAAACAAAAAAAACTGATAAAATAGTACATTGTGAGGTGTATGAGTTTGAGGTGTATCGGTGTGTGTGTGCGTGTGTGTGTGGTGTGTGTGTGTGTGGTGTGTGTGTGTGTGTGTGTGTGTGTGTGTGTGTGTGTGTGTGTGTGTGTGTGTGTGTGTAAGAGCAAATTATTTCTGTGTGAGCTAAAAACGTACTTTTAAAAGTTCCTCAGTCTTCTGGTAGTCAAGCGTAAGCAGCCAGTTTGTTACTTTAATTTTGCATTCATATACAGTACCAGGATAAAAGTTCAGAAGTTTGTTGGCTTGATTATATAAATAAATGGATAGAAAGTAACTTTGTCGACTGGCCAATGCAGTTCGACACTTGGGCACTTCAATTACATTCTTGATTACACGCCTCCCACTATTAATGGAAGAGGATTTTACAATAGAAAGGCATGTGCACGAATTCTCAAATTTAACGTCACAAGAATGAGCTTTGATGACTAAATCACTAGATTGCACCTTAGAGGCTGAAAATTGTAAGAAAGTAGTTTTGGAAAGATTTAGTGTTAGCAAGTTTCGATTAAGCCATTCAATCACCTTGCGCAACCCAACCTCAGCCCTACCCCGCACCTCGTCCCAAGTCAATCCATGAAACACAAGTGCCGTGTCATCAGCGTATGTGATGACTTTGCCAGAATCAAGCGACATTTGGCATAGATCATTGATGTATATCAAGAATAGACTCGGACCCAGGATACTACCTTGCGGGACTCCATAGGACACATACTCTTCCCTGCTGATATATCTTCCTATCTTGACCTGCTGGACACGGTCACGAAGGAAACTAGAGTAAATAGAAAGCGCGTTACCTCTTATTCCAATCCGCTCTAGCTTGTCCACAAGCCCAGGAATCGAAACAGTGTCGAAAGCCTTGGCGAGGTCCAGGAATATACCAATACACTTACGTTTGCAATCCAAATTATGAGAAACAAAATCTACAAGTGTACGCACAGCATCTTCCGTACTTTTTTTAGGCCTGAATCCAAATTGACAATCTGATAAAATTCTGTTATTTTCCAAAAACGACATTAATCTCCTATTTAACATAGTTTCAAGAATTTTTGACAATGAGGTAAGTACTGATATTGGCCTATAATTCGTAACACTGTCTCGACTCCCACCCTTGTGGACTGGTGTAATAAGCGCTTTCTTAAAGGCTCTGGGGAAGACACCATGATCGAAGCACAATCTCAGAACAATAGTAAGTGGTGGAACAATAATATCCTTTGCCATTTTTAAGAATTTATTAGGAATTGAATCATACCCCACCGCACAGTCAGTCTTTAGATTTAAAATGATTGATTCAGTTTCAGCTTCATCAGGTGGTAACATTCCCATAGAATTGGCCAAAAATGAAGCTCTAAAAGAAGTTAAATCTCCAGTATCCTTCGGGCGTGCAATTTTATCAGCCAAATCCTTACCAATGCTTGCAAAGAAACCATTGACACAACTAACAGATTTATCGGGGTCATCTGACAGGCGTAAAAGTTCGTCAGGATTTGATTTTTTGTTAGGTGCGTCAATAATTGATTTGATAGCAGACCAGGTTTGTTTATTATTCTTAGCGGTATAGATCAAAGATCTATCGTATTGGGTTTTGACTTTCTTAATGAGCGAGTTACAGAAATTTCTGTATCGCTTATAGCAGGTTTCCGCTTCGGTGCAACTAGGATGGGCCCTGGCCCTTTCATGTAGTTTATCACGATGTTTGATGCATCTAAGCAAACCCGGGGTGATCCAGGGCTTTATAGTTCTTTTTCTTCTAGGGATTCTAATTTCCCTCGTATTACTAGTTACAGCAAAAGAAAGCTTATCGACAAATGATTGTGCAATCTCTTCAACACTTGATAATGATGTTACAAATGAGAAATCCACCTGTTTAAGATGATCTAAGGCATCTACGAGGTTACATTTAATGGAGTAAGGATTACAAGACATCCTAGATTTTTCCCTATCTAAATTGAGTATAATTGAGGCATGATCAGTTATTGTGGAATTAATTACAATTACTGTTGCTGACATACGGGATTTTATCAATATGTGATATTGTAATCTAAAACTATAGATAAAAAGGACATTACTTGGATAAAATATCTAACCACTTCTCAATAACTACAAACAAAACTTTAGAAACTACAAATAAATCTAAACCCTCAAAACTCAGACCACCGGCTTCATGTCTGCGTTAATTCCGTGCTTTGATGAAATAATATAAAATAATGCATCAAAGGAAAGAGAAAGTCGGATGGGAGTAAACTTTTTGCTTACAAACCAACCACATTTTGCATCGCTGGCGGGGCGAGGTCAGTGCAACCACAAACCACAGTTTTGGTTGTACGGTTTTCTACAAAATTCATTTCGTCCTACTTTATAATCTTTGCTCTTATTCTGCGTTGATTTAAGTTGATCGTGGGATGAAAAATGGCATTTGTAATTTTTAAAGCTGTTCAGTAAAATTAAGTAGGTATCAATAAATACCTATTAAATAATTTAATCTTCGTGAAGGATATACTTTCGACTTATTAATTCATTCCATTTAACTGACTGACAAATGTATATTATTTGATAACTATTCAATACATTTTCGTGTGTTTATTAACGTACCTACTTACCGCATTCTTATTTATGCGTACAATTTACTAGTGAAATATTTTTATAGTGGTATCATAGGCCAGTAGAATTAAACACAAAAATTGATTAAAAAGCTAATTCTACTGGACTATCATAGCAATTCGCAATAAATATTATAAAGTCATATAAAAAAAAACATATTCTCTCAAAACTCGTTATTGCGCCGAATCGCAACGTTACAAAATGAATAGTATAACCATTTTTAGTATGAAATTGGATCTAAATCATTCAGTTATAGTTTCAAAACTAGTTTTTCGTTCGTTACGAGTATCAATTGCTGTAGGTTTCACAGAATACAATAAAGAATAAAAGTAAAAATAAAATGGCGATATCTATTTTCTATATTAATATAAAATATTATTTAAAGGGACTATTCATTCGAAAGAGCCGACCTCAGAGCGACAACACGCACCCTTGCGTGACGCTGCACCAAATTGTTATTGATTTCAAATAATTACAGACCAGGTTGAGCAAACACCACAGCGTGGGAAGGCACAGATGACCTGCTTATGTATTTACAGTTGTTTTAATAATTAATGAATACTGATATATAAAAAAGAAACCTAAATAGACAAACATAGAACTTTTCTTGAAGTTGGCTGAATACTATATCTCTTAACTGATTGATAAACGAAAATCATTAGAGTAAAATAAACATTGAAATTTACATTATGGAGGCTGAAATGCCATCGACTCTATTATTAAGCAGTGTACACATCAAACCCGCCGACCCAATGACATAAGTCGTCGACTTTTGACAAGACATTGTCTTATGTCATAGTGAGTACAAGTCGTCGAAATGGATCTTTATCGTAGGTAATGTGTTTTAGTAATAAAGGTGGTGATACACATACTGTAGAACGGAAATAACTGGCGCTGGATACACGTGTACGTGTAACAACGTGTAACATGCCTTTGCGTCTTTTTTTTTCTTGGCTTACGCGGTTTGCGTTTAGCCACAACGGTCATTGAGTCTTTGCATGCCAGTATTTCCAACCAAATATTTTTAAGGCGCCACCTGCCAGTAACTAATACACTTGCCTTTCAATTCTTTGGAGGTGCCACCAACTTTCTGAGGTGCCATCAACTTAACTAGAAGTTTACGCTGATGGATCATAGATAAGGGAAAGACGTATTACGATGGTGCTATGGCAAATAATCACTAAAATCAAGTAGCAGTGGCCGAGGCACATAGCTCGTAGAGCTGATGGCAGGAAAGTTCTTGAGTGGCGACCACGAGCCGGAAGACGTAGCGTGGGCAAGCCTCCCACTAGGTGGACTGACGATCTGGTGAAGGTCGCGGGAGGTGCCTGGATGCGAGCGGCGCAGGACCGGTGTTTGGGGGAGGCCTTTGTCCAGCAGTGGACGTCTTTCGGCTGAAACGAGACGAGAGAGACGAGATGGCAAATAAGTTAATATACTTGCTAAAGGGTCTACTGTTCCCATTTCAACTGTACGCTGTCAACCCGATCGCTGAGCATGAAGTAAATGCCAATAAATAAAGATAAATATGGAAATTAGTCAGTTATTGCTCTGGCAGGACTGAAAAGGGTTTAATTTATTGTCACAGAACATTATCTTTGTCTGTGTACTCGTAGATATTGCGAGCGATATCATCTTCAGTTAATTAATTAAATATCCGGGAACTACGAACCTAATAGTGAATAATGGAACTGGATCTTGTTACGGTTATACAGTGTTGAAAATGGCTTTGAAACATTCGTTGTATGGTTAGGAAATAACATCAAATATGTATATATCAATAACTACAGGGTGACATTTTGTAATCGTTGGCATCCTTTTAAAATAAGACTCATAGTATTTCCCTAAATATGAGACAAATCCAATGAGTTCAATATTTAAAATCTTGTTGATTGCAGTGATTACGACAGCACATCAATCTTAATACTGTGGCATCTCATTTCGATGTACGAGTATAAACTGTAATTTTGCAAGAAAATATATAGGCTACATAGTAAAAATAATGACAAAAAATCTATTGGATTTGTCTCATATTTGGGGAATGCACTATCTATGTAGGTATATGTAGAGTCTTTTAAAATGATGCCAACGATTTGAAAGTCACCCTGTATATCAACCTACTATCAGAAAATAGTAGTTTGGTTGTGACTTGTGTTTCTTACAGTAAACGCTCATAGATTGCAAAATTGCAAAATTTAACATCAGAGATGGATAATCACTTGGCAAAAAAAAATACGTATCAAAATACCTTTTTCCATCAGTTCGAAACATGTACCGTTAACTTAATAATCTTATGAAAAAATCTGAAATGATAAAAAAAAATGGCCTTTCGTTATCTGTTCACTAACACTATAAAATTTGATCCACCTATTTCATAGTCATCTTTATGCCCGATACTAAAATAATGTTATTTTATTGCCTTTCATTGCCTGCACATTAATATTAAATGTCAATAAAATAAAAACCAGTGAAGCTAGCAAAAGGTTCAATCGTGAAACGTGACCTAAATTCTTCACCTCTTATATCTTTACTACCGATCATACCTAGGTTCGTTCGTTCGTTTCAGCCGAAAGACGTCTACTGCTGGACAAAGGCCTCCCCCAAGGTTGTCCATAAAGACCGGTCCTGCGCCGCCCGCAAATAGTAACCTCCCGCGGCCTTCACCAGATCGTCGGTCCACCTAGTGGGAGGCCTGCCTACACTACGTCTTCCGGCTCGTTGTCGCCACTCGACAACTTTTCTGCCCCAGCGGCCATCAGCTCTACGAGCTATATGCCCCGCCCACTGCCACTTGATTTTAGCGGTTCTGCGGGTTATGTCAGTCACTTTGGTTCTCCTGCGGATCTCCTCATTTCTGATTCAATTACGCAGGGAAATACCATACTTACCTGGGTATTAAATTTATATTATGACTTTCTCTGTTTCACTTGCTACTCAATCTTCATTTTAGATTTTTAAACCATACTTATTATTTGACTGTATACTGTAGGTATATCATTATTTATGCTTTTATGACATCAAGCCTGGAATGAAAAGCTTGTCTCTCAAATACCTACTTCGTATTTATCTACTTAGTTCTCTAGATATAACTAGATACGTACATAGAACTCTAATGGAAAGCAATTCAAATGGTACACTTCTAATAAGTGCAAAACTGAACAAAGGAATGTATTCTGCTAGAGTACTTAAGGATATTGAAAACAAAAGATCTTTATCGTAGGTAATGTGTTTTAGTAATAAAGGTGGTGATACACATACTGTAGAACGGAAATAACTGGCGCTGGATACACGTGTACGTGTAACAACGTGTAACATGCCTTTGCGTCTTTTTTTTTCTTGGCTTACGCGGTTTGCGTTTAGCCACAACGGTCATTGAGTCTTTGCATGCCAGTATTTCCAACCAAATATTTTTAAGGCGCCACCTGCCAGTAACTAATACACTTGCCTTTCAATTCTTTGGAGGTGCCACCAACTTTCATGTGTATACGCTATACTGGCATTCTTGAATCTGGCACTATATTTTTTTAGTTGAATACAAACGTTAATAAAGCAACAACCTCGAGCTGTCTAAAGAAACCAATTTTGGATGACACTGGATATCATTTGTGTGTCAGTGTCAGGATTATCATCATAAATCAATCACTGAACTAGTCACCACGTTTCTGAACCACTATTTCTCATAAAAACATCTACGATTTGACTCACGTAAAATCTGAAAATATCTCAGAGTTCAAATTTTCTACTAGAACTTTATGAAACAAACACGCAAAATGCATACAAGTGTATCCATATTGGGCTTGTAGTATATGCGTCACTTGCATATGCCATTAACTGGCATCCAAACTATTATTTTTACTGGCATGTGTATAAACACCTTAACGTCCATTTTCTGTCGTCTTTTGTTTCACTGCAGATGTTCAGTTCCTAATATTGACCGTTGTCCAAGTCCAGTTTCGTTTTTAAGCCCTCATTTGGAAGTTTCGATGTTAACAAGCAGTTGTTTGTCCACAAATAGAGCCGGTCCAGTTCCTAACTCGGCCTGTCTAGAATTCCAGACATCTTTGCAGTTGGGCCAGTCTTGAGCTATTTTGTTTTAGACTGAGCTTAGGAAGCGGGATTCGAGTTTAAAGTACCTATCGGCCATTCTCAAATTAGCTAGTTTTTACGTGTCCGGGCTGTTAAATCCTTAAAAATGACAAATTAGAGACATGCAAGTATTTTTATATGTTACTTAACAACCTTATCCAGTTGTGCATTAAATCATAGGCCTCTATTTTAAGTATAAGTGGCTAAATTTATTTTATGAACCTCTGTTCTCTAATTACCGTGACGCGTCCGCACACCGACTTAATGTTAAAAGTTGGCTGTAATTTTTATGTCGTATAGATTTGAGTTACTCCATTCAACATTTTAAAAAGTATAAAAGATTGTCTTATGCATAGCAAAATATCTATTCAATAGAACCATTCTGTAAATAATTATAATTAAAAAACTTCTTGTCCGAGCTAAAGTCCTAATTACCGTTACGTTTTCTGTTTGTGGTCATACTAGCCTAAATAATAGTATTTGAGACATCATCACCGCGCGCAGCGCTAGCCCTTAGTTAGTGCCTTGACCTGTTAGCAAGTGAATGTCTATTGCGTTGGCGTACCGTCGATGAATTAACGTAAGTGTATAATTACCGTATCTTTGGTTTGAAATTTTTCTAATTACCATGTCCTTAGTTTTAAATTAGATTTATAAAGGTAAATCCACGTTGTTAATTTAAATAGAAACAGAACTTTGGCCTCCGTACATTGTAGTAAGACAGTATTTGCATACCCTGTAGGTTTTGGAAATTTTGAAGAAAAACTATCGTTTTATAATTTCCATGGACTAATTACCATATATTTATAATCACCGTTGTATGAAATTATTACCTATAAATTGCACTCACGATTGAATACGTATGATGAAAAAATACCTAGGCTTTCGCATAATATCTTTACGGACTTTCCTTCCAATCTGACATCAAAATTTTGAAAGGCTTTCGTTAGAGTTACCTCTAAATAGATTCGATTTTATGACGAATGTTCTTATAGAGTATACTCAACTCTTAAGGTAACCCCACAATAAAAAGTTTGCTGGAGTAAAATCAGGGCTTCCTGACGGCCTTGCGTGAAGTTGTTTTTTAAAATGTCTATGTCTATTTATTTTTACTATTAATAACATTGATATTTGCATGATATAATAATTAATTAATATAATACTATTAAAATCTATCCAAATTACCTTCGCCCTGAGAAGAAGAGATCGTCCAACAGTAACACTCAACCGAGGCGTGGCGTGAACACATTAAGAACAAAAAGGAACAAATGAACAGACAACGGGCCTTTTCAAGGCGAGAGTGCATAAGCACTAAGTGCCATCCTAGACTGCATCCCACTTAACACCAGGTGCGATTGTGGCCAAATACCTTGTTGTGCATAAAAAAAAACTTCGTGATATGCAATGGACACTAGGCAGAAGAAGCCTGGAGAACTGCTGATTTACAAATGCATCCTAAGACCCATGTAAACATAAATTATGGCATTACCCAGCCTCTTAAATATAGAAACACTTCAACGTTTTCAAAATAAAGTATTAAAAATCTTGAACTATGCACCTTGGTTTACAAAGTCCACTGAATGCATGAATACCTGGAGATACCAAACATCAAAGAGGTCGTAGAAAAGTCTTGTAAAGCTTACAAACAAAAACTTCAGCGTCATGAAATCTGCTTGCTGCAACCCTTCTAAATTCTGAGAACTCTACAATCAGTCTCAGGAGAAAGCGAATAGAATCAATCTGAAAACTTATTGTAAAAGAATCGAGGTGATACATCATGGGATGTGCAGAGCCGGAACTGTCATTATTACCAATTCAATCCAATAGAGACGTTTGGCTTAATTTATTTTTATTGTGTTTAATACTGTAGTAATCTCATGTTGATAACGCAATAAAAATAAATAAATAAATAAATCCAATCTGATAATGGCTGATAGCTGGACGATAGATTAAAAAGAGGTAAAAAAACCACAAATATTAATAATTAATATAATATGCATGTCCGAAAAGAGAAAGTGAGACCTGATCCATTATCTGTATCCATCGTTTGTACCACATGTAAAGCAAATAAATGATGATTCAGATTCAGATTCAGCTAAATGCTCTCATTTGAAGTGTGATACGTAGCCCCATCTTGCTGAAACTAAGTATTCCTGTTATAGCCTCGATTCTTGCAGTATACTGAAAATATCTTGATTCAATAAATAATAAAATTAGTGTTTTTCTTTTTACAAAGGGTTAATAAGAGTACCTACAATGTTTTTATGACTACTTGTGTACAATTTATCAATACAAGATATTGCTTTTTTTGTTATTTTACATAACTTTCTAATTACCGTTAGATAAAGTATTAGCCTTATCTAATTACCGTCATCATAAAATTTTTGAGTCTCATTTACGCGAAAACCACTTTGAATAATTTGACGCCTTTATGATTGTTAAATTCGTACTTTTCAGGTGTTTTATATTTAAATGCGTTTAAGTCAATTAAGCCAAATTTCAAAAATGATACGGTAATTAGGCTGAGAACGCCTAATCGTGAGAATGACCGCTATATTGGGATTAGACCAATCGAATGGGCTCTGTTGTTAGAGTAAATAAATAGTTTTGTTGAGGAAGTTTTAACAAAAAATTAATAATGAAAATTAAATAAAAATAGGTAGAATAAAATCCACATAAAGTGCACTTTCAGCGTCTTAATTTTTAAGAATTGCAACGGCAGAAAACTGCAGATTTTTGGTGAATGATGTCTATGAATTTGGGTACTAATTTTAAATAAAATCGGCACTGAATCATTTTATGAAGCAAACCTTATAAATTATTCAGTGTTGTTCTATTTTCGCTTAAAAATCGGAAACCTATAAGCGCATTATACTCAAACACCCGTGCAGGTATCTTTTTGAAACTCTAATGCACTTCTCTCGTTCATTGTCATCGCTCAATCTGCCTTTAAAATTCTAGCTAGCTCGTCACAATAAAGAGCTTTTCAAATAAATAAAGTGTACTAATACTTAAGTCTTATATTTGTTTGACTAAAACAGAAGTACTTTTTGGTAAAATCGAGTCTCTTATATTTATGGTAGTTTTTATATTAAAAAATAAATAGACATTTTGTAGAGAGGCTTGTAGTGCCACTACCTACATCTAGAGAACTTAGAATTTATTCCACCACCAGTTATAAATTAGCTACCAAATATCGCATAGCGTTCGTCACGACCTTATAATACCAAATGAAATTCCATTTTGATTCCTTTTCCGTTGTTGTAAATGTCACTTTGATTTATTAGTATACCTACTTTTGGGTCTACCAAATAACCTTTTTTAGGAAGAAAGGAATTATTTCTCAAGATAATGAATACTAATTGAAAACCGGTAATTTTTCAAGTAATCCTCTCTAACCTCAGCTCCGCATTGCGGCGGCAACCGATAGGCTGCGGTCACTGGTCGTTAGACGATGGATTAGGCTAACCAACAGACCCTAGTTATGTTCTAAGCTAAGCGTCCACTTGTCGGTATCGTACGCAACGGACGCATCGTACAAAACGGATAAATGTTTCACAGTGCGTCCACTGTACCGGCAGCGTACGGATTACTGACGGTGAGTACCAGCATACGGATTGACGATGCCAGTACATTCGGATTTTTTTCTTTTTTAATAAATCTTTGGACAATTTCACACAGCGCCAGCTAGCCCCAAAGTTATGCTTTTCATAGTGAACGCACGTGTAGACTCTGTGAGAATGGAGGAAAGCGATGAAGAACAATGCAGAGCGAGCGCCGGACTGCGTCCACTGATCGGCATTATGTATGACGTCATCGGCAGACATCGCAAAAGTTGCCTCTCGGAGCATAGGTGTCGGCATTGTCGATGTGCGATGCGTGCGATGCGGACAGGTGGACGCACTTATATAAGTTTATATATAAATAATACTACGATCCGTTGCGTGCGATGCGTCCGTTGCGTACGATACCGACAAGTGGACGCTTAGCTTTAAAAATTCCAGCCGAATTATGAACCTCCTTTTTTGTTAAAGTCGGTTAAAAATGGCCATTGTGGTCCTTATGCAAGTAGCCTTAATAGTAGCAAAAAAAAAATCTTATGTAGAGTTGCCTGTACAAGAATATCTGAAGCTGTCTCATTGAAAACGACGATAAGTAACATTAACTTATAATCGGAAAAGGTACTTTTATTGTGTATTATAAAAAATAACGTATTTACTAATGTAGGCAGTATTTTATTTCGCAATAAAATAGCGTACCTACTTACAACAAGAAGAAGATTTTAAACTTTCTAAAATAAAGAAACACGGGTCTCAACGTGACATTTTTATATGAGTTACATACGCACTCACGTCTTGACGTTTCGGCAGCTATGCTGCAGCCGAAAAATTTCGCTTGTTTCTCTATTTTAACAAGAAGAGTCCATAAATCGTGTATTAAAATCAGCGTACCAAATGACGTTGTTAAAGTCTCAATTCCTTTTCATAAGCGAAAAATATAGCATACACAATGAATAAATCTACTTCGATTATGATATGAGTCTCGCTTAGATTATGTAAATAACACCTCAATCCCTTCGGATTGTATTGAGGCGCAATGAGGATCGCTATCTATCGTGTGCTGGATTGAGTTCGTACTTCTTTGGTCATATAATAATTCAAGTACAGAAGGATAACTCCATCCATAATGCGTTTCTTTGATAGGTAGGTTATCTTATAGTCTGCGTCAACAGACTAGCAATTTTGCAGATGTCGCTTAGATTTATGCAAATAACACCTCAATCCCTTCGGATTGTATTGAGGCGCAATGAGAATCGCTATCTATCGTGCGCTGGATTGAGTTCGTACTTCTTTGGTCATAGAACAGCTGAGGTACAGAAGGATGACTCGTTACATATGTGCAATAAAGAATAGCTGTCAAAATGACGCAGTGAGATGTCGTAATAAATAATCCCTGTCAAAATGACACAGTGTGTTCCATTAGCTACGTTGCCTAATTTGTGTTAGCAGAGTAACACAGGTACTTAGGCATTATTCATCTAAGTCTATTCGAGTAGTAGTAAGTAGTTTAGTTACTACAAACTACTTGAGTAGTTAAACGAAATTAATCAAGCGTATAATATTAAAGTTTCTATTTCGAAACGAACTAGTAAGTTAGCTTATAGTCTGCCCCAAAAGACTAGCAATTTTGTAAATCGATAAGACTGACTAACTAAAACAGCAAACTTTCTCGAGTCCCAATAAATTTGATTAAATCTATCTTCTGGCTACCAAGTAAAACCCTGTATATTTAAGTAAGAGAGCATTTATTTTCAGCTTTTGCTTCAGTCACTTTTTTTTTTTCTATTTGAAACACAAAAATACTATGCTCTATTAACTCAGAATTGTTATACAGCATAAGATTTTTTAGAAGTCTAATAATTTAACGCCTTCACAGGGTAAGCAGTACATCGTAGGCAGAATATCGTACATCGTTTGTGTTCCTCAAGTTAACGTTTACGACAAATAATCTTTGGAACGAAATATTATGAACGCACGCCAGTTGGGCGTATTGAATTGGAAGATATATTCTTTTGCTAGGTGTAGTCGGCCCGATGGGTAGAGGCTTCAGCTTGGCTGTGTTATGATTTGATAAGAAAATATCTTCTGAGATTTGTGTAATCATTTCTAAAACCGCAGTGTTTGTAACAAATGGGTAGACAAGACAACATTGACAAGAACTGATAATTGTATTTGAAACTGAAGACACGGTAGTTAAACTTAATCCTTAAAATTTTACAATCATAACAAGAACCTTAATACCTTGAGATAAGAGTTAAAAGCAATGAAAAAAAATCTTATCATTTCATGCATTTCAGGGGTAGGGAATTTTATAACGAAACCCTATAAATTACCTACTTTACATATAATTAATACAAACTATGGCATAATAACAGCACTTTTAGTAAAATAGCATTTTTTTATAAACAAACAACATACATAATTATGATCCAAACAAAATGACAAAACACTTTATTTTGATAATAGCTTACAGCTTTAAAATAATGACTGCACGGTAAATTAATTAAACAATATTCCACGTCATTTTGTAACAACTAAAAAATTTTCATGCGCGCAGCGTCATTATTAATGACTTATTAATCTTATTAAATTTCACGTTAAAATTTCGTTGAAATAAAATTAAAGGACAGCACATCAGACAATATACATTTTTATTAAAAAATGGCCTTTAATACATCTGTATAAGATGCCACAGTGTTAAACCCGATGTGCCGTCGTTTGTACTTTCGAATGAGTTTTCTCTGAACAATCCACTCGAGTTACTAAAATTGCTGTCAATTTTCCAGAAACGGTTCGTCAAACGAATTAAACCGTCATAATATTTAACTTTACATCGGCCTTCAGAGACAAATTAAGGGCCTATGGAGTTGACGAGGTGTCAAAGGCTAATTTATTTTATATAACCAAATTATTATTTGCTGTTTCTTTATAATTTGATTTGTTATTTGTTTTTTTTATTTCAATTTAATAAATATTTTTTTACAGAATTTAGAAACATTATGAATAAAATGTTAAAAACATAACACTGCTTCTGGCGCAGTTGGGTAAAACAATTGAAGTTCAAATTATGTCGAGAAATTAATGAGGTTTCAACAAACTTGCAACAATTTTGAGATACGTTAGGTACTCATAGGTCTCTCTAATTATTGCCATTTTTAGGGTTCCGTAGTCAAATGGCAAAAAACGGAACCCTTATAGATTTGTCATGTCTGTCTGTCTGTCCGTCCGTCCGTCCGTCCGTCTGTCCGTCCGTATGTCACAGCCATTTTTTTCCGAAACTATAAGAGCTATACTGTTGAAACTTGGTAAGTAGATGTATTCTGTGAACCGCATTAAGATTTTGATGCAAAAAAAAAAAAAAAATATTGGGGGCTCCCCATACTTAGAACTGAAACTCAAAAATTTTTTTTTTCAAACACATACGTGTGGTGTATCTATGGATAGGTCTTCAAAAATGATATCGAGGTTTCCAAAATACTTTTTTTCTAAACCAAATAGTTTGCGTGACAGACGCTTCCAAAGTGGAAAAAAGTTGGTCCCCCCCCTCTAACTTCTAAAATAAGAAAATGAAAAATCTAAAAAAAACATATGATGTACATTACTATAAAAACTACCAACGAAAATTGTTTTGAACGAGATCTAGAAGTAGTTTTTTTTTTAATACCTCGTAAATCGTAAACCGCTTATTACCGCGTAGTCTTTCATACTAATAACTTAAATAAAAAGAATAATTTTAATTTCATAAATCAATGGTACGGAACCCTCGGTGCGCGAGTCCGACTCGCACTTGGCCGGTTTTTTTGTTCATAGTGAGCTCATCATTATACGAGTATCCATAGAAAAATCGATATTCTAAGGCTGGGTTAAATCTTACTTTAATAAATGTTAAAAATCTTACTTTAATAAATGTCAATGTCTAATACAAAAACATCAGTTATCATTTAGAAGGTTAACGTTGGAGGGTGCAAATCAGCCTTATTCGCAAATATAAAAGATACGGTTACTACTAGCCTTCATGTAGAGTTTTAGATACGATAGCCAACCTCATTCAAACGCTTTCATCATTGTTTTCTTGCCAAGATTTGGCTCTAGTTCAGTTTCCATAAGCTATTGGAGGTGGCATATTGGAAAAGATTGTGTTTGTTATTGCCTTTGAGACCGGCGGAATTCATGGGCCGAATAGGGGAGTCCGGGGAGAGTTGTAACACAGTTGAGTTGTTACAACGCTGATTTCTCTGCATCTATGACCGTTACCGAGCTGATTATTTATTTTAAGTATACCGCAGTTTGCATGAAATTGAAAGAGCTTACGAATGAAAGAGCATCGAATTCGTGTATTATAGTTGTTAGCTCGATATAAGCTGTCATAGGATTATACTCGTGGATATTGTTCTGTTCTGTTTAGCTCAATGACGCCTAATGCTGAAGAAAGCTTAACACGAGGGGTTAACGGGACTATTAGTAATTTGTGCAATACAAATTGCTAATATTTTTTTTTAGGATTTCCTCCCTAGGATTTCCACCACGACCGGTCCTTTGCCCGCATCTAGTAACTTCCCGCGACTTTCACCAGAGCGCCGATCTGCCTAGTGATATTGACATTGTCACAAAATTGTGTTACAACTCTCCCCAGTCTCCCCTACCCCTGTTTAGTGTTTAATATTTGATCCTTACTTCATAGCGTGTGTTTGGAAGCTGCAGGCTATAGGCTGTTATTCGATTATTTCGCTAGAATGACCGGAGGGACGTTTTAAATATACAGGCGATGGGAGTGATTGCATGCTTTCCTCGATTGTTTACGAAGTTTTCTTTACACAAGTTCTAATGTTTTGCAGTTTTCAATTTTCCTGGGTCCTATTCGTTTTCGAGTGTTGCAGGAAAAGACGTTTATTGCAAATGGATTAGGCAGTTATTTGCATGACGATTCAAATTGTTTTATTTTGGAGGAACTTATACGTTGCTGCAAATGATAGAAGAACGCATCCCCCCTACTAATTAGTTAAGCATTTCCCCAAACAATTTCAAGCTTTTTATCTTTTGAACGAGACTTAAAATTAATTGAAGTAATTTGTCGTTTTATAGTAGGTCTTCTCTCGCCGCTGTAATGCGGGTACTTGACCAAGAGCTAAGCTAAGTCAGTAATTCAGCTTAGTTCGTAACCCGCATAAAAAATGTACATATTTGTAGCCAATTTATTTGAAAAATGACGATCGAGCAAAATAACTTTCAAAAGCAGCTGACAAACCAACTAAAAATCGCGTGAAGACAAAACACAAAGGAAACTGTTACGATTTGATTAAGCGATTTGACATTGTTCAAGCAGTATTTTCGCCGTTATCAAAATGAGCAAATAAGTTACATCTCATTTTGTGATTACGATCTACACGAAAAAACGCGCGCCACTCACGCGAGCCTCCATGAATGTAAGAAAATTGTAAGTATTTGTTAATATCACACAACCGAAAATAAGCCCTGTTCCGATATCATAAAACACACAGTCCCTTGATCGGAATACGAGATAGTATCAAGCAGTGATCGATTGGTTGATGAAAGGAATTTTCGTTAGAAAAAAAGTTGTTAAACTTTTGTACTTTCGGGTAGTTTGCGATGAATTTATCTTGAATACATTTTCAATAGCAGTATGAAGTATGACAGTAATTCGTATAAGAATAGAGTATTTTTGCTCTGAAAAGCATATCTTAAGAGGTAAATGTCTTATCCACGACTTTTTGTAGCCAATACCATCTCTAAACTAAAAATGTTTGATTCTTCTTCTTCTATCATCGTTTAGGTAGAGCGTATTATAACATCAGTATTTATATAGAAAAACCTAAAACTCCAGTAAAATTTTGAAGGGTATAATCTCTGCCTTAAATATACTTAGTATTTAAGTCACCAGCCTTATTTATTACGTGACTAGAGAATTATATATTTAAATCCCAAACTGTAGCACTGAATCTCACGAGATTTCATGAAGCTTAGTAAATGTTCCCTTACGAGTGTAATTTCCATAAATTTGCTACACAGGTGGGTCCAAGTGCCTCTTTTTGTCTTGCCTGTACTACTAAAATAAGTCCTAAATAAGTCCTACACGTTTCATAACAGCAGTACTAAGTAGTACGTAATTACATCATTTACAATTAAAACAGTGTGTCTCTACAATTCGTAAAATATGCTGGGAATATAAATCAAATAATATTAAATTGATGCTCATTAATTTCTAAAACATTAGGCACGAAAACATAATTGCTCGTTTAATTAATGTAGGTGATAATTATCAATACACTAAAGGTCAAATTATGATTTAGAACGAAACATATTCTGCCAACTACGTAGTAAAATTAAATCAGTTACAAAATAGAAATAAAGGTTTTATGACAATATTATTTACCTTAAAAAGTTACGGTATTTATTTTATTAATGGATGCACTTAATTATGTATTTTATAAGTGTGTTTTAGACGTAAAAATGTATAAAAATATTTCACAAAAAAATCGGCATCTAGGGATTTAGTTTGAATACTTAAGTACTGAGTTGAATTCTGAAAGCATCATTATTAATTTTGAAAAGGTCTTTAGATATTCACATAGATACTTTTATCTGTTGTAGATTAATATGCTAAAAGCTTAAGCTTAGTCTTTATTATAATACTTACTTCATCAATTCGCCAAAAATCTGTATAAGCTCTCAATAATATCTACTTAAAAAAGCTCAAGAACTCTTTGACGACAACATTATGTATTCAAAATCTTGAGTGATCATCCTAAATACTTTACAAAGCTTTTATAGGAATAATAAGGTGTAAGTAAATAAGTATTTTCGGAAAGAAAAATACGAGTTTTTTCATGTTTTAGCAAGTACTTATACACGTTTATTATAATCATTTTATTTTAGGGTATCTTTGAGTTTATTTTAGGGGCAATTTTTTTTCGATGGCTTAATTTGATGACGAAGATTCAATTATTTAATATTACATGAATTTTAGAAATATGTCAGCCACAATTAGATGCATGTAAAGAGACTGTTCTAAAATAATTTAAGTGTTAGTTCTTGTGAACTGTGTGTTGTGCTTGTGTTTTTTAAAGACGAGTTTAAATCTCTTTAAGTAAGAGGTACAGTACTTTTCCAAATTACTGAAAGATGGTATTTCGCACATAAATATGCGACAGCCGTAATTAAAGCTACGAGTATATTATAAGCTCTCGACCAAATATACAAAGAGTAGAGTCATTCTACAGTTAGATGGAGTAGACTTGCTCTATATTGAATTTCCAGGAGTCAAAAATTAGTTTAACTTATTTTGACTCTACGCGGATGAAATTAATAAAAAGTAAGTAGGTGTTAATAATCATTTTAATTTTTTTTTTGCAATACAGTTCAAATTAAAATAACCGAATGTGGGTCAAAAGTTTGAATGAAATTCTCAATATTTACAAATAATGAGAAGAGGAAAGTTTATTTACACCGACTATTAGACGCCTATTTCTCTCTTCTGTCGTTTTCTCAGTTATGGGGATCATGACTCTATGAAGATTTTTTTGTGCCGATTGTTTTCTCCACTTGTTTTATCACTCTTCATCATCATCATCATCATCTCAGCCATAGGACGTCCACTGCTGAACATAGGCCTGTCCACGCTTTCCATGTTTCCCGGTTGGTAGGGGCTTTAATCCAGTACTTTCCTGCTACTTTTACGATGACGTCGAATAGTAGGGTGGTAGTATCTTATCTTGACCTCTCGTAGTGAAGCTACCATACCATTCTTCATTATCTTCGTGGCGAGCCATGTCGACGCTGACTCCGCACATCTGAATCCTTGGAAGGCGCCCAACAACGGATTAAAAACTCTTACGTCGAATTAAAGGAGTTGGGGACTCACAGCCAGTACGGACGAGAGCACGTCGAGTTATACAGTGGTTTCTTAAGTAGTTGTAATACAGGCTATTTTCCAACATAAATTTATAGTCTGATGTGCTGTACAAGACATGTATGAGTTATTTTAAATAAGAAAAGTTGGGTAGTGCTTCATTGATGCAGATGAAAAATTTGTGTCATTTGCTTCTAAGGATAAAAGTTATTATGGTATAACATCCCAAATCGCTGACCTACTTTTGAATTTTTAGTTTCATCTGACGACAGCATTTTTAATAATGAGCAATGTCAAAATAGAATGGATGCATATAAAATCTGACACCGGGGTTGTGAGTTTATTTTATCTTATACGATAACAGTCATAGTCTGGCTGTGATTCATAATTCCGAAAAACAGAACCCCAATTCACTATACCCCGAAAGAACGCTATTCCTAATATTGTTACCCCGAAAGCACGCTATCCTGAATCACTCTAGCCCGAATAGCTGATTGATATTCATCCTTAGGCCCAGAACACATGGTGAAACGCAACTGCAACGTTACTGCAACTGCTAGTTACTTTTGAGTTGCATCTAAGTTTCTGCCATAGCGTCCGTTGAGAGACCATATATGACGCGACCAGTTTGAAACTTTCAGTTTCAGTTTCATTCATAAGAATCATCAGAAAGTTGCAGTTTCGTTGCAATTGCGTTTCACCGTCTGTTCTGGACCTAAGACTACCTGCTTCTGACCTAGAGGTCCCGTGTTCCATTCCCAGTGGGGGAAGATTTTTCTGGTCGGTTTTGGTAGGGCTTATTCTAAGTCAGCCTGGCTAGCTACCATCATCTTACCTAAGTCTGTATAACAATATTGTTAACAGCATTGTTGTGTTCAGGCAGTTAGAGTTAAGATAGTTCCTCTGTGGTTGAGGATACCGGGTGAAGCTCACTTCCATCTTCCATTTTGGGCCTGATCATCACTTTCCATCAGGTGAGATTCAGGCCAAGAGCTTCCGTCGTGGATAAAAAACTTGATAATTTTACATATTCGTAGGTATCGTTGTTAATTAACAATGAAAAGTCGTGAAAAAAGCACCGTTTCCTTTTTCACAGCGGGGAACAAACTTTTCAGCTAGTTCGAAATACAGTAATTAATAGGAAAGCCAATTAAAAGTTTCGATAAAGCACAATAACAGCGAATAGCTGTGAAAATAGTATTGTAACTGAGAAAACGGTAACAAAATAATTATGTTATTTTGGTATCGGGAAAAGTTTTTGACTCCTCTCAGACCTCAAATTTTATAAACACAATATTTGCTTCGCTGAAAGTCTAAGGCTTGGTTGAACTATCTTACTTTAACAAAAATCTGTCAAACTCCATAAAAAAAGCACCGGTTATCGTCATAGTTACTGTCAAAGTAAGATGGTGCAACCCACCCTAAGGCTGAGTTGCACCAAAGTTAAAGTAAGAACTTTAACTTTCACAAACGTCAAAAATGTGTCTTCTACTTCTTCCTTTATCAACCGACTTCAAAAAAAGGAGGAGGTTCTCAATTCGACCCGTATGTTTTTTTTTTTCTATGTTTGTTACGCGATAACTCCGCCAATTATGAACCGATTTGAACAAATCTTTTTTCGGCGTATAGATTATACCTCAAGGGTGGTCCCATTTAAATTTAATAATAGAAAAAACAACCCCCAAGGGTGGAAAATTGGGGATGAACTTTTTTATACGCAATATCTCCGCCGATTATAAACCAATTTGAACGATTATTTTTTTGTTGAATAGGTATTATCAAAAGGGTGGTTTCATGCGAATTTGAAGAAAATATTTCACCCCCAAGGGTGGAAAATTGGGGATGAACTTTTTTATACGCAATATTTTTAATTTTTAGTTTTTTTTTGTGTTCACGCATTTGAAGTCGGTTTTATTTTTTTAAAAAGTTAATTATTATAACAACGTCTTGGTATTGAGAACCATGATATCGCCAATGTCACGTAAACAGCTTTGACAAAGAGTAACAGGGTTTACAAATAAAAAAAAAATATTTACATTTCTGTAATAAGCAAAATTATTTGTGTGAATACCTACCAAAAATCTGTCAACTCCATACAAAACGCACCGGTTATCGTCATAGTTATCGTTAAAGTTAGGTGGTGCAACTCAGCCTTAGTAGTAAATATTCAGTATGTTATTGAAATAAGACAACGTAATGCGAAACAGAGACTACGATTTTTTTGCTTTATAATATCCGTACAGTAGTACCGTAGAGTAGAATACTACCAACCATTGCACTTTTCTCGCAACTAAGGTAGAAATAAGCGAACTTTAGGCCTCTAGGTCTGGCTCTAGGTCTGGCTAGAGATATTTCTTATCCTGAATTGGACACTAAATTATTTAATTATGATGATGATGGTAATACTCGCGTAATTTAGTTGAAAGCACTACTCGACAGTATTTTATAAATTGGTTTGCTTACAACCTAAAACCTAAGAGCTACATTAACTATACGAGCAAATAGTAACAATTTCCATTTGCCGGGTGTACTTGTGACTAAAAACATTACACGATAAAAGCTCTAAAAACTCCTGTTACATAAAAAAACTTTGTTCAAAGTACCTTTACATCTGGCACCGAAATAGGCACGTTAACGAACGGTCGGTCGTACTTAACAGAAACGTCAATACGCCCGACATACAAATGAGGGCAATTCGAGTACGAGTGCTTGGAAAAATACAAACGCGCAAATTGAGCTGACGGATCGGCCTACGGGTTCGGGAACACACGGGAGCATTGTGGGGAAATGAACGCCGCTTTTATAATTTTAACGTGTGGTGGCAAAGTCTCTACTCTGCCACTCTTCTTCTAAAAGAGACTAATGCCCGTTTTCACCATCAATCCCTAATTTTTAAGTGACCCCTATGTAAACAAAATTCCTGTTATGTGATACCATAGGGGTCACATAAAAATTATGGATTGATGGTGAAAACGGGCATAAGGAACAAATATGCTAAGATCAGGGCCACCTCAAACCGTCTGGCAAACGCCGCAGCGTGGGGAGTGTTGGCCAAATCCTACATTAATTTTCCCTCTGGTAAATTAGAGATTGCCGGATCGGCTTAGTGAGCTGATGATGATAAATATGATGATGAAGCCATCCATAATAAATATTCAATCTGTAGCATGCATGGTTATCATTTCGGTAGGTGAATACCTGAGTATTGAGTAAGTATTGAGCTGAGAGATATATTTTTTTTTACAAACTTTCCACCATCCTTTTCATTTTATCCTGCTGTGTAACATTAACAACTATACATACCTCTACAGCTAATATGACGTAACGATTGACAAAAAACACTTTTTTTTTTTAGAAAACTGTTAAGTCCTATATTCTTACCCCCTTACAAATAAAAAGTTACACAGTTGTTGATCACTGTTTTAAAATGACATTTCCATACTAAACGTCACTTTAAAACACTGATCAACGAGCGTGTAAGTTTTATTAGTAAGGGGGTTAGTGTGGTGAAGCGGGTATGAGATTGTATTTTTTTAGCGTTCGCATACGCAATATTTCTCGTATATCTATAAATAAATGAACGCAGCCGCTGTCGAAACACAAATTACAATAAACTAATTTTGTACATTCGTGCAAATGAAATCTTACCCCTAAATCAGTGTTCCGATTGATGCTGAAACATTTTTATGGCTAAATCTTTTAACGAAAATTATTGAAATGTGCGCGAAATAAAACGTGTTAATGGTTATTAAGCACATGAAAGGTTTCGGCTGTTTATTTGGTAGTCACCTCTGGAATAATGGTTTATTATTATTATAAATTATATTATACTTTTCCTACTAATATTATAAAGGCGAAAGTTTGGATGTCTGAATGTCATGATGTCTAGATGTCTGTTACTCTTTCACGCAAAAACTACTGAACGGATTTTGTTGAAACTTTACAGTGTTATTGTTTATAACATATAGGCTATAATTTATGACGATCTGTGACAAACTAAATTTCACGCGGGTGAAGCCGCGGGCAAAAGCTAGTCTATAATATAAATCTATTAGGTATATTATAAAAATGAATGTTTATTTCCCTTGTTCATCGCATCACGCATGAACGGCTGGACTGATTCTTTTTTATTGTGTTTTTGTCAGGGGAAGGTTCTTGTGAGAAAATTTTATAAAGTTGCACCAAAAATTGGCTGAGTTGCACCGCCTAACTTTGACCGTAACTATAACGATAACCGGTGCTTTTTGTATGGAGTTTAACAGATTTTTGACGTTTGTGAAATTTAAAGTAAGATGATGCAACCCAGCCTTAGAAATTGAGTAAAGTTACCTATTCTTAAGACTATTTCTGTCGATATTATAAAATGTAAACTATCTTGTTTTGTTTCAATGTAACCAAACGTCGGTTCTAAGAATCCTGACACACACAGACTGTGAAGTCTTCGGTTAATATTGTAACAGTTAAAGTCAGTTGAACTCCGAGTTAGCAAAGTTTAGGGTTCACAGCAATTTCTGCGAACGCTCGCTGCGTTACGTGTAGAATCATGTAAATGACCGTCTAATTGACTTGGCAACTTGATAGCGACTGTGACTGATCGCCAGGTACTGGGACACAGTTGCATGCTGCAAATCACGCTGCTGCAGCAAATGCATTATCTACTAGCATAAATAGCATACGAGTACAATGTTTTATGAAAATATGATCTCACACTTTTTGAACTTGAATTGATGCTTACTATGTTGATTTAAGCATAACAAGGTTTCAAATTTTATATTGAACGTTTCTGGACTAGTGTTCATTTAAGCTGAGTTGCACCATCTTTCTTTAGCTTTAACAAACGTCAAAAATCTGTCAAACACCATACTAATAACACCGGTTATCGTTATAGTGGCTGTGAAAGTTAGGTGGTGCAACTCAGCCTTATTGTTTGGTCGACACAAATACGACTATATTTATTTATTTTTGTTATTGTTGTTGAATCTGCGCCCAAGTACCTGAGGATTACTTATTTAATTACTCGTAGTCTGACACTAGAACTGTGATCTCAGCTCTTACATACAATATAATAAATAGACTTTATTGTTAACTTGTATTTTATAGTGATACTATGAGAAAAGACAAAAATACAGAAGTTTTACGCTCGTATTCACTAACGATGCTTAGTGAAGCAGCAAATCAGACGCACAGCGTTGAATGGACCTCTGTAATAAATTGGTTCGTGTGTCACCCTGTGCGTCCACGAGTTCTGTGAGACCTCAGTATGTGTAATAGGGTGGAGCGTCGTTGTATGGTTAAAAAAAAAAGTTACGTAAACGAACTTGAATACCTGCTAAAAGTTGCATGAGAGCAAGATAATAACAAGGATATTTTTATTTTATTTTTAAAATGTATTTTTTAGCCCTCTACCGTCGTTTTAATTTAATTATTTTTTATTGTAGGTATGGCAATTTTCTAAAATCTGTGTATTATTCAACAGAACAATGAAAATAGAATTAATTTAAAGGTGTTTTGTAAATAAAAATTAAATTTTATAAATAAAAAAGTTTTATTCGAAAAATCACTATTAGAAATAACTAAAAAAATATACGGAAAAATCACAAAATTGACATTTTTTAAATTTTTATTTTGAACATTGCAATTCTATTGGTATTGAAAGATGTCATTATATTGCTCATTCAATTGTCTTAAATTAGCAATATAATGAAATCTTTCTGGTTTAGAAACATTCACTATTTTAAAATTAATTAATATCAATTAAAGGTTAACTTCGGATTTTTGAATGCTCTAATACTCCAGGTACTTTGTTATCTTTTCTAGCTGCCATTATTTGTCTCAAGCTCTCTGATATACATAATTATTTTTCATAGTACATCAAAGCAAACAAAAGATGCTTAGGGTGTGCAAAAAACGTGACTCTTTGAATAGCTCGTTCAATAATTTTCTTAACATTTGATTCCAAAGACTTTAATAATGTAATCAGTTTCAGTCTTGCTTAGCTTGATCTGATCTAAAGCTCCTGTTGCTATTTTTCTATAACGTTTCTAATCTAGTGAAAATGCTCTTTCTAAAATGTTACTTCTCATCTTTTGGACAATTACAAGTGCTCAAATTACTAGATTTATAAGAAAACTATCTAAAAGTAATTTTTGTATGCATTTTTTCCATTGTTGTAGTTTAGCGTTGAAGTTATCTGATTGTTTTGGTTATGGAAAGCGAATGAAATGTGAATACTTATTAGAACAACACTTTAACAATTGTTTTACTCGTTGTATCGTAACAACAGGCTAAGAAGTTTTCCTCTTAGTTTCGACTAAAATTTGAGAAATACAACGGGCTACATTTTTTTTATTTCCGACCCGCCCCTGCTTTGCATAGGTACAATGTTATTATATGTACTTAAAAACCTTCCTCTTGAATCACTCTATCTAATTAAAAAAAGGTGTCAGTGGTAACACTTATTAAGGTACAAAACAAATAAGGAGATCCTAAAATAGGTCACTACGAGTGCTTATTTTCGATTGTATTTTGACTCTGGAACAATAAAATTAGACAACGCAATTACGAAATATCTACTTGATTCATATCTAGTTAACTAAAGATAAAGACATAAGACAAAGGTGGAAAGAAGTAAATAGGTAACTGGACTAATTCTGATGTCAACAGTTCTAGTTGCAAAGTTACGCGCTGACTGTGAATTTTGCTTATAATCGGCGCTTTTAATAATGTATTGTTTTATGTTAATGACAAGCTTATAATGATATACAACTATTTTTTACGATGTATATTATATTTAAAGTTACAAAAATATATTATTTATTAAATAAAACCTATTCTAAGGTAATTTATGATTTTTGCAATAAAGTCCTATTTTTTAATTTTTATGAAATATTCAAAAGCCAGTAGAGGGCTAAAAAATGGTCGCAATATTTTTTTTATTATTTTTCTCGTAACCGTTGCAACAAGATGCAACTTTTAAAAGGTATTCACAAACGCAAATGTCAAAAAAAAATTTTCGCTCCACCCTAATGTGTAATGTTTGTGAATACGGGCGTTAGAAACAAACTACACGGTAACCAATATCGCTACATACCTTTATCCACGCATGAAGCAACCCTTTTGTAACTCAGGTAATATAGGGTGTGTTAAACGCGAGCATAGCTCAGGCTGTGGTCACGTTCACGGTCCTTTCGATGACATTCGTCGAATTTGCTCGAGATCGCCGGTTGGGCGACAGGCTGCACTTCCAACGGTTCATTGGTTCACGCTGGTTTTCAAACTGTCGAAGATTGTGCACTATCTGTAGGAAGTTTGATTGAACTTGGGGCAGAAATCAAGAGATATTTATTTGACACCATTCACACTGAACACATCCATAAAAAGTTTCATAAACTCTATTATTTTTCAATTAACTGTAGGCTATTAAGTAGGCAAAATAGTAGCATCATCGGATTATATTTTCATCTAATTTAATCGACCTGAGATTTGATTTTAGAAATAGATATAAGCTTCCAGTTGTCGCAAAAATATTTTTGAACAAACGCATGTCCATTGTCCATGACCATTAGGTATTAGTAATCATTTTTTCATTTCATATGTAAGGAAATATTTTCTGTAGTTGCAGTAGATATTTTTTACATTTTCAAACCGCTCTTTCATCAGTAAGCACGTTTGCATTGCCAAAATGCTTATCACCCCCTAAGAAAAGAGCTACCAAAAGTTTGAGAGCCACTACCAAGTGACCAGACCCGGTCACGTCCAAACCGGTTTCGGTCGACGCTGCATTGTCAATATTTTCGGTCTCGCTCGGGGAGGACGAGACGGTGATCTGCGTTAGGAAAATCAGTTTGTCTCATTTACGAGCATCATCATATCATCATCATCATTTCAGCCATAGGACGTCCACTGCTGAACATTAGCCTCCCCCAATGCTTTCCACGTTGATGAATTGGTAGCGGCCTGCAACCAGCGCTTCCTTGCTACCTTTACGATGCGTCGGTCCACCTTGTAGGTTTACGAGCATATCCATGTCATATTGCCTAATTATTTATACTTTCTTGCAAACTTTCTCCAATATGTACTGTCTTCTTATCGCCCCCTAAGAAGAGAGCTACCAAAAGTTTGAGAGCCACCACCAAGTGACCAGACCCGGTCACGTCCAAACCGGTTTCGGTCGACGCTGCATTGTCAATATTTTCGGTCTCGCTCGGGGAGGACGAGACGGTGGTCTGCTTTAGGAAAATCAGATTGTCTCATTTACGAGCATCATCATCATCATCATTTCAGCCATAGGACGTCCACTGCTGAACATAGGCCTCCCCCAATGCTTTCCACGTTGATCAATTGGTAGCGGCCTGCAACCAGCGCTTCCTTGCTACCTTTACGATGCGTCGGTCCACCTTGTAGGTTTACGAGCATATCCATGTCATATTGCCTAATTATTTATACTTTCTTGCAAACTTTCTTCAATATGTACTGTCTTCTTATCGCCCCCTAAGAAAAGAGCTACCAAAAGTTTGAGAGCCAGTACCAAGTGACCAGACCCGGTCACGTCCAAACCGGTTTCGGTCGACGCTGCATTGTCAATATTTTCGGTTTCGCTCGGGGAGGACGAGACGGTGATCTGCGTTAGGGAAATCAGTTTGTCTCATTTATATTCATACGGTATTGGCTATTTCTTGATTCCAGTCTCCCATGTTTGCATTGTAGAGCGGAAAATGGGGAGTTCAAGATAAAGAAAAGTGACATGATTTGGGGTTAGAAAACTGATAGAAAGCAATTTACAGATTTACTAATATTATTACTAGGCTATTATTTTACTGAAAAATGTATTATTTATTGTATTATTTACTAAAGACTTACACACTAACATCTTCTAAAACTAATTTGTACTACGTTACGCGAATTGACCTATTTTTGTTTTCGTATGCTACTCAGTCAGCGATTATTAGGAGCTCAGAGCATTGATGTAAACTGAGATCAGTCGCAATCCTTCACACAACTCAATACACCTATATGCTACGGTAAAATGTAAACACCGCAATACTAAACAAATAAATCATTGCGTAACAGGTAGCTATCTAATATTTGAATTAATAATTTAATAGCGAACCCTACCCACGTCAGGAAGTTTCATGTTTCTGCTACCATTTGCAAATGGAGGCGTTAATCCTTTGCCTTGTCTGTTATGCCAGTTTATGTTTAATCTTTAATCAGATATGGATAAGGTTTCATTTTAAAAACTCTGCTAAAGTTGTATTCACTTATTTTCAAACTTGTAGTTTCATTCTGTTCCACACCAGTTTGTTTATTAGACACGAGCGTTATACTTCTACAAAATTGTTTCATTTCAGAAACTACATTTTATTTTCAGGGAAATGGTAGATGCCTTTTAACAAACTTTTATTTTGATGGCATACATCTGTAGTCCCTTCTGTGCATGTTAGATAACGTTTCAGCTTTGCTAATTTTCTTCTGTTTCGTTTTTTTTCCTGCATCTAAGTAATTACTCTAAACTCTTTAAAAAGCGGCCACAAAAAATGCATTTGTTAGTAACAAATGTTTAGTCTAGAGGCCTTATTGCTTGTAAACTTTGACTCTATTTATTTTATTTTTTTATTTATTTACACTTTTGCACATACAATTGTACAGTGGCGGACTTAATGCCAGGTGGCATTATCTGCCAGTCAACCACAGGTCGAGTAGAGAGACTAAGGCGGTGCAATAAATATGACGTTTAATTAATATACTTACATAGCATTAGATAAAATAAATAACATAAGAATACATATTAATATAATAGACATACATCTAAATACATAAACATAATAATAATATTGGCGTACACAAAACACATGTCAGAGATAAGAAAAAAGTTTTAGTCTTTAAAATAATTGCGCAGAGCCTTTTTAAATGTAAATTTGGAGGTTGCTTTTCGCAAATTCGCCGGAAGGCCGTTCCAGAGCCGTACTGCTGAGACTGAGAAGGAGTCAGACATGAAGCCGGAGGTGTGGCGAGGGGTGACAAGTTGAAGAGTCTGACTAGAGCGAAGATTTCTGTTGTGAGTAGAATGAAGGTACTGGAACCTCTCTTTTAGATAAGGTGGAGAGTCAGGATTGAAGAGAATTGAGTGAAGCATACAGAGAGAACGAATGTTTCTACGCTGTCTAATGGGAAGCCATCCAAGCTGTGAGCGAAAAGACGAGATGTGGTCAAACTTGCGGAGGCCGAAAATAAATCTGATGCAGTTGTTCAGGAGGCGGTCCAACTTGTTCAGGAGTTCCTGTGAGATGTCCGTACAACATATGTCACCATAATCAATGATAGGCAGGATCAGGGACCGCACAAGCAAGGTCTTTGTGCTGGAGGGTAGAAAGTTTTTGAAGCGGTACAGTGCCCGCAGTGTACCAATCACCTTTCTGCTGGTTTCCTTGACATGCTGAGACCAACTCAGAGTGCTATCAATGACGAGTCCAAGATTTTTCACACACGGAGAATAGTTAACGACAACTCCGTCAAAGACAACACTAGGAGCCGATCCCAGATCCAATTTAGCCAGTTGCCTAGAGCCCCCCAGCACTATCGCCTGACACTTGCCAGGATTGACCCTTACTCCGAACCTACCCGACCAATCTGCAATACTGCGAAGGTCTGAATTTAGCTGCGAGACTGCATCAGAAATATTAGAGGGGTCAGCTTGTACGTAGAGTTGGAGGTCGTCAGCGTAGAGATGAAAGGACGAAGAAAGGTGAGAAGTTAGGATGTTAATGAAGACAGAAAAAAGGATGGGTGAGAGTATACCTCCTTGAGGCACGCCGGTTGCAAGATCTCTCCATTCCGAGCATGTTCGACCGACTCGCACCGCCTGTCTCCGACCGCAGAGATAAGATGAGAACCATTCCGCAGCCGATGGAGAGACTCCAAGGTGGGATAGAATGGCAAGAAGGATGTCATGGTCCACCGTGTTGAAAGCGTTTGAGAAGTCTATTAAGACTAGTACAGTAACCCGTGACTCCTCCATGCCAGCCCTGACATCATCCACTATTTTTAGGAGTGCAGTTGTAGTGCTATGTCCTGGGCGGAAGCCAGACTGAAATTGGCTAAGGAGACGGTTTTCGAGAACAAATTTTGAAAATTGTTTGTGAGCTGCCGCTTCAAGAACTTTAGAAAGAAAGGGTAGAATGGAGATAGGACGAAATTGGTTTAAGGTGGTAGGGTTGGAGAGTTTGGGCAACGGAATGACATGAGCCAGACGCCAAGCGGAAGGGAAACACCCACTGTCAAAGGAGGAGTTAATGACATGGGTGATGACAGGAAGTAAGTTATCCAGGATCATGAGTATCATCGCTCTACTAACCTCATCCGGGCCTACAGCTTTCGATTTAATAGAGAGGATGATCTTTTTGGTCTCATCAACGGTGACAGGGGAGAATGAAAAGGAGCTATGTGTGGAAATAGGAAGAGAGTTTAAATAGGAGATCGTAGAGAGCTTAGTAGTGACGTCCAAAAGAGTGGCCGAGGAGAAGTGTATATTCAGCTCGTTGGGAGTGAAAGTTGAGGAAGGAGTAATACAAGATGCCTTGCCAAGACCAAGTGATTTTAAAAATTTCCAGACGTCAGAACTAGAAGAGGAGAGCACGTTATCATGGAAATAACGGCGTTTCGCTGCTCTAGTTAAGTTGTTGCAACGGTTCCTGGCACGTTTGTACGCGCTCCACCTATCACTAGATCGATTATCCTTAAAGCTGCGGAATGCCCGATCACGTTTCGCCATTGCCGCACGCACTGCGCTAGTAATCCAAGGGGCCGGTGGGCGTTTAACAAGTGTCATCAGTCTCAATGTTGTGATGAGTAGGCTCCAGCGGTAAGTTAGACAAATTGACAGATTCAAGGATGGACAGAAGCTTACCAGTCTGTGGAGTTGGCTTGAGCAAATCAGTGTTAAAATCACCCATGACTATAACATGCGCATACTCCGAACATATTAATTCCAGCACAGACTCCAGTTTGGGGAAGTAGTGGACAGAAGGCGGGCAATATACGACTCCCAGTACAGCCTTAGCGCCCTTTACGAGCACCTCGAGAAACATATATTCAATAGAGTTAGAGTAATCACCGGGAGTAGTATGAATGATTTTAAAGGGAATATCGCCTCGAAGGTAGATGGCGACACCGCCGCCTCTTTTCCCGAGTCTATCGTTCCGAATCAGGACAAAACCTGGGAGTGAGTATGATGTTGAGTTCAGATTTGGATTCAACCAACTCTCGGAGACCAGCAACGCGTGGATTATATCCGTAGAGAAAGTGTTAAGAAGTTCGGAATGATGTTGGGGTATGCTTTGTGCGTTTATATGGCAGATATTGAGAAGGTTGTCGCAGTTTTGAAGTTCTAGGAGAAGAGAATTGTGAAGAGAAGACGAGGAGTTAGAAGAGTGCAGTGAGTAAAAAGAGGAGGAGTGGTCACTAGCGGAGACGAATGATTCATCATCATCTGACATGGTTGTGTACTAATATATATAATAACAATAAATAATATCAAATAATTTAAAAAAAAAAATACTATACTATCCAGTCAAGTTACATGAAGTTAAACCTATTACAACTAATAGCTGCGCATGACCTGCCGGTTGACTGTTCACAGTGGTTCACAATAAGATTATTTTTACAAAAAAAGAAACAAGAAAATTTGCGTTATAAAATAACTAACGTTAACTGCTGGAAAAGCATAACAAAATACAGGTACAGCTAAATTATTGAGGCTAGATTACTAGAACAAAAAGAAAATTATTTATGTGATGACGTAAATAAATACCGTTATCGAAATACCGTTATTACAACGTTACATAAGAGAAGACTTATTTTGTCTATACAGAATATGTACAAATGCCTTTGCCTCCCTTCTGACGTGACACATCTGTCAGTTGTGGTGAAGTGTCAGACAGATGTCAGAACAACACCGGAATACCGGAAAGAAAACAAAAAGTTATTGAACAGTGAAAATAGGTACCTTGAATTGAAAATAAAAAAGGATTAAAATAGTGACGGTTAAAAACAGGCACAAACTGTAACTGAGTACCCACAACTGGAGTTGCAAATGGGAGGCGAAGTACAAAATTTAAACAGTTGTGTGAAAATACACTGAAACACCATGACAACACTACTTCGATCTGCATGTCCGCTGCGTTTTGGATGCCCCTGGTTTCGGGATGGAAGCGTCAGCACTTGCAACGCGCGCCGCAGGCTCGGCTGCACGGCCTGCACGTTTCGGGACGTGCTCCTGGGGCACTGGGATGACTGTGCTGTGGCGCTCCATGAGCCTGTCTAGCTCCTCGCAGCTGGAGACTCGTTCGCGGGCGCCGTTTGGCAGCTTAATGAACACATTGCCGTCCATGGACCACACACGCCTCATGCCAAAGTGCTTCCGCGCATTCAAAAACAGGGCTTGCCTTGCCCGCGTTAAAAACTCTGAGATGACAAATGGAGTACCTTTTAGCTGTGTCTTCTTCTTCCATACGAGAGATCGAGTTTCCCGACTGACGAACTTTAAGATGACTGGCCGACTGCGTCCCTCTTTGAATCTCCCGAGCCTATGACATGTAGAGATGGAGGCCGAAGCGATGTTGGGGAGTCCAAGATTATCCTTCAGTAACGTCAGGGTGGCTGACAGTGGGTCTTCATTGTCAACTTCGGGTACACCGGTGACGAGTAGAAATTTACTGCGGTGCCTTGCCTCGATGCCGTCCACGACCTTGCTGACCTCCTGAATTTGCCGTCTCAGAAGATCCACAACACCCAGCGTGTGCTCACGGAACGTGTAGAACTCGCGGGACAGGGACTTCAAGTTCTCAGATTGAGCTGGAGATGATGCCTTTGTGGCTTGGAGGTGTGCTTCAAACTCGGCCATCCTCTTCATGAGCGACTGCTCGAGTGCGTGCTGGGTTTCAACAATGCTCCCAAGGCTGTCCATGATAAAGTGCAGCTGACTCGATTCGTTTGTGCAGTAGAGTGAATGTGTGAAACAGTCGCCGGCAGGTATGTGCACTTATTTCACCAAATACACATTAGATAACTTTCACTCCAATATATCTTGTAAAGCGAAGTGTTATGAGTATTTATTGGTGGAATTTGTTTAGAAAATATCCTTTTTACTATTTTTAAAATAGTTTTTTCTGGGGAGCTGATGTGTACGTGTTTGCCGACTACCGCCGAAAAAAACTCTACTTCTGATATCTGATAAAACAACTAATGGTGCTCATATTACGGTAAAAAGGAAACCTTTTTGACCTTTCCGTTTCTTGTATTTCGATAATTTACATATTTTTCCGAAGCTATCTTTAATCTCGACATTTTTTTCGGATTCGGGTACATCCGAATTGGCCGTTTCAAGTTTCAAAGATAAAAATCTTCTATCTTTGATGTCAAACTTATTTGGTACCTAAGAAAAATATTTTCTAAGGCTGGGTTGCACCACTCAACTTTGACCGTAACTTTGACGATACATGTGCTTTTTGTATGGATTTTGACAGATTTTTGACGTTTGTCAAAGTTAAAGTAAGATATTGCAATCCAACCTAAGAATAGATTTTAACAATTTGGTAACAGCCTTAAGCTTTGATTACTGAAAAGATTATTATATGAAAATATGTTTCATTCGTATTATTTCTCCACCGTTTATTTCGTGATTGAAGCTCTGATTTAAGTTTCCTTCACGTTGGTTTGCCATCTTACTTTAACTTTGACAATCATCAAAAATCTGTCAAGCTCCATACAAAAAACATCGGTTATCGTTATAGTTACGGTCAAAGTTAGGTGATTCAACTCAGCCTTAGAGTATTCTATTCTAAACCGGTCCATATGGATGTGCCTTATACTTTAACAACGTTCCATGCCACAAAGAAAAGCGGCAGTATTTCGCCCGAACTGAAAAATATAAAGTTTAAGCGAACAAAACCGCAGAGAGATCTCTTTGGAACTACAGAAACAGACCTCGAATTTGTAAAAGGAAAAAACTTTTAAACGGGTCTATTTTAAGTACTTTGGCAACCTTTTTGTATAGGATTCTTTTGAAGATTGGGTCATTTTGGTTTCACGTAGATACCAAACCGTTTCAAAGTAGAGGTATTTTAAGCATTTTATAAAAGTGGAACATCCTTAAAGAGTGCCTATTTAAAGTCTAATGATTGGTGTACTTATTTTACATTACAATAGGCTAGTTTCCTAAAAAAATTTTTTTAGTCCGTCAATTTTAATATAAAAAAATATTGGACACGTATATTTTTTATTGTCAATCAAACTAATAATTACAAAGTTATTGTGCGTTGAAGTTCCGCGCGACGTCACACAGTGCAGCACTTTTACGCACTCACTGACGTCACGGGCCTTTTCTTTAGAACTTTGGCACGCTTTATCTGTTTACATTTTCATTAGTTTTAAAAAGTGAAAAATAGGTGTCGAGTATTTTTTGATAAGCTAACTGACGGACTAATTAAAACTCTTCCTTTTTTACCCAGGAAACTTCCCTATTATTATCTTGTCTTCTAACGTTTCTTTAAAACATTGATCTTTGAATTTTGTTTTCAGCTTAGTGCCTAAACAAAAATTGCGTGGCAAGTGTAAATCATAGAATAGAGTCATAAGGTGCAGTCGATTTTTAAAGTGAAAAGTCATTTTTCTTTTGATACAACATCCTTCCACAATTCTTTACATTAATTTAAATCAAACTTGCAATAACTTCAATTGATACTTTTCCTATCTAGAGTCATAATACGAATATTATTAATATATTTTTGATATATTATATCAAATATTATTGGGGTCAGAGACTATAGAACAGACATTAAAAAACCAAAAGTTTCCTACCTAACTATGTGTACCCACTACCTTTGTGGTTGCCCGCTAGGGTTTCATTGTATACCTACTTATCTAAATCGTACGGATCACTAAATCCTCAGGCATCACAGATAAGCCTAGCCAGAATAGGCGGGAATTTTCAAAAACATTTTAACCTTCGTCAAATTTGCAAGTTAGATGTGTTCCTACAAAGCCCAACGGGCTACACTAGGAAACCTTTAAGATTGGGAACGTTTGAGATAACCACAGCTGGAGAAGGATTAGTGGGCATGATTTTATAAATCACACATTCTTGCAATGATTCTTTTACATTTAATATTTCTGCATCAAATGAAAAAATAAAGGATCTAGTTACTGATAATGGACCTACATATTAATATTATTATATTTTTTGGTTCCTAAGAGTAGGCGCACACCGTTGATTTTTCGTCGGCCGATAGTTTAGGCGGGCAGTTGATCAGTATGGGCATGTATGGGAGTGCGCACACTACGCCGATTCGATTTGGCGGATTCTTCATACAAATTAAAATCGGGTACAACTATCGGCCAACTAAAAATCAACGGTGTGCGCCTACTCTAATAGTTATTTCATATCAATTATGTTTCCAATATGTCGAAATGTAGTTTGAACACTTGAGTTTAATTAATTACTTTTTTAACTTATATGCTTCATTATTGGACTTGGCGAAGGAAGTTCCTTTATGAGGGCAGCGTAAGACCGATCTTTGTAGAAATGCTTGGAGAAGACTGTCCAGCATCGGAAGTTTTTAGTATGTAAAGGAAATTATCCATAACGCTGTTTGTTTAGTTTCAATTGATCGAGATGTGACTTTTATTATTCTGTACTAGCGACCGCCCGCGACTTCGTACGCGTGGATCCCGTTTTACCCCCTTCATCTATCTTACGCGGTCTAGATTTTTTCATACAAATGTTTTTCCCGCTAACTCCCGCTCCCGTGGGAATTTTGCAATATCCTGTTGTAACTAAGCTTTAAGTTTACTAAGGTACCTGCATGCCAAATTTCAAGCATCTAACTTAAGCGGTTTATATTTTTCATACAAAAGGATTTTCCCGCTAATTCCCGTTCCTGTGGGATATTCCTAAGTATATTATAACCTGCCCAGGAGTATGAAGAATAATTGTACCAAGTTTCGTTAAAATCCGTCAAGTAGTTTTTGTTTCTATAAGGAACATACAGACAGACAGACAGACAGACAAAAATTTTACTGATTGCATTTTTGGCATCAGTATCGATCACTAATCACCCCCTGATAGTTATTTTGAAAATATATTTCATGTACAGAATTGACCTCTCTACAGATTTATTATAAGTAGGTATAGATAAAACTAATAAAGTACAGTCCTTCTGCTGTTTCCTCCACTGTGAGCTAGATCTGGTATAGATTAAAGTACAGAGTCCTTCTGCTGTTTCCTTCACTGTGAGCTAGATCTGACCGCAAAAACAAAGGTGTTTACTCTGCCCTGCTGAGTTTTCCTATCACGTACGCTCTTTACAAGTTTAGCTTTGCAAAATTTCAACGGTTTTAAAACAATCGTCGGCGATTTGTCGTGATTTATTCTGTAAAATCCTCACGTACCGACGCGAGATGCCGAATGCTGAGAGTTGAAGAAGATGTAATAGTAAAATGAGTTATGACTAGCTAAGTTGCAAAGTGATTTAAGATGTTTAAAGTTACTATTTAGTGTAGTTTAGTTAATAGTTATTTTAATAGATACAATTTCTCTGAAACTAAGTAGTAAGATAAAACAGAACTACAATACATATGATTTTTGCCTAACTTCACCTTACGTGTTAAATTGCTTCAGCGCTAAAGGATATTATTTACGAAAGTTCTTCACATAAATCTACTTACAAAAATAAGATATATTGTATTTTAAGAAATCCATGACTGGATATCAAAAAACACAAGTCTATCTATCGGTTTTAAAAATTCTAAGATAGGTCGATACATTTTGAAAGTTAAAAGAAGCATCTAGCTATCACACAAATAGCCCCAAGCACTCAATACTTCAAGATAAAAATAGTCGGTCATTTTAGACAGAACTAGCTCAGCTTCTACAAATCAAGGGAAGGTCTCGTGAACCCTAACGAGTGAGTAACTCAATCCGAGAAGGTATGATTTCAGGCATCAAACCACAGGAGTTGGTCCCGCCACGACTGAGTGCCCCTAACTTCGTTCCACACACAAAGCGAACTCCGGAATCACTGGGAGCAAAGATTTACTTGTCCTGGAGGATCGGAACTTACTCTGGTTTCACATGAAAGTTTGGTAAACAGAAACTTCAGTGTAAATGGCGGACCACTTGGATTTCTATTTAACTGCATATTGATGAGGTGAATGGCAAAAAATAGGAACGTTATCCGGAAGGTCAGTCATTCAAAGGCTATGTTCATATGTAACGTGCGTTAACGCAGGTCAACGCGGAATTAAATTTATAAAGAGATCACATGACAAGCGCTAATGCGCTTTGCGAGGAGCTCGTTGATTCGATAGAGCTTAGAAAATAGCAGATAAAAGAATCCTTCAGATAAAAGATATCAGACGATTGAAAAATCGGCCCTAAAGCATATAAATAATATCTAAAATTTGTAAATTTCGTTTAGAATGATGTTTTCTACTTACAGTGAATTCCATTGAAATGTGTATGTACATTACATAACTTGAGATTTGTACATGCATTACGTGTGGTGAAGACGTCAACCGCCTTACAGTGCGCGTTACGCGACCGTCACCAAGATTATTAATTGGTTTACCGCGAACAATGCGCGGATTACGCTAGCAAAATGTATTATTACCACCCCTTAATCTACTTCGGTCTTTATCTGTGCAACTTTAGAGTCTGTTTTGGCTTGGATTTGCGTTTAATCAGTGTAATAAGGATAGCTAGAGGCAGTGACAAACGGCCAAGTGGAGGCACGGCTTGGACAATGATGGACATAGGACATCTATCCGTTTAACGTACCGTGAAGGGCGTCGACCCTAAAGTTGAGCACACTTGTCTTTTGGATGTTTCGTTTCGTGTACAGATGTGGTGGAAAGCTGTAGAAATGTCACGTGACTTTGTGGCGCTCAAAATAATGATTTTCTTTCATACAAGTTCATAAAGGTGATGTAAGCACGATTGCTATGCTTATTAGCATTTTAGTTAGTGATTTAATTTTTAATTTTTTTTCGAGTATACGACTAGCACAACATACTAAATCGAATTAAAGTGTTATTACAGGAACTAGTATTGTCGTAATGATGAACCAGACCTTCTCAGACTAGAAAGAAAAAAATACAAATTTAAGGAGCAAGTGTGTTAATTTTTTCAAGGTCAAGGGACAGGATAAAACCAAACAACTTTTCTCCCGTTTCTACTATCTCTGACGTTAGTAGACTGTAGACAATCCTTTCTACGGTTCCCTGACCCTCGGTTAGTAATTAAAGGGTACCTTACATGTGTCGACGTAACCTGCGCTTAAGCGCTACGACGGCGTTATGTGCAGAGAGCACAAACTTACTTGGACGATGTGCTATTTTGTGCACTAGTCTTTGGAGAACATAGCTACGATGTGACAAGGACGCGCGCCATAGATAGGTAAACATTTTATTGAACGTCACACGAAACAAGAAATAAAAGAAATATTCATACATATTTATTGTGCATAGGTAATTATAATCTTTTCGATGCATTGAATTCAATGCATTTTTCGATGCCTAAAATCAATATGTATTTATAGCCCGACCAGGAACATAAAAACCCTCGCCATGTTGCGGAAAACTAATGGTACTAATTTCTTTTAATGGCAACAGTAACTGAAAACTTCATTGGCCTTGTGGTCACCTTGCATGTCAATATTGCTGTCAAAGTGTAAACAAACATTATTTTAAATGTGTGCAATTGATTTTGTGAATTAAATTGCGAAAATCTTTTTATAGTCGTGAAAGAAAAGTGGTTCACAATGTGTTAAAGTATTTGCGAAGAGAAATACTAAGGGTTCGGACAATATTTTCATTGAATAATGTTTCCGACAAAGGTTGTCAAATTGACTGACATGTTTATCGTATAGTACAGTCCACTATGAAAATTAGCTGTGTGTTTGTTTCAAATACCTAAGTATTTAAAAGTTTTTTGTCACTTTGTAAGTGTTGAATTTTATGGAATTGGGAAAGAAGTACCGTGTTTGAAGCGTTCATGAGCAGACATTGCAGTTGGATATTCAAGTTCGGATTGATGAATAATAAAATAAATCCTACTAGCTCGATTGATGGTTTCATTTAATTTATTTAAACCAGGTTACCTATAATATAATCTTTCAAATTCAAATTGTTTATTGTTCATTAATTTATAAAAATATCAAATTAGCCCGTAATGCTGAATCCCGATACATAAAGTTAGCCTATTAATTTAACACAGGTACGACTGTACTCAATGTTGCACTATCAAATGCAATTGACGCGCCTCTATGCCAGGGTTTTTATGGTCCTGGTCAGGCTATACATACCATGATAAGAATTTGTCGTGGGGTGATTTTTTTGCCTTTTTATAAGGTTTATGTAACTTGCACATTAGAACACGGACGTTTTAACTTCACAGTTTTTGATGAAATACATGGAGATAATTATTCTCGTATAGGCAGGTTTCAAGACGGCCTACATTGCAAAAATACCAAAGTGTTCTTTCACTTTTATGGCCGTCAGAATGTGCAACTGCCTCACCGTTTCATTTGAATCTAAGACCGTGTACCCTTAGGGGCTTAGACTATTGATTAAGGCCGTGTAAACAAAGCCCTTATGTACTTAACACAATCATCGGAAGCGTGAGTTCAGCCCAAATGGCAACTCAAGGAATTAGGCCCTTGTTGACTTGTCAAATTGTATGGACGAGGAAGTTCCTTTAAAGTATGTTTTCAATTATTTTCAGGATTCTCAATTGATGGTTTATCTGATGGGTTTTCTGTATCTTTTATGGCTACACAGGAGTTGCAGCGGTGGGAACGAGAGGTGGGAATAGTACCAGGTATATTATGCAGGTTTTAAATCTTTTTAACATAGCTTTCAAACATATTTGTGTCGTTATCGAAACTGGAGATTCATATTAAAAGTATTTTTTAAACTGAATACTTACCGAAAACCAACCAAAAGTTGGTGGACAATATCAAGGCAGTCTCAGAAAAGTCAATCAGACAATCATCATTTCACAAAAAGTCAGCGTGGATTCAGATTCAGTCAGTTCTTGTCACCCAAAGTAGCCAAAAAGTTCGCAACGCGTCTTTATTACAATTGAAAAAAGGTTGTTTTGTTAACTTTTTGGCCACTTTGGATGTCACGAACTATTTGACGCTGACTGTCCTATTCAAGACACAGTACAACTTATCATAAAGGTGCGGAATAACCTCGCCTATGAATCGTATAGGAGGTAATTTGACATATAACATTATGTGACATTAAATGTATCAGTATTAAAGATGTCACGTCGTTTGCTGTACAATCCACAGTGTTCGCATGCATCATTAATGTGCCATCAACTGCCAAGTTTGTACACACGTCTAACTAACACGTAGGTAAAGTATAAATACAACCTCCAGTTCATTTGGAAAACATTTGAGTATGAAAAGTGATGTCAATGAAAACCACGACCCCGGCTTCATCATGTGAAATTCAGACTGACGTAGAAAATAGCGAAAGTGTAGCGAAATCATCAATAATAAATTATTATGAAACTAAATTTATTTAATACCAAAGCATACGTCATGTATTTTCATTGTTTAACTGTAATTTCAGAAATGATAATGTTTCTGTGACAAAATTTAAACTATTTTCAGTTGAAAAAAATAATGTACAGCCGGATAGAGTTACTTTCAGAGATGAAAGAAGGAAAAAAGGTAAGTATTTACAAAAAACAAAATTTTTATTACTATTTCTAAACCTGTGTCCTAACTGTTCTGCATAGGCTACCGTAAAGTTCACCTGTCGATGGAGCAGACACAGTTCAAACTTTGTTACATGCACTAATGGCTAATGCATCGCTAATACACAACCTGTCTTTGTCAGGGTGGTCTGACATGAAATCAGGTGCAGCGTTTTGAAATTCACACGAGTACGTAACATTGTACGTGAATAGTAATACTAATAAACACATTTTGAATACATCTTGTAACGTTATGACGTTTATGAATAGTTTGGGACTGATGCAACCTCGCTAAACTTGTGTTAACGTGAGAATATTGTGTCTCTACCTCATTACGTATTTCTCACATACGCTAAAACGTCGTGCATTCTAATAAGGTTGTCTTGATGTGGCGTCGTCCGTACAATTTAATATTGCATGCTCAATATGAGCAATCTGTTGTAACGAATTTTATGCCCTGACAACTGCAAACTGTTCACAGAAAAAGCAATAAATAAATTTTAGAAAATAGATTCTTCTCTCTATTCTTGTTTGGAACTGTAGTCACACTTGCCTACTTAGTCCCTCGCGTTTTACCCATTGCCATCTGAAATGGCTAACAAAAATATTTTCATTTAACGATTAATGATTAAATGAACACATAACCTTTGAATCGAGAGAGTCAGCTAGACTTTATCATTGGACAATACTTATAGACGTTCGTGACTACGGTTCATTTATTTAATTCATATGGAGCTTAAATCAATAGTTAACCTACTTACGCAAACGTAAACAAAACAAATTGATTTGAATTGAAACAAGTGTGTACTCCGTATAGATAAATCCACTCAACACTTAAAAGCTCTTGAATAATTTTCTAATAAATCGCCCGGTTAATCAATGTGCTCCGCTAACCGCTAGGGTTATTATGTAAACGCGAGCTTTTTTTCTTGTACGGTTCACAAATTAAAGAAATATAGAAAATAGTTTATTTTTCTTCTCGAATGATTCGGGTTATTTTGTTATGACACAAAACTGACAGAGTCGAAAACTACTTCCGGTTAACAAACGATTTTGCAATTTATTGATCTAATTTTCAATGGCATTTTCTGATTGGGGCTAGAATTACGAAACGACGCTCAAACTGGGTTCAGTCTTAAGTACGGATTCAGATCTCATATTAACTGCAAGTACCTAAATGCAATTTAATTTTGTTGACATGGATTGTAAAATTTTTGCGCTTGAGATTGTCAAAGTATGTACTCCTTTAAGATTACTTCCTCATCCTAAAGCTCATTGTATTTTTTCCCTCGGCACACTAAATGCCAAAACTAAAGGTCGTATACATTAATAGGTTTTTTCAATTTATCTTTATTAACACTCGAGCGCGCCCACAAATTACCGTCCCCATCTGTTATTTCTTTCCACTTATTGACTGAACTTTAGAAATTTCTACAACATCGTTTGTTAGCCATCGGAAGCAGCTTATTGAATTTGCCGACGATACGGATTTATGGCGCGGTCGCCGTTCAGGTCGCAAACATACATTTGTTACGCTAGTCTTCAAAACACATGTAGCAGGCAAGGAGAAATCAGAGGTATAGAATTTAATTTAATTAGTTCCAAATCAGCAGCAGTTCGTTCATTCGTTCGTTTCAGCCAAATTACGTCCACTGCTGGACAAAAGCCTCGAGTAGCGACCACAGGCTGGAAGATGTAGAGTGGGCAGGCCTCCTACTAGGTGGACCGATGATCTAGTAAAGAGGTCGCGGGAGGAGCCTGGATGCGGGCAGCGCAAGACCGTTCATTGTGGAAAACCTTGGGGGAGGCTTTTGTCCAGCGATCTCCAACCCGCCTGCCAAGCGTGGAGATTAAGGAAAAATAGTGGAAGAGGCTCATAGTCAACCAGTGAACTGTAAAGGGCTGTTGATGATGATGATGAGTTCAAAATCACATACCGATACTTACCTACATGTTTCGACGTGATGCTAGTTGGTATTAAAAGGTATTAAAGGACATATTTGCTGAACAAGAGCTCTTAATATTCCTGAATATCAATGGGATTAAGTTGATAGAATAGATGGTTTATAGTCCAGTCAATGAATGCTTTAACGACGGTGTAGAGAGAAATCCATGGAACACAATTTCTGACCTCGGGACTTTATTTAGACTAGTTAGGAGGTGAACATAGCAAAAGTCCCCGCCCTTAGCCCTTAAGCCGGCGGGGAGAGGGGGGTTTAAAGGTACCACTTTTCGGTTTTTCGCTTAATCCTCGGTAACTATGCGTCCTAGTGACATGACTACTATGAACCAAAAAAAGCTTATTCAATTTGCTACAGGTGAGATAGTCAAGTTTTTCTATATCTTGTATAGTTTTCGCGGCATCTGCTCTAGAAGGTCTGTAATATTGGAAATTTTATTTTTGTCTTACATGTTCCCATCAGGAGAAAATCGACTAAATCAACATTGAGCTAATATTCTAGACATGCGGGAGCATGTTAAGCCTAGTTCCAGGGAGGGCACTGCACCGTGCGTATATTTAGACGAACCACTTGGAACCACTTTTGACTCCTCATCACTCAAAAAGTACTGTGCATTAACACTTCAAATTTGGCTCATGTGTTGAGACTTGCAAGATAAACATCAGCTTTAAATTTCAAAAATATACCTCAAGCGGTTATTTAAGTATTGACGTTCAAAAATCGACATTTAGAGCACTAAAATCTATCTATCACCAGTGAAATATTAAAATTGTGTGATTTTTTATTTGTTCCTTTGTATTTACACAACTACCTATCTGGATGCCAAATTTGAACCTTCAAGGTCATCTGGAAGTGGTTAGAATTTGGTCTTATAGGTCAGCCATGTAGATTTTTGGACGTCAATACCTAAAGAACCGCTTGAGGTATGTTTATGAAATTTGAAGCTGATGTTTATCTTGCAAGTCTCAACAGATGAGCCAAATTTGAAGTGTTAATGCACAGTACTTTTTGAGTGATGAGGAGTCAAAAGTGGCTCCAAGTGGTTCGTCTAAATATACGCACGGTGCAGTCCCCTCCCTGGAACTAGGCTTAACATGCTCCCGCATGTCTAGAATATTAGTTCAATGTTGATTTAGTCGATTTTCTAATGATGGGAACTATAAGACAAAAATAAAATTTCCAATATTACAGACCTTCTAGAGCAGATGCCGCGAACACTATACAAGATATAGAAAAACTTGACTATCTCACTTGTAGCAAATTGAATAAGCTTTTTTTGGTTCATAGTAGTCATGTCACTAGGACGCATAGTTTCCGAGGATTAAGCAAAAAACCGAAAAGTGGTACCTTTATACCCCCCTCTCTCCGGCGGCTCAAGGGCTAAGGGCGGGGACTTTTGCTATGTTCACCTCCTAACTAGTCTAAATAAAGTCCCGAAGTCAAAAATTGTGTTCCACGGATTTCCATCTATAATGCTTTATTGACTGGACTATTATTCAGCTCGTAGTAATATTGATTGATTGAGAAGATTATTAGCTTATTAAATTCCGTAGGTAAGTTACATAACGACGTTGGGTTTTAATACCTATCTGAATTTCATATCCAAGATTGGATCGTTTAGTTTTGTTCGGTGTTATAATGCTTTCTATGACAAAAAAAAATTTGACTATCATTAAGTTTGTTAACTTCTGTTAAGCTGTTGCTTCCAATGGAAACTAGTCACAATCAAACAATCAGTTAAAATAATTTCAAAACATAAGCAAGTTGGTAAAATAGTTCTTACTAAGTCAATTAACAACTAAATATTATTATTTCAAAACGTAGTCAATTGACTTCTTCACAACATTCTTAAACGGCCTTTAGACAAGATCTTGACAATTTCTTGAAATATTTCAGCTGATTGACGCCGTATAAGTTGATAATTAGTTAATAGATTGGGTAATAAATGTGGTAGAATATTATCTGCCGTACAATACCTATCTAACCTAAAATGTTGAAATTTTTATATTATTGTTTTGAACTCACAAAGTCAGTGGTTTAGTGTTTGACTGTAACACATACGTTGTTGAAAATTATGAAATTTAAACGCGACCACAAAATGGTAAACGATCATTAGTTTTGTTGCATGAACAATTTAATATGTACATACATTTGTTAATTTGTAGGATAGGAGTGAAACCACAGAGCTTGTGTAAATACCAAACTCTTTGATAAATTCCACACTTCCATGTCCGCTTTATGTTTAGTTGTTTCTGCAATAGAGAATACCTTACAATAGATAATAATTACAGAATAAACTTGTTCTAAATATTTAAATTAATTCAATGAACAGTTATTAAGAATTGTCACAAATCATGACCGCTAAGAAGTTTCGTAAGTCTTTCTAAAATTCAACCTATTGCAAAATAAAGTTTAATAATTATTACCAACTAGCGGCCGCCCGCGACTTCGTACGCGTGGATCCCGTTTTACCCCTTCATCTATCTTACGCGGTTTAGATTTTTTCATACAAATGTTTTTTCCCGCTAACTCCCGTTCCCGTGGGAATTTTGCAATATCCTGTTGCAACTAAGCTTTACGTTTACTAAGGTACCTGCATGCCAAATTTCAAGCGTCTAACTTAAGCGGTTTAGATTTTTCATACAAAATGATTTTCCCGCTAATCCCGTTCCCGTGGGAATTCCTAAGTATACTATAACCTGCCCAGGAGTATGAAGAATAATTGTACCAAGTTTCGTTAAAATCCGTCAAGTAGTTTTTGTTTCTATAAGGAACATACAGACAGACAGACAGACAAAAATTTTACTGATTGCATTTTTGGCATCAGTATCGATCACTAATCACCCCCTGATAGTTATTTTGAAAATATATTTCATGTACAGAATTGACCTCTCTACAGATTTATTATAAGTATAGATAGTGTTCTCTGTCAAGATTAAATAGTAAAGCTAAATAATAGCTTTGTCGATAGTTTAAACTCATAAAACTCATTTATTTCTGTAAATAGGCTTTAAAAAAGCACTTTTACACGTCCCAGTATTAACCCTACCACTGCTTCAGGACAACAAATGGGCCAGTGCTGAGAAGAAATTCCGGATTTGTAAACTACAAATTGAATGTCGATAATTATGTTGACCTTCGAGATATGAGTGTCTGGTCCAAAATTGAGTGGATTCCAACATTGCTTAAACTTGCAATACGTGTCAGTAATATGTGTCTTATTCAGAGCTTAAACGACATCAATATCTGTAGTAGTGACAATAATGAAGATTTAGAAGTTTCGGAAGTACCTTCAAGATTTTTGTTTTTGGTCCATATTAGTGTTGCGCTTTGTGTAAACATCTGTAGCTCTTGTATTGAATTATTTAACTTTCATCATCATCATCATTTCAGCCACAGGACGTCCACTGCTGAACATAGGCCTCCCCCAATGCTTTCCATGTTGATCGATTGGTAGCGGCCTGCGTCCAGCGCTTCCCTGCTACCTTTACGATGTCGTCGGTCCACCTTGTAGGTGGACGTCCCACGCTGCGTTTTCCGGTACGCGGCCTCCATTCCAGAACCTTTCTGCCCCATCGGCCGTCAGTTCTGCGTACTATGTGCCCTGCCCATTGCCACTTCAGCTTGCTAATACGTCGGGCTATGTCAGCGACTTTGGTTCGTTTACGGATCTCCTCATTTCTGATTCGATCTCGCAAAGAAACACCAAGCATAGCCCTCTCCATAGCACGCTGTGCAACTTTGAGCTTCTGTATAAGGCCTATAGTGAGAGGCCACGTTTCCGAGCCATAAGTTATCACTGGTAACACACATTGGTTATACACTCTAGTCTTCAGGCATTGAGGTAATTTGGACGAAAAGATGTTGCGTAGTTTCCCGAACGCTGCCCAGCCGAGTTGGATTCGACGATTGACCTCCTTCTCGAAATTGGACCTACCTAGCTGAATCGTTGTCCGAGGTAGACATACTTGTCGACAATCTCGAGAATTGAGCTCCCAACTGAAACTGGGTAGGGCGTAACATGGACATTCGACATAAGCTTCGTTTTGTCCATGTTCATCCTCAGGCCTACCTGTTGGGAAACTCGATTAAGGTCTTCGAGCATTGTGCCAAGATCTTCCAACGATTCTGCCATGACCACAATATCGTCGGCAAACCGAAGGTGAGTGATGTACTCGCCATTAATGTTTATGCCGAATCCTTTCCATTCCAGGAGTTTGAAAGCGTCTTCCAATGCAGCGGTGAACAGTTTCGGAGATATAACATCTCCCTGCCTAACGCCTCGCTGCAGTGGAATCGCCCTCGTGCTCTGCTCCTGTACTCGGACCGACATGGTGGCGTTTTTGTACAAGCACTTCAGCACCTCGATATACCGATAGTCAATACGGCACCGCTGGAGAGATTGTAACACTGCCCAAGTCTCAATCGAATCGAAGGCCTTCTCATAGTCCACGAACGCCAAGCATAGTGGCAAGTTATACTCCTCAGTCTTCTGTATAACCTGCCGCAGCGTATGGATGTGGTCTATGGTACTATAACCTTTTCGGAATCCGGCTTGTTCGGGAGGCTGGAAGTCATCGAACCTACGCGCGAGACGGTTCGTGATGACTCTCGAAAACAGTTTGTAGACATGACTCAGAAGCGAGATGGGTCTGTAATTCTTCAGCAAGGTCTTATCACCTTTCTTGAAGAAGAGCACCACCACGCTTCTGTTCCATGCCTCTGGCGTAGTTCCCTGGAGTAGGACGGAGTTAAAGAGTCTCTGAAGGACTTTCAGTATCGGTGTTCCACCCGCATTCAGAAGCTCCGATGTTATTCCGTCATCACCCGGTGCCTTGTTGTTCTTTAGCTGTTTGAGAGCCATCCTAATCTCGTATAGGCTGATGTCCGGGATATCTTCGGTATAGTGTCGAGTTAGCTTAGCTCTTGGATCTGAAGTTGAGCTATCAACGGGTTTGGTGACCGAGGTATATCCTCCTGAGACCCCCGGTGTCACTCGTGACACTTGAGTATATATTTTTTTTACAGCGCCATTTATTGGTATTTATGAAAATTAATAAAAGTGTCTGAAACGTTGGAATATGTCACATATCCAAAAAATTGCTATGCCTTTCACGAAAGGGTTTTTGATTTTGTAAACATTAACTGAAATTTTGAATTCGCGCGACCTCCGACATGACACATTCCAAGAAAAGAAAATATTATTTAAAACAAGTTTTTTGGTATTCTTTTGTATTTTTTGTGTGCTACGATAATATATCTCTCAGATTGTGCGATAAAACTATTAAAATGTTTCTATTGTAATAAGTATTTTCGTCAATTAATTCAAGTGTCACTGGTGACACTTTGGGCACTCGTGACTTGAAATATTGTCATTTTTAGGATTGTCTGATGGTAACGTCAAGTCAATGTTATGCAACTTTGATGAGACAGATGATGAAAAAATTGATGCTCCATCCTCAGATCAGACCCTGGATATCATCCAAGACCAGAGTACTTGTCAATACCAATCAAATGAGTCAAAACTCGACAGAGTTACATGGTTTAGTCACAGAGTTTCTATGGCTACCTTCCGTCTCCATCATCAGATCAGCTCCATGACCTCATTATATTGAAGTTTCATCTGAGTTACATGTCTATGCAAAATTTCAGCTCAATCGGTTGGCAGGAAGTAGCTCTAATTCAGCTTCCAAGATTTTACTCAAACATACATTCACACATTTATTGCAAGTTAAATTAAAGTTTGTAATAACAAGTTCAATAAAAGCTTTTAAAAAGTAAATCTTATGATTCTAAACAATTGCAGATCAATTTGAAACTAAAAACACCTATTTTACCATACCTGAAGTAATTAAAATATTAATTAATTCAAGCCCGTTTTAATGTCTTTGAAACCCGTAGTGTCACTGGTGACACCCCCCATTTTGGCGTATGTAGGGGGGCTAGATTTTTTTTCGCATTTTTTGTTAGTTGTACATATGAAACTTAGCCTGCCTTCCAAAATTCAATACAATCCGACAATTTTTAGGGGTCTGGGTCTCAGGAGGATATAGCTGTCCATAAAACCTCTCGATCTCACCCAGAACCTCGGCTGTTGTTGACGTTACACTACCGTCCGCCGTCGTTAGCTTCGTCAGCTGGCTTTGCCCAATAGAGTTGTCTCTTGCGAACACTTTGGAGCCTTGGTTCCGCTCTATCGCCTCTTTAATACTGTTAGTATTAAAGTTGCGAATATCATGTATTTAACTTTAAATTATCTTAAACCTTGAAAAATTATTTTTTACAAAATGAAAATACATCACCTAGAGGCCGGAAAAGGCTGGAAGTTTAGCCTCAACAAATAAACTAAAACTATCTATAAATAAATAAATCACTTTGATTTAAAACTTTCGCGTTCCATTTCAATTAAAATAGTAAGACACGGGTCTTAACGCGACGTTTATTAATGAGTTACATTACATACTCACGGACGTTTCGGCTGCGATGCTGCAGCCGTGGTCACAGGCAGACGTAATAAACGTCGCGTTAAGACCCGTGTCTTACTATTTTAAATCACTTTGACTTTGAAAAAATATTAGACGTAAGTATTCCGAGGTAGTTCCTTAAGAAGAATTGAAACAATTCAAATCCCAGCACTATTTTACTCATTGTAATCTTACTCGTATTTACATGTTGTATACTACATCTTTATTTTGGAATTGAAATTCAAAATAGCGCTTTTCAGAAAATTGCAACACACCATTATGCTTAGTTACTGAAATTCTCTCAAAACAAATCTACAAATAGATTAATTGGTATTCCAAAGCATATCCAGCAACGCCCCAAGCCTCTGCTCCATGGTCCGTCCATAAATTGCAGCTGGCCCGCGATCGATGCCCCACTTATGATACATAGTTTCCTGCACCGGACCCTCCGATAAAACCTTGATTTGTGATCTACGTATGGAAAATAGCACGATGGTTGATCCATTTTCGGTTTGGAAGATGTTTCATTTCATTTCAAAACGGGTGGAAGTAGTCGTATCTCCATTTAGAAAATACAGGGTGATTTTTGTATCAGTATCCAAATTTTCAGGATCGACTCAGAATCAGTAACATAATTGATTTACGTAAAGAAAACAAAACTTTTTTCTCCATATTTAATTATTTTCATCCGCTGCGCGATTTCCAAATTGACTCACGTGGAAAATTTGCTTCGTTCATGGAAAAAAATGTACACACAGTTAACTGCAAAGCTTAATAGACATAATGGTAAGCGCAACTAAGCAATAACCTTTAAAACTTAAGATATGGGCACCCGCGAATTAGACTTTCAATTATTTTTTTTTTGCGAAAAATTCCACAATTAAAAATAATTACGATAAAGTTATATTGTCAAATTGTTCTAACGAGCTTATTAAAAAAATTTGGATACTGATAACAAAGTCACCCTGTATATGAGGTGTTCAAACACATACAGTCAAGAATACCTATCATAATATTTGAAATGAGTAATTTTATAAGCATCCAGATGAGACAAACAGTGCAAAAATATTGCAGTTGCATTCTGTAGTTGAACAGCTTGCAATCAGAGTCAAATGGCTCGTGACACTTAGGCTGGGTTGCATCATCTTAATTTAACTTAGACAAACGTCAAAAATCTGTCAAAATCCATACAAAAAGCACCGGTTATCGTCATAGTTACGGTCAAAGTTGGATGGTGTAACCCAGCTTTACAGTGGCCAAAAAGTTGAGAACACAACCTTATGCTACTTTGGGTGTCATGAACTATTTGACGCGGACTGTACCCAGTTAGGTTATTGGAAACTTCAATACAAGTCAACTCTACTGCCTGAAAATATACGATTACGCTTTGAAAATCTTGAATTTATAAAGCTTAAAGCATGTATTAAGATTTCATAGGACGCCATGGATATCTACACCATGGTAAGCTTTGCTCATTTTCGAGTGTGCATTTTTATATTTATAAATGTTAATGATAAAGGTCATTAAAATAACAAGTACTATTACACAGTCCAATTTAAGTTAACTAGAAATTACAAAGCCAGTCGCAGTAAACACAAGTCACAAACAAAACTTATAATAGTGCCAAGAAAATTACTATTTTAACACGAGCAATGAATAAGAATGCTAAAAGTGACAGTTACACCATCCCCATACTGTTCTACTTTTCTAATGTAACAGAGCCTTTAAATAAATGTTGTTATTTACACTGGACAATCAGGTCGCTAGTAGAGCTTTGGATAGCAAATAATAATTATTATAAGAAACATTTCCCCTTTTACTAATTTAAATTCTCGTATTACTCGTGTAATATTATTTAATTTATTATTATTTTGAAGCCTGTTGTTATAATCTGATAGACATGACTTCCACGAAATGTTGAACTTCCAAATCCAGCAATTAATATTCTTTTACGTTTTTTCGCTTTACAAATTGTTGACTGTTGTGAACTTTGTTGCTTATCCTGCAACATTTTACATCAGTTGCAGATTTTAACAAAGTCGTTTCGAAGTTACTTACGCCTTTAAATCAAAGTTGGTACTGTGTAGAGTAAGTACTTAATGACTCCTAAATATTGAATTTAATTACCCTTTTTATTTGACCAATAAAAAGTTATCCATAAACCATTTTACGACGGGGATCTAACCCAAAAACCTACAAACAATACGACTTTCCGAGAAAAAAGCCGTAAGTGGTAATTACGTTCTTACGGTATCGTGCAACGTGGGCCCGTTAAAAACAATGCCATTTATTCTCAATCAGTCTTCTAAGTTATTGTACGTAGAAGTTAATCTAACTCATTTTTACCCGTCACGCCACGCTGGCACGAGCGTCGTTTTAAAATGGACTTAATTGAACAAAGGCTTAAGTATCAAGTACAATTTTATGCTTGTGAAAATGGTGGGTTCTACCTGCGACTTTACGCGTGGGCAAATTCATTTAAGAGTGTTAGCTATACTAAATTTTCAAAACAAACGGCGAACAAACCTCTTTTCCACAGTGCCAGCCGCGTGCTCAGCCGGGCCCGGCGTATCTCCGAAATGCAGTTTGTTTGTGAAGTATTAGCACATATTGATGAGAAAGACCATAGTTCCATAGGGGCTGGATCCCGCACTCATTAGATTCACTTGATTTTGGAAATTGACAAACGCTTATATGGTTGCCGAATTTAAGAACACACCGCTGTTGCGCACAGGCGTCCTTCCGAACTCAAAACTCTTGCGTCACTGGGGGGCGTCGCAATCGCAATCGCGAGCCTAGCTCCATAGGATTGGAAAGAATGTTGCCAGTTTGTGATTAAAAAATGCAATTAAGAAAAGAGCAAATTCCTTCCAGTTTGTGTTGTTTTATCTTAAACTAAAATTAAGAAACTAATAAATATATTTCGGTACGAAACATACCGCTCACCTTAAAAGTACCGAGTATCTTTTAACAAGACAAAACCTAAGATAAGAAACTTACAAGTATCTAAGCTATTTGTAGAGTGAAACCTAACTATAAACCTAAAACTACTCTAGCTTTACTTAGATGCAAAACGTACCTACTCCCTACTCAACAGGAAGAGGACAAATCTTAACAACAGCTCGTTTGAAGAACGACTGTCCAATTTGTAAAGTAACGACCCGACAGATCCCGTCAGGACCTGGGTGTAAGGCGTGAACACGCGCAAGTCTCCACTGCAAGGGAGGAACGTTGTCTTCGCGTAACACCACAATCATGCCCTCACGAATCGGGGCACCGCGATTACTAAACCACTTGGTTGCTTGTTGAATATGATGTAAATACTCAAGACTCCATCTCTTCCAAAAATGTTGAGTGGACTGTTGGATGAGACGCCATCTTACTAAGCGGCTAGGATTCTCATCCACTAAAGAAATGTCAGGAATTGACGTTAAGGGCTCACCTATTAAAAAATGTGATGGAGTCAAAGGGAGAGGATCCCTTGAGTCTGCACTTAAAACACAAAGTGGGCGCGAATTGAGAATCGCCTCTATTTGACATAAGAGCGTATGCATCTCGTCATATGTCAAAGTTCGTGTGCCGACCACACGATGAAAATGATGCTTAAAGCTTTTAACACCCGCTTCGAATAGTCCACCAAAATGACTAGCGTATGGGGGTTGAAAATGCCAAGTGATGCCTTGACCAAGAACTTTTGAATTGAGCGTAGTTTGTACTACGTCATTACGCAAGAAACTATATAATTCCGTAAGATACCTATCGCATCCCACGAAATTCTTTCCACAGTCTGAATAAATATCCGTACACAAACCGCGTCGCGAAACAAAACGCCTAAGTGTAGCTAAAAACGCTTCTGTGGAAAGCTCCGAAACGATCTCTAAATGTATAGCCTTAACGCTCATACATACGAAAACTGCTACATAACATTTAACTATTTTAGCGTTACGAACCTTATTTGCCCGAACGTAAAATGGACCTGCGAAATCTACCGAAGTTTTTATGAATGGTCTGGCCGGTCGCAAGCGAGCTGCGGGCAACAAACCCATTGACGGCTGCGTGTGCGCGGGGCGCGCACGAACACAACGGACGCATCGATGAATGCGTTGGCGGATGACGTCACGACTTGATAATATCCAATACTTTTGTAAAAGTGTATATTGGGTGCTTTGAGCCCCACTGTGCAAGTTTGAAACGTGAATAAAGTCAATTAGTAAATAAGTTAAAGGATGTTTTTTAGGTAAAATCAATTGATGTTTTGACTCAAAAGATAAAAGCGATTTATGAATTCTACCGCCAACGCGAAGCAACTTGTTTGAATCTATAAAAGGATTAAGACGTTTTAATTGATTTGATGGTGATTGCCCATTACAAATCTTCAAAATATCATCATTGAAAACTGAATGTTGAACAACTCGTATAAGTCGATTCAAAGCGAAATTATACTCTGACACAGTAATGTGTTTTGAACTCGAAATATTGACCTTTCTACACTTGTGATAGAAACGAAATATCAAAGCCGTAACACGAACAAGTCTACCGAGTGAAGAAAAACGTGAAATAATTTCTACGTCCTCGTTTGGAGCAGAAGAACTCGAACACAACACAACATTACGCTTTTCTTCATCAGTAGGAAGAACAGGCTTTGGAACAGGCCACATACTTTCATCCTCGCTCAACCAGCGAGGCCCATGAAACCACATCTCATGGTGCAAGAAAGCAGCAGGTAACATGCCGCGCGAAGCAGCGTCCGCGGGGTTGTCGGCCGACGGGACGTGCCGCCAACAATCCGCGGGGACAATATTCAATATCTCCGTAGTACGGTTTGAAACAAATGTTTTCCATTCATGGGGCGGTGAACGCAACCATGCTAAAACAATACTTGAATCCGACCAAGTATGAATTTGATCACCTTGTATTTTATCACTATAATTTTGTAACACCTTTTTAATAAGTTGTGATAACAAAACACCTCCCATCAGTTCGAGACGGGGAATAGATACGCGACGCGTAGGCGCGACGCGTGTTTTCGCTAACAATAAGGACACGCACACACTACCATCCTCGCGCTGCGCGCGGAGATAAACACATGCTGCGTATGCCTTTTCGGAGGCGTCTGAAAAGCCGTGAAGCTGTAATTTACAATTTTGAGGGAAAACATGACGCGGAAAGCTAATTTTAGATAATAGTGGAAGCTGACTTGTAAAGCTGGCCCACGAATCGACTATGTCTTGTGGTGGGGTTTCGTCCCAGTCCACAGAAGAAATCCACAATAATTGAATTAAATGTTTTGCAAATAAAGTCACTGGAGATAAAAGACCGAGAGGGTCGTAAATACGTGCAATTTCTGAAAGAATGGACCTCTTTGTACATTTTTCAGAGTAACTTTTCACACTGAAACCAAAAGTATCTAAGTTCGGGTCCCACTGCATACCTAGGACCTTAGTGGATGAGTCATTCTCCATGTGTGCGAAGGGCACACTTTCGCACCGCTCACCATGAGAAACTGTCGGTTGAGAACCGAGAAGTAAGGCGGGAGAATTACTATGCCACTTGTGCAACTCAAAACCTGCGGATTGACAAATACCTATCAACTCTTGTTGTAGGGCGAGAGCCCGTGACTCATCACTTTCACCCGATACGACATCGTCTACAAATACGTCGCGCATGAGGACCTGCGATGCGCGCGGGAAGCGTGCGGCCTCGTCATGAGCGAGCTGCTGAATGGTGCGAAGAGCAAGATAGGGCGATGAGCTAACTCCAAAGGTCACAGTGCAAAGTCTGTAATCGCGTAGGGGCTCCTCGGGCGAGGTGCGCCACACTATGCGCTGAAAATCCCTATCTGATTCACGAATCATAATGTTACGATACATTTGTTTGATATCAGCTGTGAAAGCAATTAAATGAATGCGAAATTTTAATAACACATCAACAATATCTAAATGAAGCTTTGGACCAATTAACAAATTGTCGTTTAGAGAAAAACCGTTTGTAGTCTTAGAGCTTGCGTCGTAAACTACTCTGGTTTTGGTGGTTTCACTAGATTCTTTGACCACGGCGTGGTGCGGTATATAATAGTTACCACCTGCAGCTGCTGGACTATCGACGGGCTCCATGTGGCCGAGCTCTAAGTACTCCTGGAGGCACGCGTGATAATCATGTTTGAGCTGCGAATTGCGCTCGAGTTTGTACTCTAATTTACGAAATCTAGAAATAGCAATATCCCGCGACTCGCCGAGGGGCGGTGCGTCAGGTTTGAAGGGAAGAGCGACCACGTATCGCCCACACTCATTACGCGTATGCGTGTTTTCAAAAAAGGATTGACACAAAAGTTCATCAGGAGTGAGAGACTTTTGTTCAGAAATTGTTTCTAATTCCCAAAATCGCTGGAGGACAAAGTCGTCGTTAACAGAGCTGTGACACACCTGGACCGGAAGAGAAACCTCAGTCGATGAATTCAAATCGAGTTTACCCAACAATAAATAACCAAAAATACTATTCATAGCAATTGGTGAACCTGGTAGACCCGTGATTGTGTTATGCAATAAAATTTGCGGAATAATGTCAGCACCTAAAAGCATTTCCACTGGTTGTGGTGTATGAAAACTCGGATCAGCTAAAGTTAAGTTTTGAATATGAGACCACCCTGTATAAGGTAATTGACAAGTAGGCATTTGTGTTGTAATTAATTTGGGCAAAATCAATGCATCAACATGAATCGATGGTTGCGATTGATTTCTAGGCGCAATGAAGAAAGAAGCCACTCCTTTAGGATAAACCGGTTTGTTATTATTTATTCCATAAACTTGCGGAACGTTCACACGTCTACGTGAAATACCTAAACGTTGTGCACACGCTTCCGAAATGAAAGTAGCCTGGCTGCCCGTATCAATTAAACAGCGCACGGTTGATAACTTGTGGTCATCAATATAAACATCGACAAGTGCCGTAGACAATAGCACCGTACTTGTACGCACAATAGAATCGTTTTCCTTATCTCGAGTTGACGTTAAAGTCAGCTGGGCATCAGTCATAGAAACAGAGACAACATTATTACACTCCGCCGTGAGCGGGAGCGGGACGGACTGATTAGTACCGCTACTCGGATCGAACGCTTTGTTTACATTATTGTCAAAATGAATTAATGTGTGATGGCGCTTCTGACAATTCCTACACGAAAAATTGGATTTACATTGGCTCACGTTATGGCCGAGATGTAAACAATTGTAACAAACACTTTTGTTTTTAATAAAAGAAAATCGATCTTTTATTGAAAGATTCAAAAACTTAGAACATTTCGTCAACGTATGTTGAGCATCACATAACAAACAATGTGCCTTATCGCTATGCCGATTAGGCTGAGTGTTGCCTGACACGTCAGAGGATTGCGGCGCGAAGTTCGCCGCGAAGGCTTGTCGCTGACCGGCGGCCATATTGCCGCTAGGGGGCGCCGCTCGCGAGCTAGACTGTGAGCCAAATCTACCGCCTTTATTGTTAATAATTTTACTCGACTGCCCGAAATTATCGTTAGAAAACTCCTCAGCGATAAGTTCACGCTCTAAAAATGAAATGAATGTGTTGACCTCTGGAATGTCTGAAGGTGAACACAATGATAACTCGAATTGCTTACGAACAGATGCGGGAATTTTACGTAGTAAAATGTGTAACAAAACGAAACTCCATTCACTGGTGGGAAACTTCATTACTTCAAGAGGTTTAATGTTTTCTTGGAATGTATTTAATAAGTTACGTAAATCACTCGTTGATTTTACGTTACAAGATGGAATGTTGAGTATTTTATCAAGATGATTCGAAGCTATGATTCTTTTGTTTTCATAACGTGAAGTTAATATTTGTATTGCTACGAAATAATTAGCATCAGTGATTGGAATGGACTTTATAAGGTTGAATGGTTCATTTTTTAACGTAAGAAGCAAATACCTAAACTTTTCCGCATCCATGTAGGCAGTATTGTGGTGAACGAGAGAACAAAACAAATCGAAATATGAATTCCATTCTGTGCTTTCGCCAGAGAAACTGGGCAAAGGCAAAGTAGGTAATTTAGCATTACTAGAAAATTCTGAATTAGCAAAGGGACGACTCATTCGTCTGCTTTGCTCCTGACATTGTTTTAATTTATCTACTTGAGTGACAATTGCATAATACGAATCGTCGAAGTCGTTTCTAATTTTGATTTGTTCCTCTTTATTGAATGATTTAGATTTAATGAGAGACTTTTCGACTTTAGTTTGCAATTTGCTAAACTTTCTTTGAAGAGCTGACAAATCTTTGGTACGTGAAATGAATTTTTGAATATCTGTAGTTGCAAACTGTAATGTTCTCTTTAAATCGTCTAAAATTAAATCTCGCTCGAAAATATCCTGAACACATGAACTACTACTCTCGCTATTGGAATCTAATGAGGTCTTGGAATCATTTTCCACTTTCGATTGCGCCATTTTGCGTTACAAAGATGGTCGCACGTGGAATGAAAAATGTGGTACGTATGTACGCTAAAATTACGATAAAACTACACAATTGGAAGGAAAATGAAAATTCGGGTCGTAGGACCAACAAATAATATGTTAGCTATACTAAATTTTCAAAACAAACGGCGAACAAACCTCTTTTCCACAGTGCCAGCCGCGTGCTCAGCCGGGCCCGGCGTATCTCCGAAATGCAGTTTGTTTGTGAAGTATTAGCACATATTGATGAGAAAGACCATAGTTCCATAGGGGCTGGATCCCGCACTCATTAGATTCACTTGATTTTGGAAATTGACAAACGCTTATATGGTTGCCGAATTTAAGAACACACCGCTGTTGCGCACAGGCGTCCTTCCGAACTCAAAACTCTTGCGTCACTGGGGGGCGTCGCAATCGCAATCGCGAGCCTAGCTCCATAGGATTGGAAAGAATGTTGCCAGTTTGTGATTAAAAAATGCAATTAAGAAAAGAGCAAATTCCTTCCAGTTTGTGTTGTTTTATCTTAAACTAAAATTAAGAAACTAATAAATATATTTCGGTACGAAACAAAGAGTTTAAAAACAGAAACTGACGATGGAAGGAAGAATTGAACCTTTAAGAGAGCATTTAAAAGTTACCTTAACCGATTGAGTCTCAGACGGCATTCATTATTGTCATAACAATTGATTATCTATTGTGTCTAGATTCGCGGAGCTTGAAGGATTAATTAGCTGTTGTCATTTATTTTATTAAGAAGCTGGCAGTTATACTCACAACACAAACTTCTGGTTTTATATAAATATAACGCCATTAGCCAAGGATGCCCTAGGCACTTCCTAATCGCCTTTATATTCCGTTTCCCCCCTGGGCATATGACTTAGTTGGAAAAGCCTTAGCTGTACTCACCAGGAGAATCAAATTCTAGTCCCGAATAAGTAAGATAGCTTAACAATTTTGCCTAGTTTAATAATAAATATTCCGTGCTATTTATAATAATATGCTATTATCAAATACATTTGAGTTTCAAAGCTGAACTTATATGATTTCAAAATCTTAATCACCAATTATAAATCTTCGGGGCCCGAAATTGTTCCCTTTAATTAAACAAAAGCGTAACTTTAAGCTTACAATTGAGGCATTTTCTGGGCTCATTTACTAAATTTAATACTTTGGAGCAGACGCTCAGAAACAAAGCCGAATTAACCTTAGCTTATCAACCATTAACTCATTTGGCGTAAGTCCAAATTTTCCGTTACACCCCGCGTTTCTGAGAGTCTAGGGCACGCCAGTAGACTGGGACAGTTTTGTATCGTACCTATAAGATACAATAAAAATCGGTAAAAGAGATTAACCTGTAAACATTATTTTACTTTGCAATTAAAGGTAAGTTACAATTTTGTGTGGTGTGCAATGAAAGAGCAATGATAGGTAATACCACTATTGTACGAGTAGAGTAAGCCCAGCGTTCGATATGACATGTGGCTGTTAATCGTTTGTGTACGTGGTTAAAAGCGTATGACAGTTGGTAAATCTTCTACTTTCTCGGTCCCTCACTGATGAGGATCCGACCACATGTAGTGTTTCTCCATAGACTGCGGTCATAAGCTTTGTGGACCGCATGATGTATAATTTCCACTCGCTGTCTTCCTAACCGCGTCTGACCACCTCGTCGGTACCCTACCCTACGTCGGAAAGTTGTAATACTCGTTTATTATAATAATGGAAAACCTGTAAAAGAAAAATTCCAACTATTCATGCGATATTGAAATCAATTTTTAAAAATATTTTTGTGTGAATGGATTGGATGGATTTTCATATTTTTTGTCAGTTATAGAACAAAAAATTGTGCGAAGCTACTCTTACCTACGATTATAGAATCGTAAGAGTAGCTTCGCACAATTTTTACTATAAATAATATACAAAAAAGCACAAGCAAAAAAAATTTATCATCTGGATGGGCCGGATTATTCGTTCCCTGTTTATTGATGTTGATACATTGAATTACAGGTAAAAGCTCCATTAAAACACGCGCTGATTTTAACGTGAAAATTGTCGGGTCTTTGTTTGTCTACCTGTACATACTTGGATAATATAATTGTTATGGAGTCGCGTCTATAAAAATATTCAATAAGTATTCAAATTAATTCTTAAACTTTGATCTTTACCTAAATCAAATCAGATCATTTAAACTTACTGTACATTAAATTACACGTTAAGTATTACGTATGTTATCTGTCCTTAAGCTAAAGGCAAGTAGGTTACACTGCTAGTAGATGTAATGGATCGTGCTGTAATAAGAGTGTGGGCATTGTTATTATTTTTCTTTTTTTTTTACCAGCAGCATTTTTACCTCCCTTAGGTGACTAACGCGTAGTAAAAATTAAAAATGTTTTTAATGTCCATTCTAAATGTCACTATAATATGTTGTGTTCAACCCGAGTATAACTTTTACTTAGGCCCAGTTTTTTGATTCGTAGTTAAAATAACCAACAGTCAAATTTGACAGACGTCAAATGACAAGTGGTTAAATATCAGAAAAAAATTATTTTCGAACAATGGTTATGTCTATCCAATATAGCTTGATTAGAATGACAGCTGTCAAACGAATGTGACTAGTGCTGGGTATGTTTCGTACGGTTCACATAGATGTATCGATAAGTTTTCGAAAAAATGATATAAAAAAATGCACCCAATTTTTCTTCATATCTTTATTCATAAAAATTACAATTATAATTTAAATTTAAAGACAGTAAAATTTTAAATTCATGTCAAGGGTGTACAACCTAAGTCGTAGTCATTATCATCAGTGTTCTTCAGTGGTTTTTTCCTCTCGCTAGAGGGCGGTGGGCATCTCTTCTAGAGCAACGGTGCTATGAATACCCAAAAAATTACCGGTGATTGATTTCCGATGTTTGATTATTTAAGAATGAAATGTTTTTTGGTTTTTAATAGTGAAAATTTAGAAAAACGTATAACTTGACTTAAATATGTTAAAAAATTAGTTAGAAAAAAAATTTGTTAAATATGTTAAAAAATTAGTTTTAATTTAATATGACATTTGTCGATATGTCCCAACACTAACATTTTTGTAACTCGAGATAACCTTGTAGAGACGTCGTTAATACTCTAGCTTGATTTTTATAATTTCGAATTACTACTTATTGGTGTAATTTAACGCTGCATTTACACGAAATTAACATTTTTATTGGAAGCACTGTCGTCGAAAATATTGTTTGTAGGTCAGACGTGAATTATTTCTTGTCCGCCAATATTTAGCTCTCATTGATCGCTACTACAAAGTTATGTCGTTACTTTTGATGGCAGCTGTCATTCTAATCAAGCTATATTGGATAGGGTGGGTAGTCGAACAGTGAACCAACCAGATACGCTGAACCACCGCCATATTTCAAAAAGTATGACGTTGCCAGTTCCACCGAACGAGTCACTACGTGTCTCGTGGATGCCCTTACCCTCTCCCGTAGTGCGCCGGCGACTGTGGCTAAGGTGTGAAGTGTGGCTGCGAATTCTTTGTTTCTCGACGACAAAAGATAGTTTTTTTAGTTATGCTTTACGATTTTTGTATATTTTGCTATTTATATTAAGTACGAAATCTATTTGGTATCAAAATTATTGTAGTTTTATCTGTATAATGAGCACATTCCGTGATGACCATTCCGCGTACTTCTTATTGTTTGTGAACTCATAAGTTGAATAGTGTATGTTTTGAACAGTGAACCAGGTTTTCAAAGTACACAGTGAACCGGTTGACTGTTTTTTTATTTAACCACCAAACGGTTGATTAATTACCTAAAGGCTTTAAGAGGCAATTTTCAGTTATTTTTGTTTAAAAAAGGATTTTTCTTTTCAATTGTGTCTTGTGTTATTTTTGTTTTCTGTGATTTTTTAAATGAAGACTGTTTGTTTACCACCAAAAAGGTTGATTATTGATTACTTGAAGGCTTTGTTAGACAATGTTTAGTTATTTTTGTTAAAAGAAGCATTTTTCTTTTCATTTGGGTTTTGTGTGAGTTTCGTTGTTATTTTTGGATTCTGTGATTTTTTATGAAGACTGTTTGTTGAAATAATCATTTTTATTTCCATTTGATTTTTGTGTTGTAAAAATAAAAGCTGATTATCTAAAATTATGTTGTTTATTTTCCAAAATCATAATTTTTACTCGTAATTAACTTTATGGTTCACTGTTGAAATATGGGTGGTTCAGTGAAAACTACCCGTAGTACACAGTGAGCCAAATTTCATTTTTTTTAAAACCTAATTTAAGTTACCTTTTTATTGCTGAGGCTAATTTTAAGCCTAAAAATTAGAAACCTTATTAAATTACCTGACTGATAAGACCATAATGATATTTCTAGCTTCATTTTCCAGCTAATTAGAGCATTTAGAAAAAAGGCCGGTTCACTGTTCAACGATGCACCCTAGACTATAGTTTGACTTTTAGTACATTTGTTAACTATTTGTTTACAATAATAGTTAATATTTAACCATTAGTAGCAAAATTTAACAATTAGTTATTTTAACTATGAATCAAAGAACTGGGCCTTAGAGGGTAAGTTTACCTCACTTTATTGATACACATTGTTTACAAAACCTGGTTTAGTAGTACAAATTTGTACAAAGTTGAAATCGCAAACACTGTGGACAAATGAAAATAGTGGAACATTCGAGTTGAGTTAAAAAATCAACTGCAAGCATTTTCAATTCCCACCGCGTAATGAAACCGTGTTCGCGGCTCGAACTCACTTTTTATACTTGGGGTCAGATGTGGTGATGGGAAAACCACTATATTTATTTAAACATACAGGGTGAAAATTTACTGCCTATTTATGCCTATATATAAAATCTAAAAATGTAGTAGGTAGTTGTTTTTAGTGATAAATGAATACATCTACATCTAGAAAATACTACTAAAAATATTATTGTTGACGGGATTGCTACCATGTACCTTAATTTTGAGTCTCCGATATTTTGGCACTGTTGCAAGCGTCATGGTCACGGAGTAACTGAGGAAACTTGCGGGTTAGATGTTAATAATTAATATGTTAGTGATCATGAAATTTTAAAACAATATACTGCTGTAAAAGTTTACGTCGCAGATACGCAACAATATTTAAGTGGGGTTTAAAAGGTCCTATTTTTTTACTTTCTTTGCCAGGGTGACCAAGGTAATCAATTTCTTTGTAACTCAGAGTTTAGTTCTGGATTTTAGTCCTACATAAGGAATAGGTAAGTAAGAGCTAGGTATTTTGAAAAAGCAAAATCATGATATTTAATTACTACAGATGTTTGTCAGTAATGAGGAGAAGTAAAATAGTATTAAAATTAAATTAGAACTTCTATACAGAACCTCTATATTTTTTATACATCTCGCTCACCCAGTTTATTATTTCCCGTTTTTTACCCAAGTACGCGACGAGGTTGCGATTGCGCGCAGCCATGCAAAACGCTCCTTTGCTTTGGTGACTTGCATTGATTTTTAAAAAGATAGCTATTCACACAGTTTTATTTATTTTTATTTAGTGCATCCAGAATTATAAATAAATGGGAACACTTTACTATTCCGTGAATTGCGACAACTTTAGTACAAAGGCACAAAACAAAGGCATGGTGTATCATTGAATTGACTTACGTATATACCTACCTACCAAGCTCACTAAAAATATTAAATGAATTTTGTTATGCATGCTTAGTTTTCGTAAAAATGGTTAAAAATATCTAACCCGAATCGGTATCAATTTTATTCGAAACTTTTTGACGGTAAATTCCAGACATGTTTGAAATATTATTCACATTGTTTTGTATTCGAAAAACCTAGTGGAAATAGAATGAAAAATATACTCACCAATATAATTGGATTGAGGTCTACTAAACTAAATAAACTACATGTGCATTTCCTTCGTTATAGAATCTCAAAGCTTCTCATGATACAATACATCAGAATAATTAATGCTGGAGCATGCTATTGCTGCATTTGACTCCGATTTAAAATTCTGGATCTACTCGTATTTTCTGCATACATTTGTTATGATGATTTGTAAAGATGCGGCCCTATTTTATTATGAGCTTTCTGAAGAAGGAATAGATTGAATTTTTTTGCAGATTTCTCTTTATTCTTGTTGACTATTTTATTCACAACTTAGGTTTTGCTTTGCTTTTCTGGTTGCTTGAAATGTATATTTTGTACATTACTATTTTTTATGAAATAACCATGGTGATATTTTTTATTACTCGTTCATACAGTTTAACGGGTGTAGGTAAGAAGTAATTTATTAAACCATCAGTTTTTGTGGGGAAAAACTACGAATGATAATATCGTATTCGATTCAGCAATACCTGCTAAGATAATTGCAGTATATTCTTCCTGCACATTGAAACATTTTGTTAAACAAATAAAATTAAACTAATTGTTTATCCATGTTTTTGATCACTGTTCTATTACACCTGTATATTTTCGTAAAAACAGCTAATTCTCACACGAAGAAACTACAAAGTGGAGGAGACGTCCGTTAACTTCCTGGCGCTTGGATAACCACCAAATGTAATTTCTTTTGTCTCACCAACCAGCGATTAGACGGTTTTACTCTGACGAATTTTTGCAGGGATTTTGTAAGAATGCTTTGTTATAAGATTTATAATAATAGTTTACTTATAATTTTGTGTTGCAATATTATTGTGTAAAATTTTGGAAAACTACATTTTTGTTATAGAATGCTTCATTTTGTCATCACGGCGTTATCTCTTGATTTAAATTATTTTCATATGTACGTGGGTAAGAGTTTTCTTTATGAGACAGTAATTAGGAATTTCTCATAGCGTAGGCCTAATTATAATTACGATACATCTTTGTCGTCGTCAAAAAATAATATAATGGTATTCGTAGGTACGTAGAAAATACGAGATCTCAAACTATATCAATAAAAAAAATCTCAGTAACCGAAATTACGACTAACTATAAGTTAACTCTCCAATCACGCACGTGCTAGTTCATCTGAGTGTATCATTATTGTATCTTCAGACTTGTTAATAGGAATTTGCTAATAAGTATACCGTGTATTCATTGTATAGTTGACCAATTGAAACTCAATGTCATTTGAAAGGTTAAAGGTCGCGGTTCGCACCGCGACAGAGACAGGAGACCGAGACAAAAGACTGAGATTGGAGACTGAGACAGGAGACCGAGACAAGAAATGGAGACAGGAGACCACGACCGTTACTTGACTTAGTTTGAACTGTCTGTCTCGCACTAGCGACATCGCACACTGGGCGACGATGGACTGAACGCGCGGCGACTAGAAGCCGCGACTTGTCAATTTCATATACGTGACGACAAGCGACTTGTTGACAATATCATAATATTCGCTTGTCGTCGCGTATGCAAATTGAAAAGTCGCGGCGTCTAGTCGCTGCGACTGTCGCCCAGTATGCGCTGTCGCTTAAGGCTTGAAACTGCGTTAAGCGGACGCCCGCGCGGTTTCATACAAAAGTCCCCCGCGCGGGTGCCTGCGACGAATCACTTTTGTTTGAAACCGCGTGGGCGACTGTTTATCGCAGTTTCAAGCTTAAAGCATTACCTAAAATCAAGTAACAGTCGTCGCGGTGTCCATTCTCGGTCTCCTGTTACTCCTGTATCCGTCGCAGTCTGAACCTCCGCTTTTAGTCAATATTATAGAGCTGTCGCTAAGCCAGTCTCACGCTATACAGGACACGTTACGAGCGTATTTTTCATTTTAGACTCAAGACGGACGCCCCGCGGAGACCGCTTCTAATAAAGTCTCGCTGTGAGCCCTTTGGTTTGATTTAAGTCATGAGCGGACGCGGAATAACGTTACATGCAATAGTAATGTACTGAGAATATTCTATTGATAAACTTATTTTTTATCAACATCATTATAAAACAGTCAATAGCATTGTTTTCTTGCGAATCTCCATATATCTGTATGATTTGATTACGCTCCATCGCCCTTTGGATGCCCTCTTATGAGGCCATAGGAAGCGGCCAAGTCCAAAGTTGCTAAAGTCAAGTGGTAGTGGGCGGGTCATATAGCTCGTAGAGCTGATGGCTGCTGGGACAGAAAAAACAAATTACAAAATTTTTGAAGTATATTTAGTACCACATACCTACTCTATCAGTGACGTGTCAAGCGCTGCAATGGATTTACAGTGGAGTGTATCAAAGCCATAAAAGCTTGAATAGTAGAGATATAACCGTCTCTGTGGTCTAGTGGTTAGACCACCTGCTTCAGACGCAGAGGTCCCGGGTTCGATTCCCAGTGGGGGCAGAATTTTCTGTTCGGTTTGGTTGGTGGTAGGGCTTGTTCCAAGTCCGCCTGGCTAGCTACCACCATCTTACCTAAGTCTATCGCCATAACAACAATGTTAACAGTATTGATGTGTTCCGGCAGTTAGAGGTAAAATAGCCAGTCCCTCTGTGGTGGAAGATTCCGGGTGAAGCTCGCTTCCACCTTCGGCCTGATCGTCACTTACCATCAGGTGAGATACAGGCCAAGAGCTTCCTCGTTGTGGATAAAAAAAAATCCTATCCGCTCTCGCTGACGCCTTTGCCTTACAATCTCACCTCTTTAGTTCATTTATAAACGTCATGCACGACGAGTGTGCGGCAAAAATTAAGGGCAGAGTTATTTACTGTGCGGTCGCGACGAAATTGACTTTCGAGTTCCTTGATTACAGTTCGGTTGCAGATATTTATGACTGAGGCTCAACCCCTTACGAAAAAGAGGTGCGATTGTTACCACTTTTTGAAACAGTCGGCATTACATCAGTAATTTGTTCAAATATTACTCGTGAAAGTAAATACATGGGCATTTTACATCTTTACTTAAAAAATACTAAAACTACAAAGACTGACATAACGGTGATTATTAATGATCACAATATAAAACGTAATTATTTTATAAATTGGGATATCTTTATTTTGCACGTAAATACAAAATATAATATTTAACATTGGCATATCCAGACCTTTTGAAGCTGATTAAATAAAACTCAACATGATTAACAAACTCTAACAGCGTGTCAAAGTGAGTTTTGATATAAGAGGAAGAGTTCGCGTAATTACGAATCTCGAGGCATAATACAAATAGTTTCAGAAACCCCAATTCTTGCTTAAAGAAACTTGAAACATTAATTTTGCCTTAGCTGATATAAAATGGTTTGATATAATGAATATTTTCTATAAAACTTACAATGTATACTATTTAAAACAAATAACATTCAAATCATATAAAAATAAAGTGTCGAACAATCAAATGAGATAAAATTCTTTTCCTATAAAACTTAAATCATATAACAATAATAATTTTATATAAAATTCAATTGTTATAATAAGCATTGCATGCAGCAAGCAAGCAAGCAAACGAGCAAGCAAGCAAGCGAGCAAGCAAGCTAGCATGCAGGCAAGCAAGCAAGCTAGCAAGCAAGCCAGCAAGCAAGCAAGCAAGCAGGCAAGCAAGCAAGCAAGCAAGCAAGCAGGCAAGCAATCAAGCAGGCAAGCAAGCAAGCAAGCAGGCAAGCAAGCAAGCAGGCATGCAGCATGCAAATTTGACTAAAAACTTGAGACTTCTGTCACGGCTCCGGCACTGCGGGGCTCTGGCGGTCCCTCGCGTGCTAATCGTCGCAGAGGGCCGCCTCGCCCCTCCGTGCCTACGCGCTTCTAAATTACACTCTAGGGGTAGGGCAGACAAGACTACGTGGAGTCGGTTTTACGGCGATTCGTTTTTGTCACTAAAGTCATTTATAAGTCAAGCTAATGAAGAACATACTAAAAGTTATATCTATCAGAAATTATATCAATTAAAGAGTATACCAAATAGTCGTTATAACAAATAATATTTATTTTATGTAATGGTTATATGAAATATTATTTATATCAAACAAAATTACATCAAATGAGTCTTAGATTAAGTAAGGTTTATATCAAATGTCTTTATGCATTTTGATTGGTATCTGAAATGACATTATTAGAAATGATTTATTATATGAAGTAAACATTATATGTTAAAAAATTATATCAAGTGTTATTATAACATACGTTTATTATACAATATGAACGTTATTGAAATGAATTTATATCATATAAACTTATATAAACTGTCACGCACCCGTGATCTATCAACGCACAGCCCAAACCACTGGACGGATCTGGCTGAAATTTGGCATGCAGGTAGATGTCATGACGTAGGCATCCGCTAAGAAAGAACTTTACGAAACTCCACCCCTAAGGGGGGTAAAACAGGATCCACGCGTACGAAGTCGCGGGCGGCCGCTTGTCTATACATATATATAAAAATGAAACCCGTTTTCCGTTGTCACGACATAACATGAAAACGGCTTGACCGATTTGGCTAATTTTTTTTTTGTAGTTTTCTAATACTCTGTACAAGGTTTTTACGGAAAAAATATAAAGAAAATCTCTACGCTAAGGCGGTACGAAGTTCGCCGGGTCAGCTAGTACTTAATAAAGCCCTTATCTTCCAAATTAGAGAATGTCTCGTAATTTGGCGTGCCTCTTGGCATTAGGCCTCCTCCAGCTCCTTTTACTGAGCTCTATCAGCTATCCTCCGCTACTCTGGTTCAGCATGGTCCCAAGGTTAGGCGAATATCGTCTTTCCATCTTGTTTTCAAACGCCCTTTCCTTCTTTGGTCTTCTCCTGAGTACAATCGAGACATATACCGATACGATACGATACGCTAGTGCTCACCCAGCTAGGACGATGCCTGCTCCGGTCAAACCGGCATACCAGGAGGCACGATTTTAAGGAAAGACGCTCTGGGATGGGAGAGGACGGCCAACTAGCCGCTGCGTCTTTAAACCGCAACCGGTCGACCACAACCAAGTAGATATGCATCCTGAGCCTGGTCTAGGAAAATAGGTGAAGACGGGTTATCGTTGATAGGACTGAGCGTTGATGCGATGAGATGGGCGGTCTGGCCTTTGATGAGATGGCTGTGGTTGTTCTTGGTTCTTGTACTGCTGCTAGACTAGCTTCGTTGTTCTCTTGATGTCTGCGGTACTACGTTTTGGTCGTCTCGGTATCTTCCAGATTAAATATTTCTTGAGTACCATCGAGACATATTACCTATTACAAATTCAAAGCACAGAACCCAATACATTAGGGCAAAACAAAAATAAAATAGAACCATTTACGTATTAAAATTCTGTGCTCGCGTTCCTACTATATTTTATTTGATTGTGTACCCGGCGGTTCGAGTAGGTTTTTTACCGAAAAGTTTGCTCCGAGTTCACAAGCCGCATATGTGTAAATATATGTTGATTTTATAACATTCAAGCGTAAAGTAAATGTAAATATTCAGATTTTGTTTCAGGAATTCCATTAGATTGAATTCGGTTGGAAATTTTGATGTGTGGAGTGATTTCTGGTAAAAAACATGACAACGACTTTGTGGGACAAAAGGATGGCTGTCGTATCAGAAAACGTGTTGAATGCCACGGGACTGTATGCCATGCCAAGTCATGCCATGCCATGCCACGCTACGTCAGCTATTTGAGAGATTCCTATAAAAAAACTAGCTTTTCCAGCAAACGTTGGTTGTATTGCACCTAGGGCTAGGGCTGTGAAAAATAGTTTACGTCTAAGTCTTAAATCTACTGAATATACCTACAACAAAATTTCGTAAATCAGTTACGCCCTTTCAAAAAAGTTTTGTTACACTGTGACGCGATAATTTTATATGTGTACTAGCGGCCGCCCGCGACTTCGTACGCGTGGATCTCGTTTTACCCCCCCTTCATCTATCTTACGCGGTTCAGATTTTTTCATACAAATGTTTTTTCCCGCTAACTCCCGTTCCCGTGGGAATTTTGCAATATCCTGTTGTAACTAAGCTTTAAGTTTACTAAGGTACCTGCATGCCAAATTTCAAGCGTCTATCTTACGCGGTTTAGATTTTACATACAAATGTTTTTTCCCGCTAACTCCCGTTCCCGTGGGAATCTTGCAATATCCTGTTGTAACTAAGCTTTAAGTTTACTAAGGTACCTGCATGCCAAAATTCAAGCGTCTAACTTAAGCGGTTTAGATTTTTCATACAAATGTTTTTTCTCGCTAACTCCCGTTCCCGTAGGAATTTTGCAATATCCTGTTGTAACTAAGCTTTAAGTTTACTGAGGTACCTGCATGCCAAATTTCAAGCGTCTAACTTAAGCGGTTTAGATTTTTCATACAAAAGGATTTTCCCGCTGATTCCCGTTCCCGTGGGAATTCCTAAGTATCCTATAACCTGCCCAGGAGTATGAAGAATAATTGTACCAAGTTTCGTTAAAATCCGTCGAGTAGTTTTTGTTTCTATAAGGAACATACAGACAGACAGACAGACAGACAGACAGACAGACAAAAATTTTACTGATTGCATTTTTGGCATCAGTATCGATCACTAATCACCCCCTGATAGTTATTTTGAAAATATATTTCATGTACAGAATTGACCTCTCTACAGATTTATTATAAGTATAGATATTAGAAACTTGTTCCTAATCCTCTCTACTTTTGCCTCTGAAAGTTCCGTGAGAGTTTGTGAAAACCTCCAGCTTTTAAATAATCATAATACGAGTAATTGGATCAAGTGTACAGCGAATTAGCAATTACCTTTGCTTTTTACACGACCTGAATATGGTATAAAGGTATTAATGTCACTTTGCATTACTTCCTCAGACGTGTACTGCATAATTCAGCCTAATTACTTTTTTTAATAAAATATTCTGCTGCGCTATTGTAACACAAAAAGGGGTGACCAAAACATACTTACGGACAAGATTCTGTGTACAGCTAGCTTAGAAATTGATATGAGTCAACTTTCATGGGTTTAAAACTGACCACCACCAGTAGCTACTAAATCCTATCGATATTTTATATTGACAATCCATACTGACAAACTAGTACCTAGTACAGAAATAGATTCACAACATTTGGAATATATAAAAAATAATTGTGAATTTTACTGTTCTGTTTTGTTTGAAGATCAAATATTGCATAAAATTTCAGACCATTGAAGCTATTTTTAAGAGACTTTATGGATGTCGTTGAAATTTAGATCTGATCCATATGTCCCGTTTTTAAGTATGAAACCCTAGTACGAGTAGGTATCATGGTCGCGCGATTTGAAACGCGTTAGTTAAAACGTGGTATCTGAACCCTCTTTGAATGCAGGTGCATCAAAATAAAAAAATATCACACTCAAAATAAGATAACTCCTCTACACTTTCGTTTTCATGCACAACCGTACTTAACATTATTGTAAAGGTAACGTTGCTGGCTGTACTCAGTACAAACCCATTGAGTTGTGAAGGGTCAAGCTCGTTAGCGCTAATGACATTTTTCACCTTTTTGAGGTCCACAGATAAGCCAGTCACGGACCTCTGTCTTAGCGGAGATAACATCGCTTTTTACGGGACTTTCAGGTACATTTAGATATCCAGGTAGAATGGCAACGGTAAAAACGAAAGGACGTTAAAATATTTAGCACTTTTCTTCTTATTTTTTGACTGAACGATGTCCACTGCTGAACAAAAGCCTCCTTCAAAGATTTCCATTGCAACTAGTCATACACTTCTTGCATTCAGGCGCTACCTCCAACCTTCGTCGTTCGTCGTCGTCAGTGCACCGGATAGGAGAACGGCCTCCACTAGGTACGTCTGCCAGTCCGTGGTTGCATTATTTCTTTCATCTTTTGTAACTGAGAGAGAAACGTCCAAAAGTGCACGTCAAAGATTTCCATTGCAAGCAGTCTTACGCCCATATTCACAAATATTACTATGAGGTCTCACAGTGTGCGTGGACGCACAGGGTGACATATGAACCAATCACAGAGCTTTCAACGCCGTGCGTGATTTGCTGCTTCACATAAGCAATCATCGTTTGTAAATACGGACGTTACACTTCTTACAGCCGATTTTCCCAACCTTCATAAGGTCATCAGTGCACTGCCAACACTATGTCTTCCGGTCCATGGTCACGACTCGAGACTTTTCCGCCCCAACTACGAAACCTGCCCTGCCCACTGCCTTAATATATGTTCTAACAAACATTTACTCAATTTATTTAATTTCCCGTGCAACTTTCTTATTTTGTTTTAAATAAGAAACTTCTCCATAAAATGAAAAACGCAACAAAAAAAGATTTAATGAAATCGGTCCTGCCGTTCACGCGTGATGTGATGACCAAGTAAATTAAAGATTATGGACAAACTTTTGGCCTTCATTTACAGAGTACCATCAATTAAAAGCTTAGCAGAAATGTTTGTATAAATAAAATAGTGATTCTGCTTTCCACAACAAGCTGTTATGTTACCAAAAATAATCTAAATTAAAATATGCAAATGTATTTAAAGTTTCGTGTATTTTTTCAAAAAATTAAAAGTCAAGTGTCAATTTGTTGTTCCAATTTATGAAATAGCTGGAATCCTCAAATCCCTCTCGAATTTCTATTTGCAGTGCACTGTCATTTTCGTTTAAAATGTAAATTTTTCATCAACCACAGCTAGTTCCACAACTACTTACACTGGAAGGCGAGCATATTGTTTTATAAATAAAGTTGGAGCGAGTTTAGCGAGAAAGTTAGTTGAACCGAAGGATCATGATGGACTAGGTTAATTGGTTTGGTTGTAGTCAACACAACAGACTGCAGCTTTTTGTTGCAATATAGCATCTGTTATAATTACATAAGATTCATTTATGTTTAGCTTGGTGTCGTTCTTACCTTAGGAAGATATAAGTGGAACGGCGCAGTTCTGTAAAAAATCAAAATTATCTTTACATTTGTATAGACTAATTAAATTAGTACTTACAAATCGTCAAATGCTCTTAAGGAGCCTATACATGTCTTATTTTTTTGCCCTACCAGCCAAAAATAGTATCATGCCCGTTTTCACCATCAATCCCTAATTTTTAAGTGACCCCTATGGTACTTTGTTTTCATAGGGGTCACTTCAAAATTAGGGATTGATGGTGAAAACTGGCATTAAGCTTCTTATTTTGATCATCATTTTCCATCAGGTGAGATGCAGGCCAAGATCTTCCTGGTTGTGGATTACAAATATTTCTTCCCCGTTTTTAGGGTTCCGTAGTCCAGACAAGGAACCCTTATTTATACAATTACCTATAATATTCCGCGGCATATGCTAATGTAGGTACTTGCTGCGTAGTAAGATCAAACTAACAACTGGGTAACTTGTGCCTTGGGTCCTGTGGTCTTGTAGTATTATGTTGTCAACTAATTTGTCAGCTTTGTTGAATTGTAGGCAAAAGATCATACCTCAAACATTAACGCTCGATGTTTGTGAACATTACTACGAGGTCTCACAGTGCGCGTGAACGCACAGGGTGACATATAAACCAATTACAGAGCTCTATTCAACGCTGTGCATTCGATTTGCTGCTTCTTTTAAGCAAGCATCGTTTGTGAATACGGGCGTAAGGTTAGCTCTAAGACTAAGTGTATGATAAATTAAGGCTAATAATAAATAATAATGTTACTGAAGACTCTCATCCTGAGGCAGGTGAAACAGAACCCACTTCAACTTTTGAATCCATTTTAAACAACCACTTGGATCCCTGCCAGTTTTAAGACGGTAAATTATGCGGTTCTCGAAAGAAAGCCAAAGTTATCTAAAGGAAATCGTGCATTTCATTTGCTACAGTCTTTCAGATCGATGCGCTGCTTCCTTGCGTTCATTTATTCAAATAGCTAAATCGCTGGAAATATTCGAGAGACGTTAGATAGGTACGGTAAAAGTTATAAATTGTGATTTTATTTCACTTTGCACTCGTGGTTCCGTTTTACTTGTTCGCTATTTTACAGTTTTGTAACGAAATTTGTGGCTGCACAAAATAGGTGTAATAGCAGAAGGCTCGGGTGGTACCTACGAAATGAATATGTAGGCTATCATCATTAATATAACATCATCATTTCAGCCACAGGACGTCCACTGCTGAACATAGGCCTCCTCCAATGCTTTCCATGTTGATCGATTGGTAGCGGCCTGCGTCCAGCGCTTTCCTGCTACCTTTATGATGTCGTCGGTCCACTTTGTGGGTGGACGTCCCACGCTGCGTTTTCCGGTACGCGGCCTCCATTCCAGAACCTTGCTGCCCTATCGAATGTAGGTTATACAGGGTGGAATTTTGTAATGCCACCTGGAGGGAAAGTACTCTTAACCGCTTGAGTCCCAGACGGCATTAATTAATGTCATAACAATTGATTATCTATTGTGTCTAGATTCGCGGATCTTGAAGGATTAATACTGTAGATAGAAAAATTTACTGAGAGAAAACATTCCTTTATTTTTGAAAAGAAAGAGAACTGCATTCAAAGATTTTCGAATTTTTTTTAGAAAATTCACTACCATACCGTACAATTTTCTGTAGGTACCACATAATAATTTAAGATTTCATGGTTTTCCTTTCATTTGATTTATCAAGTTTGTTAGAGAGATTTCATCCTTATACTTAACCCTAACGATCGATGTAATAAAATACAGGGTGTAATTTTTAGCAGATTTTAGTTGGTTCGATTCCCGGGTGTGGCAAGCAAATTATTGGAAATCTTTGATTGCAGTTCAATTTCTTTTCAAAAATAAAGGAATGTTTTCTTTGAGAATAAAATTGTATCTACAATATTAAGAGTACTTTCCCTCCAGGTGGCATTACAAAATTCCACCCTGTATAGGCTGCATAAAATTGTTTTGATATCGGCCGATGATAAAATGAAGCTTATTTCAATTACAGTTCAATACCAATGTCAGTTAGTCTGCTCTATCTACAGGCCCTATTTATAACGTAGACTTACAAGTTGAATGTTTATATTTCTATGAAATAGACAATTAGACGGGGAAGATGTAAATTAAAGTCTTAAAATATTTTTACACAAAATTACATCTAATATCGCTTATAATTTACAACAATAGTTAACTCTTTTACTGGAAAACTCCGTAAACCACAAAGCATTAATTATAAAGAAAATATTCTTCAAATTAATTTTTTCTCCGAAGTATTACTTTGAAACCTTATCCATCATGATCGGGGAGCTTTAGAAAATTCCCTTAAAAGCTTAAATTCGCAAACTAATTTGTCTGTCTATTGTCTTGTACTAAAGGAAAGGGGTGCTTTAAATATTGACACGGTCTTTATTAAATATAGATGATTAATTGAAGTTTGAAACTCAAAGAAAAGTCACAAACAGAAACGCCAGTTCACTTTGCGACGGAAAGCTTTAGCGAATTTCGTAAGTAGTTACATTAAATGTTGAGTTTTCTTCGAACTTCCTCAATGAGTCCTTTGACAATGAAGCCAAGGACTGGACTGGGTGAATAATAAATAAGTAAATAAATAATTTCAGATTTGTCGTATTTCTATTAGTATGTAAGTTACATTTTTCAGCACTGGAATTGCATTTATATTCGTTTCAAAATTGCTCCTATTGTCAGATTCAAAATAATAATATTTTTATGTTCTAACTAATAACTTCTACTAAACCATTGTTAGGTATATCCTTTTCATGCATAGTCAACAGTAGGTAGAAATGTTCGTTCGTTTCAGCCAAATGACGTCCACTGCTGGACAAAAGTCTCCCTCAAGGATTTCCACCATGACCGGTCCTGCGTTGCACCAACGGCCATCAGCTCTACGAGCTATGTGCCCCACCCACTGCCACTTGATTTTAGCAATTCTGCGGGATATGTCGTTAGAAGGTATAAAAGTCTGGCTTTGTAATTTAAATATGTTTACTTAAGAGAGTAAACCGTTCTACCTGTCCTATGGCCCTATGAAGCTCCAATGTCGTGGGAGCAAATAAAAATAAAAAGCGCCTCCAAGAAGTTTAATTAAAGTGAATCGCGAACGAGATACTAAACCAGCCTTTAAAGAAATTGTTGTGCTAATTTGTTGTACTGCCAACTTTTACTTCGTTAAATCGCTATTGATAACTTTTTAGTTTTTTTACTCGTACTTAGTTGTTTAACCCGGCGTCAATGACGCTGGGTCATATTGACCCGAGGCATTTTCAAACGTTCATAATTTTTTTTTACGTCCATTTTGTGGTTCGAGCGTTCGTATAGCTGGAGATAGAACCTCCCTTAATCCATTCCGTTAGTTAACGTATCGTGACTCCGCTTGCGTAGCGAGATACACAGGCTTCAAATTAAAACGGGTCATTATGACCCGGCGTCATCGGTGGCGCGGTGATTTTGTGACTTACTTTTATTCGCTTATTTTGTGTTTAGTGCTAGCTTATGTTGTTATTTTTTAAGTTTTAGTCAAAATGTCTTTGTTAAATGACCTAGCAAGAATGTAGCGTTGCTGGAAGAGTCGGATTCCGAGATTGAAGAATTTCAGGCTGTAATAGCCAGAACTTAGAAATGGCAACGAATGTGAAAAGACGCAAGTAATGGGGACTCAGTCTTCAGATAATCTCGAACTTGCATTAGTACGACACCGGCAAGTGCGTCATGCCACATTTACATGCCCAGACCATTTGATTACATACTGCACCAGTTGCAGCAGTTCCATAGCTCTGAATGATGAAGTAGAAGACTGATCTCATTGTATCTGCATATAAAAAGTTGATTTTATCTCTTTTTCACTATATAACATTGTTGATTCCTATTAATACTAAAAGTCTTTACCAAAAACAAAAAATATAGACTCAAATGTGTTTCTATACATGATTTTTTCATGTTTTGTTTAAAAATTCATAAAAAATTATTTATTTCATTTATTCGTTTTATTTTTGTTTTATTAGCTCAGTAAAGAACCCTATATACATAGACAGTAATTAAAATTAAGATTACTTGTACAATTTTCTGAAAAATGATCGATGAAATGTGGGTCAATATGACCCGGGGTCATCGTCTTTGCAATTATTTTCACGTCATTGGCGCCGGGTTAATAAAAAATATTGTTCTTTTTTATTGAGCGTGGTACTTCTTTTTTAGCAAGCTGTTTAGACTTGGCTTGATAGGAAAGCTACTAATATAGACCGCGTGATTACTAGCTCGTATTCATATGTTATATGTAGTACATACAGGACCTACATGTGTACGCCTTTTAGCGTAACAACTTTAATAAGAAAATATATAACAAAAAAAATCTAAGTTGTAAGTGTTACAAAACAATAAAGGTTAGGTTGGGTGTAGGTCTTGAGTTTATGATATTTATCAAGCAAGTACTGACTTGACTTAAGGTCCTATGTCCCCTAGACGTGGCAGAGGGCGTCCACAACAGTCCTCCATCGCGTTCGGTCTTGAGCTTCGCGTTTGATCTCGCTCCAAGTCTTGCCGATCTTCTTCGCCTCGTCTGCCACAGTGCGCCGCCAAGTTTGCTTGGGGCGACCACGTTTGCGTTTTCCTTGGGAGTTCCAATCCAGAGCCTACTTGGAGATGTGATCGGGATCTCAAGCAAGTAGGTTAAAAATAATTCAAAACTTGAATTCAAATATTAAAAAATACTCAATCATTTTCAGGAAAAAAGTTTCTATATTAACAAAATAATATAACTTATTGTTGTTTTATTAATTTTCATCCAGTACAGTGCCTAAAAGAAAAAGGAAAACTTTCAAAGAGCACACCTCTCAAACAGCAATATTAGAAATCATTTACAAACGACACCACGGCCCTATTAAATTTCCAGTTTGAAATATTAGGAAATCCTTTATTATTCTGACTCCTCTTGCTCATAATAAATTGCCTGTCTTTTGTTTCTTTGCTCCAATCAAACTGGAAATACGGCTACGAAATTAGCGAATGCGCAATATCGAAGAACACCTGGATACAATTTTAATATAATCACTTAAAAAAAATGAAAGTTTGCTCTTTTCAACAGGGGCGTCATTTTTTTTAACTCAAAATTCAACTCGGATTGGGGCCACAAAATGAGTAATTAAGTTTTTACACCTAAATGCATTTACTGCCGGTTTTAAAAACGATAGGATAATCTATACCATTTTAACAGCGATTGTTATTATCTGTAAATCAATCGTTATCCAAATCGTTGTCTAGTACCCATAGTACAAGCTTTGCTTAGTTTGGGACTAGAAGCGCAGTGTAAAATGTCTAAGGATATTTATTATTTATTATTTATTTATTTATTATTTACTTTTTTAATCTAAAAGCATAAGGCATTAGCACAAGGTTTCTCATAACAAAGTAGAGACTATGATACTCGTAGCTGTTTTTTGTAAGGTAAAATTAATAATACATTAGGATTTGTAAATAAGTTTTTCAGAGCTCATCGCTTATTTAGTGGCCACACCGAAGGATGGGCGTTTTGACTTTAATTATTGCTTACCCAACTTGAGGTTGTTCTTAGAGTTTGTCCATTTTCTGTGTTAAAGCTTCAAACATTATGAACGAATAGAACAAGGTTTGATTTAAATCCAGCTCAAAAAAGTTTCATTATTCCCATTTACCTACAAACTTCAAAATTAGTTTTTGCTACAGATGTTTTGGGAGCACTCTGAGATAATTTAAGTGCTTGTCTGAGCTACATCTAAGTGTAATATTCTTTATTACTTGTTAAATGTACTGACTACCCTTGAAGGTTTATAAGATGCTATTATAAGACAAAAATATACTGTCTGATTTACTAGAGCAGACTCATATTAAACAAGCTCTTTTATTAAGCTTTTAAGCCTTATTTGCACAAACATGAAATCTGAAAATAAAGCATAGGCAATGGCCAACGTAAAATAAAAAAGCTTCATCAAACTTTTATTCTCTAAAGCGCTAAGTTTCGTGGAAAATATGGGAAATATCAATTTGCACAAAATTAAACGTTCGTTCACGAAATAAATTCAACAGTTTAATTTTATAACAACTGCGAGTAACTGCTGTAGTAAGCTCCGAAGCTTTAGTTTTTACCCAACATTTTTATGAAAAGCTTAAGCACTTAATTAATTTTCGGAAAATTGCTTCCTGTAATCTTTTATTACAAAACTCAAAGGTTGACTGATAAGAATGCTTTTATCATTAAGTTCGCCATCAATAGGTAGATATAAAAATATGAACTAGTTTTTAGCTTTTCTAGTGTCTTTTGTGTTTTATAATATGTTAGAAAGTTAAACACTGTTTTAGAGTTTTGTTTGTTTATTGCTATGTAACAAAATATTTTAATTACTTTTTTGGAACATTTCTCTGTCGATTGCCTCTCTTCAGCTTGCTAATCCGTCGGGTTATATCACCGACTTTAATTCGTTTACGAATCTCCTCATTTTTGATTCTGTTTGAGTAAATGTATCCAAATATTTGAAAAAAACAAACAGTAACTGATTCGTGCTACTCCTCTTCAAATAACCAACCATATAGAATCTAAAAAGAGGTTTTAATTATTATTTGGTAATTGGAACGTCCTTCAACTTCAACCATGATGAAGTTTAGATCTACCATAGATCAAAGAACTGAAACATTTTAATTAAGCATCGGTATTCCAAGCAAAAAGCGTCAAGTTTCCCATTAAAATATTTCATTCAAACTCCAATATCAAAGAGTAATTAGTGCAGTAAACGCTTGTTTGATACTTTATTCATTAATGTTTTCATACAAACGATTTCAACTTTTTTGTTTGAATCACAAATTGTCTATTACATTAAAGTTAATTGGCTTTTATATTCGAAATTAATAGACAAATTGGCAGAACAAAAGAAAAAGATTGTTATTAATTTCGAAAACGTAGTATTTTAGGTGAATGAAATTACTAATTACCCTGCCACAGACTCGGAAGAATATGTAGAGCTGAAAAAAGATGCTGAAAGAAGAAGAGTCTTTGTATTCAGTTTTTTTAATTAATAATATAATATCTATCTGTCTGTCAACGCGTTTAATCCTGTATTTCATAGAATTATTTACTATTTAGGTATAATTGGGAAATGTAAATAATTATGTGCACTGAAACGGCCCTAACCTACTATAACTAGCTGTTCCTAATTTTTAAGTTCCTGTAGTTTTAATAATTTTTCCCGTTTTTGTAACTTTTTTCTTTATTGGCTGTTCGGTAATGTTATATTATTATAGCCTAATGGGACGCACAAAAAGAATTTTTCGAATCGGAGCATTAGTTCCTGAGATTAGCGCGTTGAACCAAACAAACAAACTCTTCAGCTTTAGAATTTAGTGTAGATATAATTATTACGATTGTGACCTAATAAAATGACGAGGCCAATGCAATGTGAAGGTGTTAAATCGCCCGGTCAGCTGTAGCGGTGTCGTCCATCACGGCCGTCATAGCGCCGCCTGCGCTCACGTCGCAGATTGATAACCCCATACATCTCTACGCTTTTCAGATATTGTTAATGAAAGCAGTTGGTATTTGAAATTCATTTTATATTGACCTAGATTATACAGTTCTAGTTCGGTGGCTAAGGATCGTACTTTTAGTAAATTTTAAATAACTTGAAAAATTCTAACTGCCTAATTTACAATTTAGTTTGTAATGCAACTCTTAACGCTAAATATTAAGTTACTAAAAAAACATAAACTCTACAATAGGACGTAGCGCGTGGTTGTCAAATTATGTTTAAGTAACCGCATGGATATATACTTATTACATAATTTTACATAGGTAGCTTCTGCTAAACTGTGACACAGTTTGTCAGCAATTCTCGTGGGTCTCAGTAAGCCTATAAAAACTGTATTATGAGTCGATTTAAGGACCTATAACGCCTCATTTTAGATATTGATTACGTTACAAAAACCTGTCTCAGGTTCTAACCTACTTATACGGTAATTTCCAATCGACCAAGGATTTCCTAATAATTCTTTACACGTGCCAAATAAAACCCCGTTACTAGTTCAGACAGTTGTTTTTCTTGTAAAGGAGTTTTAAGACATTTTAACCACTTTATACGCGGGGGAATTTAACTCAGAGCAACCGCTCGTTATTGTAATATTTTACATAATCTATACTAATATTATAAATGCGAAAGTAACTCTGTCTGTCTCGCTTTCACGCTTAAACCACTGAACCGATTTTGATGAAATTTGGTAAAGAGAAACTATCTCTCTAGTCCCGGGAAAGGACATAGGATAGTTTTTATCCCGTTTTTGAAACAGGGACGCGCGCTTCTTGTTTTTAGTTTATAGTTTTTTCGCGGGCGGAAAGTTAGTCAAATATAAAGCAACGTTAAAAATTCGTGCACATCAAATTGAAGCGTAAGCAAGCAGTGATCAAATTTTAAACCACAGATTTTAGATTCCCATTCAAACATGTTTTTCCTTTGTCTTTAAATTCCTCTCTGGAATAGATCCTGGACCCTAGGTCAAGGAAATCACTTTTTTATCCAGTCATTAATAAATAAGTACCTACATTTGAAAGTCGTAGTACATTGATGGTGCAAAAACATAAGGACTCTAATCCGTCGGGAAAAATGCACTTACGGCAGAACACAAAATTTTTCTTTTACGTGCGCTTGGGTTAATCTGAAAAACACAGAGGAATAAAATTGAGAACCTCCTTTTTGAAGTAATTTAAAAAAAAACCGGCGAAGTGCTTGTCGGACTCACGCACAAAGGGTTCCGTACCATTGATTTATGTTTTTTTTTTTAATTTAAGTTATTTGTATGAAAGATTACGCGGTAATAAGCGGTTTACGATTTACGAGGTATTAAAAAAAAACTACTTACTAGATCTCGTTCAAAACAATTTTCGTTGGTAGTTTTTATAGTAATGTACATCATATGTTTTTTTTAGATTTTTCATTTTCTTATTTTAGAAGTTAGAGGGGGGGGGACCAACTTTTTTCCACTTTGGAAGCGTCTGTCACGCAAACTATTCGGTTTAGAAAAAAAGTATTTTAGAAATTTCGATATCATTTTTGAAGACCTATCCATGATACCCCACACGTATGTGGTTGAAGAAAAAAAAATTTTTGAGTTTTAGTTCTAAGTATGGGGAGCCCCCAATATTTATTATTATTTTTTTATTTTTGCATCAAAATCTTAATGCGGTTCACAGAATACATCTACGTACCAAGTTTCAACAGTATAGCTCTTATAGTTTCGGAAAAAAATGGCTGTGACATACGGACGGACATACAGACAGACATGACGAATCTATAAGGGTTCCGTTTTTTGCCATTTGGCTACGGAACCATAAAAAGAGTCGTATTCTCTTTGCAATTATTGAATTTTCCCAACATGGGAACCGTGAACTTTGTAAATAACTGACAATTAGTTGGCAAACTGTTCGACGGACGTGTCACGGCTTCCGATACACAACAAATTGACGAGAAAGTTTAGACAACACATTTGATCCCTCGTGTTGGAAGGGGTCGGCCCCTTTTGGGAGGGTATTTCCGATATTAACTCTGTTTTGTACTTGTAGACCATGATAATTTTATTATCACTTAAACGCTTTGTAAAGTTTTTTTGTTGGGTTTAAGTGACTTATAAAGCTACCTTTTGAACCAACTTCAGTCCCACTTATCTCGTTAAAAAGGGCCTATTTATTTGTAAGTGCTTGTACGAGAATGACGTTTTTATTATCACTTAAACGCTTGTAAACTTTTTTTGAAAGAAAGAAAGAAAAGTATTTTTTGATACAAGTAGTTACACAGCAAGATAATAACTAAAACCAGTGGTTCTTGGTTGGGTTTAAGTGACTTATAAATCTACCTTTCGAACCAACTCCAGTCGCACTTATCTCCTTATAAACTACGTTTTTATTATCACCTAAAAGCTTTGTAAACTTTTTTGATCGGGTATAAGTGGCTTATAAAGCTTCCCTTTGAACCTTATGTCTTTAAAAGGGAGCTACTTGCAAAAACGTAAGTTATCGAGTGCGATTCAGTAAAGTAGCACATCCATCCATCTCCGACGAAAGTAACATGTTTTGGAATCAACCTCGAATGATACTGTGTCTATGCATGACTATTCCCATCTTTCGATTCTAAATGCTACCTACACTCTTGTATTGCCAAGATCTAATTTGCTTTCAATTGAAAAATCCGATCAGTAGGCACCTTTAGGTCAAGACTCCAAAGAAGTAGGTACATCTGTCATTGGATTCAGAGTGAAAGAAAATGTGAGGAGTTTGAGTACACTATAGTGTAAAGTCATAACGGGGTAAGTACCTATATCACATACAATAATTATGTATTTGCTATGCCTTTGGTCTTGCCTATAATGTTTTTTGAAACTGTAGAATAATTAAAACACGCCATGTAAACTAAAACAAAAACATGTGAACAGAAACGTTACGTCACGAGTAACTATCATTCGACCCTGGCCTCAGATGAACAAAACAACTAACAACCAACAAGTTTCCTAGTCATCGTCATCGAATCGTCCTCCAATTAAAACTTAACCACCCGAAAACCCGGATCGATTTAAACGGGCCCCTACAAAGCCTTGGGGATAAATTAAAAACGCCAATGAAGTAAATTGCAATGTCAATCAGCCTCTAGCAACGTCACTGTTGAAGATAATCAATCTTCATGAGGCCAAGAAGTACGGAGGTGTAGGGGCCCGACACCAAATTGGTACCGACATGGTAATTCACTTTGTAAAAGTTTTGCGACGAATATGACGTGTCATTGAAATTAATCGTCTTTGCGCAAACACGTCATTGTAATTTAAGTGAAATTTATGAAAGCGCCACCAAACTAGTTGGGACTGTTCCAAGGGCTTTTTGTAAGTGACTGAAATTGGCTCGCAGTTTTTCTTGTCTGCGTATTTTTTGAATAGGTCGATGTTTTTGTTTCTTGATGTTTGTACTGCTGGCCTTGTTAGGAGACACTGTTTTTCTTTGAACTCAATATAGTTCCACATATCTGTATTAATAGAAACTAGAAATTTTGTAAACATATACTTAAGGTCAACTAAAATAAACACAGATATTGATTAATGATAAATCTTTTATTTCTCCTGTCGAGCGTGTACTTAGCGTACGTAGCGTTAAAAGCGTCTGACAGTAAATCAGTTCCATTAGTTTCTAAATTAACTATCACTACATAGTATAAAACAAAGTCGCTTGGCTGTCTGTCTGCCCTTCCCTATATTGTGCTACGCAACAGATTTTGGTGCGGTTTTTTTTGTTTTTGAGAAATGTATAATTATACTTAGCACCCATGCAAAGTCAGGGCGGGTGGGTCGCTAGTTAATTTATAATATTACAAATTCATAGTGTTGAAAAAGAAACAATTTAAGAAATATATTTTGTTATACTTGCACAATCAATACCTGGCCCTGCGACTAGCAGTCTTTAAGAAAAATAAATTGCTTCCGACGTCACACGGTTAGGGAGATAAAGTTACAATATGAGTGTAACTTAGTACGCGAATTGCGTGTCACGTACGTCTATAAACACGTACATTAATAACGTGACATTACCAGTTCTAAATAAAGGAAAACGTGCCCTATTTACGTGGAGGAATTTGTCAAAGTCATAGCCTGTTAGAACTGTTTCACTGGATAAGTCTATTCGAGAATTTGAATAATGCTTGGCTTGTATGAGAAGTAATTTGTACTGGGAATTGTAAGGCGGATGAAGAAAATATCAATCACTAGAGCCTAAAAGAGTGCAGAGCTTGACATCGTATCGACAAGCACATCAGGCTTTACATTTCTGTTGGAAAATAGCTTTTATTACCGCTACACAAGATGGCGCAACGTTAGATTGATATGCCGTAAGTGATTGACACTATCGAGGGTTGGTAACATACGGCCAAGAAATATGGGCACGGCGTGATATCACGTCGTTTGTAACGGGGGTATCCAGTTTTTTTTCTATTAGAGCGACCTTGCCTTAGCCTAGGCGCAGACCATCGACTTTTAGTTGGCCGACAGTTGGGCACGATTCTAATTTGTATGAAGAATCGGCCGATACCAAATCGGTGTAGTGTACGCACTTCCATACATGTTCATACAGTTCAAACAGCCCGACCCAACTATCGGCCAACTAAAAGTCGGTGGTCTGCGCCTAGGCTTAGCTCAGGATACATAGGCGCCAAAATACAGCAGAATCAGTTTAGTACGACGTCGCTTATAACGACCGACCGCTTTTAGCGACGCATCATATTTTTGATTTGGTTGGTTGATTTATAAATAACGTAAAAAAAGACTTCTTTAGTACAACGTCTGGATAGTACAACGTAATATCATCGGTCTTTTGAACGTCGTTATAATCGGATTCTACTGTAGTAGTTTTCCAGCCTATTGACGTAAGTACCTACAACATACATAATTTGTTATTTAGGTTACTCTTTTTTTTTTTTTTTTTAATCTTTATTTATTTGGAGGCTTTTGTCTATTAAGACACGACAGCCCCATCGAACCTTAAACTAAATTTACAATTTAATGGATGTCACGCCAGCGGGACAGGGGAATCAATTATAGAAAAATATATCTGCCAAATGTTTAGCGGCTTCAGATGTTGGTTCAGCTAAAATTGTTATGAATACACCTATGTCATAATTATTCAGACTATATTTTTGCATAAATAATTCCCTTTCCCTTTGAAATTTGACACATTCTAAGAGAATATGGTGGACATCCTCCAAGGAGCCACACACATCACAATTAGGTGAGGATACCTTCTTCATAAGGTATGCAAATTTATTAGACGGATAATGTCCGGATCGTAATCTATGGAGCAATACAATATATTTCCTATTTATTTTAAAATTTAAAAACCATGGAATTCGAGGAGGCTGACATTGAATTGTCCTAAACCATATACCTTTTTCAGTACTTCTTTTGTCAAAATATTCTTTGAATTTTAGAAAGCAAATGCTTTTATATTTTGGAAGTAATTCAGAGTAAAATGGAAGAATCGAATGATATGAACCGGAAGATGATGCCAATTTTGCTAACTTATCGGCCTCATCGTTACCATTAAGGCCAATATGAGATGGAACCCATTGCAATCTCAGCGCTATATTATCCAATTTCTGTATAGTATTTAGCACGTCATAGGCTATCGGAACACCTCTGCTGTAACCAGAAGCGCACCGAGCCAAGTGTTGTAGGGCGCTTTTGCTGTCTGAAAGTATTACACATTTAGTAATTCCCTGTCTTTCTATATAGTTAAGTGCTTCTGAGATAGCAATGAGTTCCACCGTCATTATGCAAACTCTTTCCGCAATTTTGTACATGCCAGATATTTTCCTATTAGAATCATAATATGCCGCCCCTATACCACTATCACTCTTTGATCCATCAGTAAACAATTTATGCCAATCAGCATATTTAACATGCAATTCTTTGATTACTTCGTATTTTATGGTGTGTTCCTGGTTACGCTTTGATCCTTTAATGCAATCTAAATTGAGATGTATTATATCGCTAATTGGAATACTGGTTACCCAAGTATCAAGTTTGAACATTTCAATAGGATCTGAACTGTGTAGGGGAGACTGGGGCTGGTTTTAACAGGGGTAAATACTAACAGCGTAATTACATAGAACCTATTCGACTTACCACGCTAATTCCAACGCACTTTGTGCCTACGAATAAGCGCGAACGTGTCTCGACCTGTCAGTTGCCGGCCAAGCGTCACGGGAGCAGGTTGCGTCAGACGCCTCCAATTTCACAGGAAAATGAACTTTTTTACGTGTTTAATTTTTTGAATTACTCTTTAAATATGTATCGAAGAAAATTGGCTTTGGTATTGCATAAATCCGAATTTATTGTATTTTTCATTAATTTCAAAGTTTTAATCGAAAATATAACCGGTAAAAGAAAAACAATAATTTTGTGCAAAATGAGGTCGTGGGGTTGGTTTTAACAAAATGCACGGGGTAGGTTCTAACGCGTTAATATTTGCCCCGAACATTGAGTAAGACTGACTTTTATAACCAAAGTTGTATGTTGATTTATTAGAGGAGTATTTTTTTTGTTATTTTATTTGATAAAGATAGATTTAGTAAGTTTTAAGTTTATTACACATGTTTAAACGGCAAGGAGCCGAATTTCAATGATCATTTGATGATCAAAAATTATTTTTTGTTCTTTGATTTGAGTAATGCTGATTGAGTGAGTCAGTTTATTTAACTAATAAAATTTAAGTTTTCTGTTTATTTTATGAACGGTAAGGAACCGCATTTAATTTTTTAGTGTTTCTAATAAACATTGATTATTATTTTGTTGTTTATCTTAGCCAAAATCCCATTCCCAACTATAAATTATTTCTTACCCCCGCTGTTAAAACTTTCCCCAGCGATGTTAAAACCAACCCCAAACCGGGGGTAAGATCTAACAAGTGACTTGTTTGGCAAAACTCGATTTTTCTCAGATATGGTAATGTTTCGACGTTTAATTGAATGAATAACGCTGACTGAAGAAATAATTCGTATATTTCGATTACTTTTTAGATTAATTTACAACCGTTGTTCGTTCGTGTTTTCTTGCTGGTAATCGAGTGAAGTTGACGCGGGCCGCCCCCGCGCTCCCCTCCAGGCTCCTTGCTCGTATACAACTTCAGACGTATTATGTGCGCTGATGCGCCGATAGATGGCGTTAACATGCCGCCGGCCTTGGAAGCTCCAAGCTTCCAAAATGATGATGATCGAATCTTCATGCGTGTGTCATCGAAGGGCTCCCCGATGATGCCGCAGGTCTCGACGAGGTCGCAGGCGTCGACGAGATTGCAGGCGTCGACATTTCAGCTGCAGTGGGCAGTGGTAGTGGGCAGATCTTTGAAAAGGCCCGCTGTACTGTCCCCGTCGCGGTGCGAATGTCAGCGACTCGTGAAACTCCGTCTCTGCCAGGGAAGACGCGTATGATTCTCCCCAGGCACCACTTGAGAGGCGATTGATGATCGTCTTTGATAAGGACAAGACTATCTAGTTTTATGTCGTCCTTCTGCGTTTTCCATTTTGTTCTTAGTTGAAGCTCTGCCACGTATTCTGTCGACCAGCGCCTCCAGAAATGTTGCCGTAGTTGCTCGACTCGGTCGTAGCGTGCCAGGCGACTGCTCGGCACCTCGGTGATGTCTTCGCAGGCTGGAGCGGTCAACGGTCGGCCGATGAGAAAGTGGGCAGGAGTTAAGGGTAAGAGGTCGGAAGGATCTGTAGACATAGCTGATAGAGGACGGGAATTTAGGATGGCTTCAATTAGTACTAAAACAGTGCTAAATTCCTCATATGTTAGGTGAGCATTGCCTACTATACGTCTAAGATGATGCTTGCATGATCGAACTCCTGCCTCCCAAAGTCCCCCAAAATGAGCAGCGTATACTGGAATATGTTTAAATTTTATGCCATCGTTGGCAGTAAAATCTATAATTTTATCGATATTATCTTGAATTAATAATGGAAACTCTTTTTCTGCTCCAACGAAATTTTTTCCGTTGTCAGAGTGTATTTCTGCGGGTTTTCCGCGTCTTGAAATAAATCTCTTTAACGCTAAAATATAATCATTAGTGGATAAGCCACTTACTAATTCTAAATGAATGCATCTAGTTGTAAAACAAACGAATAAACAAATGTATGCCTTTATTAATTTTGACCCCCGACCCTTGCGGTTCAATATGAAAACTGGTCCCGCGTAATCTACGCCAGTGTACATAAAAGGAAAACCTGCCTCTAAACGTTCTTTAGGTAAATTACCCATTATTGGAGTTAAAGTTTTTCCTTTCAGGCGTGAACACCTTACGCATTCATGCACTATTTTTCTAGCGAGATTCCTACCAGAAAGCGGCCACCAACTTTCGCGTATAGTGCACAATAGGTGCTGGGGTCCAGCGTGTAATAAATGTTTATGATAGTATTTAAATAAAAGACCGGTAAAATGATGTTTGCTACACAACAATGCAGGATGCCGTTTATCATAATTAAACCTGGACGAATCGCATAACCTACCTCCCACACGAATTAATTTATTATCGTCAAGAAATACATTTAAACTTAAAATACCATTCGCTTCTTTACATTTTGTTAGTGGTATTTCGTTTAATAAGTTGTTGTATACAGTCGGAAACATCTGGGCTTGCGCGCAGCGTGTCACAATAATTTCTGCATCGTGTAACTCGGCGACTGATAAGGGACCGGTGCGTCGCGCATGCTTATTGCGTGTATTGTGAATAAACCTCAGTAGGTACGCTCCAGTCCGCTTCAATCTATTAAACTGTGAAAACCTTTTGAAGTCGAATAAGCTATCTGCATTTGTACAAACTGCACTAACTATTTTAAGTTTTAACTCGGGTAGATCTTCACGGATAGGTATCGCTTGAGTATCCCTTGACCAGTCTGCACAATGTAAAAAGGTAGGCCCGTGCCACCACAGGTTATTGTTCTTTAGTGCATCGATGTAAAGGCCCCTTGACACTAGATCGGCTGGGTTTTTATCGCCGTCTATATGCAACCACAGTGAATCGCCTGTCAACTCGTTTACCTCTGTTATTCGATTTTGTACAAAAGTTTTTAATAAATGTGGGGACATACGTAACCACCCCATCACGATTGTTGAGTCCGTCCAAAAGCAAACAGAATCGAATTTTAATCTAAGTGACTCAACAATCTTTTTGTACAATCTCGCACCAATTAAAGCACCACAAAGTTCTAATTTTGGGATACTGATCGTTTTCAAGGGAGCAACCTTACTTTTTGCACATAGTAGATTAAGCGAGACTACTGAATTCTCATCTATTGTACGAATATATGCACAAGCGCCGTATGCATTTTGTGATGCGTCTGAAAAAATATGTAGTTCCGTACGATGAGTGTGAGCTGCCCTAACACATCGTGGAATTTTAATGTCGTGTAAATGTTTTTGAATCGAATCTATGAATTTATGGAATTTTTCTGTGACGTCACTCGGTACTAGGTCATCCCAGTCGATTTTACATAGCCACAGCTTTTGTAAAATGATCTTAGAAATTATGACAACAGGGCCTAGGAGACCTAAAGGGTCATAAATTTGAGAAATGATTGACAACATCTTTCGTTTAGTTAATTGAGTGTTATCGCAGTTCTTACCTAACTCGGACGTAAAATGAAGTAGGTCATTTTTATTATGCCATCCTAAACCGAGTGTTTTTGTTTGTGTATGCTCGCCTATTGCCAACTCTTTTGACGAGTTTGTCGAGGTTACGTCACAGTTAAATGTCCATTTACGTAATGGGTAACAATATTGCCTTAAAATTTGTGATATTTTTTCGCAAATATTTATTAATTCAGCAGGATCATCGCATCCTGTAATTAGATCATCAACGTAAAAGTCCTCTTTGATAATGCGCGATATTATTTCATCGTCGCATTCCTGTGCTACCTGTTGTAGGCATCGCATACTAAGGTACGGCGCTGACGCAGTGCCATACGTCACGGTATTTAACCTATACACGTCTATCGGATCCGAAGAGCTTTCTCTCCAAAGTATAAGCTGTAAATTACGCTGGTCTTCATGAATGAGCGTCTGTCGAAACATCTTCTCGACGTCCGCGCTTGCTACCCAATAATATTGCCTAAAGCGTAATAAAATCGAGAAAATATCGTTTTGAAGCCTAGGTCCGATAAACTGTAAATCGTTTAAGGATTTATCAGAGGTAGTGGCGCAGCTGGCGTCAAATACTACCCTTAATTTAGTTGTAGTACTACTCTCGCGAAATACGCCGTGATGCGGTAAAAAATAGTGTGGATCACTGTACTCGTTTATTTTTGTCATGTGACCCAAATCCCTATATTCTCGTATAAAATCCGCATACATACGTTTATATTGAGGCATACGTTCTAACTTCCGTTCTAAAGAGAGAAATCGTTTATAGGCAACCAAATATGAGTCACCTAACAAATCAGCTGACTCCTTTAGAGGTATACGAACTGAAAACCTACCATCTATTTCCCGTTTTGTCGTATTTTTAAATATTTCCTCGCATTTACGTTCATCACAGGTAAGTATATTTTCGCGAGGGCCACTATCCTCCAATTCCCAAAATTGACGTAATTGTAAATCGATGGTTTGTGTAAAATTGCATTGAATGTTTTGTTTACAACGCATTTTATTCGTATAAATTGGCCCGGAAATCAACCAGCCCAATTTCGTATCTTGAAGGTACGGACCACTTTTTAATCGTATTTTATTATCGTTTAAAATTTCCCAAAATAAGTCCGCACCTATTAATAAATCGACTTCCGAAGGTAGATAATAAGTAGGATCAGCGAGCTCGATGTTGTTTGGAATTCGTATAGTCTCAACATCGATACTTACGGGCGGTAAGAATGACGTGATACGCGGTAAAACAAAACATTGAACGCTCGTAGAAAAATCGTTTAACTTTGAGTGAATAATCAAATCGCATAATTTATTAGAGTGTGACACCGATTGTCCCACACCTGATATTCGAACAGTGGACTGTAAAAACTTCGTATACTTAATTCGTTTACAAAATGTTTCCGAAACGAAACAATGTTGGCTCCCGTTATCTAGGAGCGCTCGTGCCGTGTGTCGCTTATTATTATCGTCCAGTACCTCGATTAGCGCTGTAGATAATAGAACTGGTCGCGTCAACACCGGCAGAGGTGTATTTAGTGTTTGATTCAATGATGAATGCAATACAGTTGATTTTAATTGTGACGTACTGGATGCATTATGTGATGACGTATTAACACAGTTGAGGGAATCTTTATGTAGTAAGCTGTTATGTTTTTGTTTACATTGCTGACAAGGGCCGAAAAAACAGTCTTTAATCAAATGACCTGGACGTAAACAATTGGGACAAAGGTTGTTATCATTGACTAATTTATGTCGATCCTCAACAGACAAATTTAAAAACATACTACATATGTATAACGCGTGATTCCCACGACATAATACACAAACACGATTACGTTTAGCTGATTTATTGTTTTCCGATTTCGCAGCCACATAACTATAACTATGTGCTTGCACTGCTGGAGATTTCACATTTTGAGACTGTTTATTACTATTATTGAATTTATTAAAGTTGCTGTTATTAGAATTGCTATTATTATTATTCACGTTTATCATTTCTAATAAATCAGCTCGGTTCTTGAGAAAGGTCAGCAAATCGTCCAGTTTCAACTTACGGTTAGAACTATTTGTAATTAACGCGCCCTTGTGATTCTCCCACTCACGTTCAGTGGATGAATCGAGTTTACATACGATTAAATACATAATCAGAGTGTCCCATGACTTGGTAGGTTCTCCTAATGATTCTAGGGCACGTAAATTACGCAAAATAGTGTCAATTAGTTTTCTAATAAGTAAAGGTGATTCCCTATTCATATTTGGCAAAGAAAACAACGACTTTACATGGTTGTGTATCAAAAGACGATCGTTTTGGAATCTATTGACTAATAGTTCCCACGCATGAACATAATTTGCATCTGTTAATTCCAATGCGCCTATGACCTGAAGTGCACTACCGCTAAGCGATGACCGCAAATAATGGAACTTTTGAATCGCATCTAAATCGGTACGGCAATGAATCATAGTACAATAGGAATTTTTGAATTCTAGCCAGTTGTCATAAGAACCGTCAAAGGTGGGTAATTTAATATCAGGTAATTTAATTTGCATCGACTGACCTTTTTTGCATAAATTACCGCTATTCGTAACAATATCATCACTATTGTCTTCCAAAATTGATTTAGCAAGAGAAATACACCCGTAATACTGTTCCTCAAAACTTTCTCGATATTCAATAAGACTTACAAGATCATTTTCATCAGAGATTTCCTCTATTTTACTTTGTAATGCATTAAATTCATCAAATACAGACTCCAATTGAGAAATTCTTAATTTTAATTCAATTAATTGAGGCTTTGTCAAATCGATATTTTGTAATTTTGAAATATATTTATCGAAAGACGTTAATCGAGCTTTGAGTACTCCTCTTTGCCTTTTTAGGTCTGTAACGGATGTTTTTAAAGAAGTAGAACGTTCTTTGGAGGCTGACCGACTACCCTCCCTAGAAGATGTTTTAGGAATTCTAAGCTTAGAATTTGCAGAAACATATTCCTCATCGCTCATTATGGGAAGAAATTAGAAAGCAAAGAGTACGTACGGTTTTTTGCAGGATCACCTTATTCGCTTACGGCGCACAGTAGGCTGTGACGTTGCAGTTGTCACGAACACCACAAACGGCTGGAATTTTGAAAAATAACACTGTTTCAGCACTAATCGATTAGGATGGGACGTGAAAAGGAAGGATAACACCTGACCGTTGATCCGATTGATGTGTCTTGGCCTGGTTCCTCGTCTTTGGCTTCAGTTTCAGGATACGCGCCGGGCAACGACTTCCGTGCAATATCTTGAGTCCAAGGCTCCGTCCGACTCGTAGGACCAATGTTTCGACGTTTAATTGAATGAATAACGCTGACTGAAGAAATAATTCGTATATTTCGATTACTTTTTAGATTAATTTACAACCGTTGTTCGTTCGTGTTTTCTTGCTGGTAATCGAGTGAAGTTGACGCGGGCCGCCCCCGCGCTCCCCTCCAGGCTCCTTGCTCGTATACAACTTCAGACGTATTATGTGCGCTGATGCGCCGATAGATGGCGTTAACAGGTAATTATTATATACATTTTGTTGTACTTTACGTAAAGCTCATTAAATTTGACATCACGTACCAAAAAACCATGTTTCTTGCTAAAGCAGTTTAGAAAATATTACGCTCAAATCAAAATTTGTTAGGACCAGCCCCAGTCTCCCCTATATTACATTCCTTACAGTCATTATACACAGACCAAAGCAACGGTTTCTTAACTCTCTGCCAATAGCTATCATTATTCGAGTCACATAATTCCATCAATAGTTTAACTGTCAAGTTATCCAGGATAGACATACTTTTAATACAATACTTATAGGCAAGATATAGTCTCCTAATGAACAAAGGCGTTATACATATCTCAGTTTCCATTACATGGATTGGCGTACTTCTTACAAATCCACCTATAATTCTCAAGGCTTGATTTTGGATACGATCTAATTTATCGAGATTTGTTTTTGCTGCATTTCCATATAGAAAACATCCAAAGTCAAGCCGACTTCTAATTAATGAAATATAATTTAATTAATTATTTAATTAAATATAATTAATGAAATTTAGGTTACTCGTGGAACTTAAGTGGTCGCATGAGACCGCGGTAACAATTATTATTGATTTCTATTGTGTCTCAAACTCTTCAAGTACCAACTTGAAGGGTTAAATACGTCACCTAGTATTTATACGGTTTGATAACAAGAATTTTATTGTGAAAACGAATGTTAAATACCTAAGTTAATTCGAATGGTGTTGTATCAAAGGCAATTTCTATGCCTTCCCCGTTCAAAGCCTATTCCACTTTTCCAATAAATAAATGAAGATAACACCGTTTCCAAAATTCAATTAACTTGGGAATGGAATTGGAGAAATAAAACATTCAGGAATAGCCGTAAGTCCGACGTAAACATGTTTACTTCTAGACTTTTGTTGGCTTTTTTTTCTTTGCTAACATTTATTGTAGCATGGAAAGTTCTGGAGCAATTTTGCTGTACAAATAACAGAGAATGGACTGAATAGCGGGCGTTTCAGACGTTCTGCTCCGGAAGAAATTGTGAAACATATTTTTTAGACGTGCAACTTTATATTCAGCGGGAATCGCACTGCGTTGCTTTTTTACGCAGCACTTGGCAAAGTTTGTTTTGGTTTGTCTTATCGTTTAATAAATTTTCTTCTTCTGTCGTTGGCTGTGGTAATTGTGTTGATTTTATCTGACACGCTCTAGCAAACACGAATTTTCAGGAATCAAATTCAAGCGACGATAGCCGAACGGTGAGTATCGGACTGGCCAACTCGACATCCGATTGTTTTATTTTTTTGTTTTGTTGTATACGCCTCTAACTTGGACTGTTTCGAAAGTAACTACACACTAAAATTACACTTAATTCCATCAAGGCGTATAGGAAGTTTTGCAGTAACGATGCAAACAAGTATTAACCTAATCAATGGGTAAATATCCAAGAAATGTATTATCATTAATCACATTGGCAGGTGCTGTGTTTACATATGTTACGGGGAAAATCGATGGCCATTAGTCCGACATTTTACGTGACGTCCAAACCAGCCTTTGAAAAACCTTTACACCAACTAAAACTTTCAAATAATGAACCTTATATTTATGGCTTTAAGGACAGTAATAAAATTTTCAGTGACCAATCGAGGTTTCCATGTTAAATGGACGACTGTCACGCGCTGTTCTGTTGTGCAGTTTTGAAAATAAATTATATTGTTTAGTTGCTTTATTTAACGTAGAAACAATGTAGTCGAAATACTACTGGTAATTATCGCGATAATAATATTGTATCAATGTTTTCGAACAATGCTTCAAAATCCTCACTTTTTGGCCACAATTGTGTAACTTGCTAGTTGCTACTAAACAGAACCTATAAAAGGAGAAAATGAACGCGATCTTGAGTGTGGACCACATTAAAGCTAAAATAGTAGGATAGCTCTCTGAAGTTATATGACGTTTGGAGATATGACAAGAGCCGAATGAATATTGAGCAATAAAGTATTGAGTATTGAGTAAAGCAACGTTACCTCTTGGATCAGCCGTTGACTTATAGGCCAACGATTTTGAAAAGTTAAGCCGCAAAAATCGGAACTTATAACAGTATATTGATAGTAGCGCCCTCCTGACAACATCATTGGTATACTTCAGTGTTTTCCAACCGCATTCCACAAGATATCACTCCATTCGTCTCGTACACTCGTATTCACAAACGATGCTTGCTTAAGTGAAGCAGCAAATCGAATGCATAGCGTTGAATAGAGCTCGGTGATTGGTTCGTGTGTGGCCCTGGGCGTTCACGCGCACTGTTAGACCTCCTAATAATGTTTGTGAATACGGGCGGTAGTGTATTCAAGACTTAGGCTGAGTTGCACCACGTAACTTTGACCGTAACTATAGCGATAACCGGTGTATTTGGTATGAAGTTTGACAGATTTTTGACGTTTGTCAAAGTTAGAGTAAGATGGTGCAACTCAGCCTTAGTTTTCTTTAAGTAGCAAAAAATAGGCCCAGTTCCAACACCGACTGTTTAATGGCAAGATAATCACCCTCCTGCTGCTTCAAATTAGCTCACCGTTGTCTCAGGGCTTTAGAAAACTTTTTAATATAGAGCTTTATGGCTGCACCTAACACTTAATTACGTGGCGACCGCCTTGTAGTTTATTTTTATCATCTTCACTCAGCTTCTTCGCTGAAATGGGGTAAGTTAGAAGGCTATCATATTTGGTGGGTTCTGTCCATTACAACAACATTTTTTCCATTAATCACATCGTGATTTGTACCGTATTTTACGTAAATAGATACAATGAAGATTTAAACTTCAACGACCTCAGGTACAAAATGATAATTTTCGTCAAGTCACATAAGATTTACCCTCAATGGGATTCAAACTTGCTGCTGGAGTTGTGACTAGTTTGTACGTAATCCATCAGGTGGTAAATCATTGTTTTTTGTTGATAGCAGAAATTTATTTTACCATCATAAAAAAGGTTTATTACTTACATTATTATATTTCGTAGTCTCTACTTATTCTGAATGAATAGTACCAATTTAATATTGCTAAATTCCAGCACTCATTACACAATCTAAAAGACTATTTCGGTGTTTCATTTTTAACACGAATAAAACCGTTTCCTTCCGTTGAATCATTACGATTCTGAATTACTCAAAGCTACGACCTTATTAAGTCTGACTCGATTCGATATAACGAAGAACGAATCACAATTCAATTTATTTCCAAAGCATTGGTAGTTCCAACTCAAAGCCCGCAGAAATTGCTTGTTTCCGTCAAACAGTTTCTGCGAACTGTTACGTTCGCTTTATAAAAACCTTGCCAGAATGTGAAAGATCTTACAAGGATCTAGTTTTTCCTCCAAGACACGGAACCTTACAAAAAACGTAATTATTCAGAGTAGGGGAACATTAATTCAGAGACCTCAACGGACGGTCACTAAGCGCCCCATAAATAAAAAGCTTGGACGTGTACACGAAATAATTATAGAAGCTAATTAAATATCACGTCTGCTCGTATAAAAGTTGTAATTATGTTTCAATGGTTCAGCTTGAGACTACTTAAGTTAATTTTGATATAACACAATGAGTTAAAAAAAAGCTGATAAAAATCAACAATAAGTTGAATAAAAACGACAGGGCCTTGGCAAGCAAAAATAGAATTTAATGAACAACCAGCAACGGTCATCTGATAAATTATGAAGTTTACCGAAAATTGCTCTACATTAGTGATCAATCATAAAAGAGTTTATAATGCGACACGCATGGCATTCACTGGTTGGGTTTTTAGATATATTCTTCATAAGTTGTGGTGGTTTGAACGAAAAGGAAGTATTTTCTCCAAAGGCTTAACTTCTATGTTTCATTCGTTCACTTCTCTGGATATCTAAGGATAAACTGAGGAATTATGTACTTCCTTCGCGGATCCTGTAAGATGTTTATCCATGTCTTCTGCTTTGAGTGAGATATGTATTTGGTGCTGATATTTTATCTTTAATTTTACTTAGGTACAGTTTTTTTTGTGTCCTTCCTGCTCTATCGTTAATTCACTTCTAATTTAAAAAGGCATGTTATTTGTATGTATAATAAACAATAACAATGCGTAGTATTTCTAGTGACGAAACATGTGTGTAGTTCTAAATCATACCTACAGCTACCTAATAAAGCTGGAATAATCATCATCATCTTCATCTCAGCCATAGGACGTTCACAGCTGAACATAGGCCTCCCCCAATGCATTCCATGTTGCCCGGTTGGTAGTGGCCTGCGTCCAGTGCCTTCCTGCTACCTTTACGATGTCGTCAGTCCACCTTGTGGGTGGACGCTGCGTTTTCCGGTATGCGACCTCCACTCCAGAACCTTGCTGCCCCATCGGCCGTCAGTTATGCGTACTATGTGCCCTGCCCATTGCCACTTCAGCTTGCTAAACCGTCGGGCTATGTCAGCGACTTTAGTTTGTTTACGGATCTCCTCATTTCTGATTCGATTTCGTAAAGTAACACCGAGCACGGCCCTCTCCATAGCACGTTGTGCAACTTTGAGCTTCTGTATAAGGCCTATAGTGAGAGGCCACGTTTCCGAACCATAACTCATCACTGGAATAAACAACAATAGTTTCCCAAAACTGTCTCTACATTTCATATTATACAAATATTTTCCCAGTCATTGTAGACGGCTAATAAAATTAGCTCTGTAATTAGTTATGCAAAAGTAAAAAGCTTTTGTTTGTATAAAGCGTAGCCCGTATAGCTGTGTGGTCACTAGACCACAATGTCTCATGAATAGTGGCTCTATACAAAGGCTAATAAAGCAACGACATACATTGTATGGTTTGCCTTTAGTTGCTATTCTCTAATCAAATACCTTTGTCGAATATATGACGGGTTGTGAAAGGTAGATTCTCCGACACAATCAGTGTAAATACTGAAATCCGAATGCAGAAACAATATGTTATTACAAGTCTACTGAAATGTCAAGGAATGAAGTTCCATGGACCTGACCTGAAAGGCTGAGTCATCGACTTCTTTACTTAGTATCTTTATATATCTATCTCCCGTATTCACACCACATTGAGGTCTCACAATGCGCGTGGATGCACAGGGTGACACATGAACCAATCACAGAACTCTATTCAACGCTGTGCCTTCACTTGAGCAAGCATCGTTTGTGAATACGGGCGTAAATCTTTATAACAACGCAACTGTTTTTGATGCAGTTTTCAGCAATAGACAGAGTGATTCAAGAAGATGGTTTTTAAGTATAATACGTTTATATTGCACAGGTGCAATTGCCAGTACCATTATCAAAGTGAAATTAACTGTTTATTGTATGATGTTTTCCTGAAAATTTTATGAAGTGTGTACGAAAAACCTATATTTTTCTTACACTAGTAACAACAATCCTACCGCATGATGAACAAATGATTTTATAAATCACGTACAATTAAATTTCCCGCGAGCAAAATCCAGTATATTTATCCCTCAGAATACAGAACAAACCAGAAGGAGTGTTCGATAACATTTCTACGCGGCAACTTGTGTCCAAAATACTTCCCCTCCCGCGCCCCTCTACCCCCTTTAGTGTTACTAGCGCCGTGTGACACCCCCATTTTTGGGGTAAAATTATGTAATTTTTTAAAGAGATGTTAAACAAGTAAAAAATAAGTAAGTGAAATAAGTACACACGGCCACAGTGTTAACTATCCATTTCCGTTTTTGCTCTCGCTCTTATCAAATGGTGATTCTTTGCGATAGAACGAGACGACATGACTGGCCATAGGCATAGATAGTACCTACCTACCTATGAATTTAATTTTTACTCCGAAGTAACTAAGTGTAGATGATTATTTATTTCTATTAAATAGTGTAATATACTATATGTAGGTATAATATGTTATTTAAAAGTCAATTACAAAAGTCGAATATAAATTTTAGAATGCCAAGTAAAACAAAAAATAAACTTAAGGTTCTTTATTATGTAAACATATCGACAACAAAACATTTGTTTACGGCGCAGTAGTGCTTTTAGTTTAACTTTTCTTGGAGTCAAAAACAGAATCCAAATCAAAAACATCACCAATACTTGAATTTGATTGCGAGGCAACTCTGGCTGTGTATCCTGAAAGAAAATCAGAGTAAGTATGTAAGCAATAATTAATTACTTAAAATTATTATTAAATATACAAATATTGCTGCTGCTGATCTGTTGATACCAATGCCTTACTTTTGAATAAATGGGAAAGTATGAAATTCACGATAGTAATTTATTATCTCCTCATTATTAGGAAGTAATATTATAAATTAATTCAATATATTAAAATCAAATCAAAATCAAAAATATTTATTCAGTTTAGACCACAAGTGGCACTTATAATTTAATTAATCAGGTTGTCATGTCATGGATGAAATTACACTAAAAACTAATTAAAACAAAAAGGATGGGGAAAATATTCCATTATTCTGTGGTAACGCTAACAAAATTAACGCGTGAATTTTTTATAGACAAATGTAATTCAATATAAAAAAGTAGGGTAAAATATTCCGTTGACCTGTGGCAACACTTACAAAATACAACCGTGATTTTTTTTGAAAATTATTATTTAATTAAAATGAATTGGAAATGTGCTACTTACGGATAAAACATGATCCCATGCACTTTCTTCATAATTCCAGTAGCATTCTTACATGTTGGAACGGCACAAGACGGCATAATTTAATTATAAAGTGTCAATCTGACGGATATGTAAACAATGCGCGCGCCGGCCATTGACTAATTGCTCTAAAGTCAAATTAGTGCGATTTGGAGTAATTTATATGAATACACATTTACGCCCGTTGACGGTTTCTGGTTTGTTCCGTATTCTGAGATTTATCCGGCCAAACTGAACAAGGTAGAACTTCCAAAGGCCATTGACAAAAAATGTGTTGACGACACACAAAAAATATCGTAATATGCGCAATATCGAACATTTAAAATTAAAACTGCGCGTAGCTAATTTAAAACAGCGAGCAAAAGCGAGCACGTACTTCAGCTCTCCTCTTTTAGCTCGCCTCGAAACAGCGAAATTATTTTGCGGCAACTTTTAAACTGTAAGTTCTGGGAGCTTTTCTAGCAAAGATAGAACAGGCTACTCAATACAACGAGTCCGATAAGTTTCAGTTCAGTTTTGAACCAGATTTTTTTATGGATAATATTATTTTGTTTATTGGATGGATGCGGCTGAATAACGGACCAGTCAAGAAACCATAACAGTATGGCGATTGGAATGAAGGAGTGACGGTTATATTGCGACCAGGCTATTTACGATTTAGAATGTTATTACCGAACTTTCATTCAGTTACTTATATTGATTTCATTTATACTGATAGTGTTGGGCCGTTTTTGATAATACACCAGTATTAATCATCATCATCAAGTCACAAAATACTAGTGTCCGCTGTAGGGGAAGAAGTCTTTCTAATTTTCTACAGTCAAGGAGAATTCGGTCTACATTTCCCACTGCCAGCAAGGTTCGTTGTAACCTCGTTCGAAGTGGGCCGGCTTATCTATTTTCTCTACGCCATTGTTTTCTTCGCAGCAGATGGTCGGCTGTCCGGCGCAATTATAGCGTTACAGTGCACTCCTTTGTAGCTAACGAAGTGAATTTTGATACTGATTGCGGGTTACGTCTGTTTTAGTTTGTAGCAATATGTATTAAAGCACTGTTGATTAGAGCTGAGATCATTATTTGTAAGTTTCAAGGAGTATTCTGATAGAGATATTATTTTATAGTTAAATTCCGAGTTCACTAAAGTATGTTCTGAATGAACACAACGTCTATCAAGTTTTGTAGTGACTTAGCCCACTCTTAGCTTGGTCCACGGGCCAAGTCGGTCTAAGATTTTTGTTGATTTGGTGTTTAAGTTATTAGAAAAAATATTTAAAAATTCAATCCAGTGACTTGACCCGTGGACTAAGCTAAAAGTGGGCCAAGTCATAGGAAGACTTCTTTCGCTTGAAGAACTGTATAAAAAACAACGACGAATTTACAACAACGAAAAACTCGTCTTTTACCTTAACGTTTACCAAAATAGTTATTATTTTAGGCATAATTATTTTCAAAGTGAAGTGCTTCTTCGTATCGTAGCCGTAATCGGCTTAAGTATTAAATTATATTTTAAGGAGATTAACTGATCTATTTGTGTAGTTTTTACCAGAAAAAGCATTTAGTTAGTTAGATATTTTTAATCCTCCGTGCGCCAGGTGACTAAAGCTCATAGCAGACTTATCAACTCGAAAACGGATCGAATACGTACAAACGTTTGACTTACAAGAGTTACACAACGAGCTAATAACTTAATATAATCGATTTTCCACAAACACCGGTCTTGCGCGCTCGCTTCCAGTCACCTCCCGCGACCTTCACCAGATCGTCGGTCCACCTAGTGGGAGGCCTGCCCACGCTACGTCTTCCGGCTCGTGGTCGCCACTCGACAACTTTTTTGCCCCAACGGCCATCGTGTCTACGAGCTATGTTCCCAGTCTGGATGCGAGCGGGCGGGACTGGTCTTTGTTGAAACCCTTGGGGGAGGCTTTTTTCCAGCAGTGGACGTCGAACGAAACGAACGAATCAATTTTACAAGTTATTTTTAATCGGTTTACTGTTGTTTATCACTAAAAGGTAAATATGGATCGAGCGTCATGTTTAAACAAACTTACACGGCAATTATGAGCAGTCGCGTTCATTTTAAAGGTAACTTTTAAGCGAAATAACTGTTGGGGTTAATAACAGTATTTTTTACTGTTCCCTATCACGCGACGTGATAAACGCTCACTCTTAATTTCAGGTAAATGGTCGAACAGTTTTAAACATGCCTATTTTAGTTAGCTGCGTTTAAAACTGAGTTTGAAAAGATAGGCACTAATTTAGGCACGTGAACATTTTAGGCGAGTATGAAATGACTTACCCAGGTGTATTCTCACTCTAGAGTATGAATCTACTATTACCCCTTATAATAAAAGTTAAACGCGCGTTGAGCAGTTGTTAAAGTGACATTTAGTATGGAAATGACATTTTAAATAACTGTTCAACGGGTGTGTAACTTTTTATTAGTAAGGGGGTTAATATTTAATTATATTTTGTCCGATTCCATTATAAAAAAAATCGAGTACAAAATCTACTGCAGTCTTAACTATACACCAAACCCGCCGACATGAGTTGTCGACTTTTGACATGTTGGCAAAAGTCATAGAAAGTATAAATCGTGGACATGTTTTTTTTTTTAAATAAAGCCGCCGACATCAAGCCGCCGGGCTGTAGAGTCCGTTACAATTTTTAACTCGACCTATTTATTAATTACTATTATTTATCAGAGTCCACTCTTGAATCATCATCATCATCATCATCATCATCGCAGCTACAGAATTTCCACTGCTTTTTATTCGAGTACTAATATTGTAATACGGGACTTTAATTTTGTTGTTTAATCCAAACAAAACGAGTTAAAATTAAAATGTAAAGTTACATTCGTAATCACGATCTTCTCTGCGATAATGGCCTTTATTTTTAGATTTGTTACCGTTGCCTGAACCAGCTGCAATGCTGCATTTTACGTAATGGAGGTGAATACAGTAAGGTTCATTTTGCCACTTTAAATAGGTATTCTCTGAAATACGCTAGGTTTTAGAAAGGAAGAAAGAAATATTTATTACGATGAATATCACTTAGAGAACAAAGAAAGTATACGGAAAAAAGACAGAAATAGCACATAAATATTACAAGGAAATAAAAAGTGAACTAAGCAGTGCCATCCTGTTTTTACGCCCTACGCATTCACCACATAACTGTATTAATAAAATGAATTTTAAATATGCGAATTCCTACTATTTTTCCCAACTTAAATCCATAGTTTAATAATGTTACTGAAATACGAATGTAATAATATGGTGATTGGTCTAAATATTGAAAATCGATGATTGAGTTAAAACACAGTTTTCAGTATAATTTCGTTTAGTCATTTTGAAAGTTTTGATCAATTACGTAACACAGTTCAAATTACAGTAGGTAATTATTTTAATAACAGCTATGTTTCAAATTTTTGGGGTAAGGTAATTAATCAATGTGGCGATATAAAGCATTAATACGAGTACCTACATAATACTTTGTCCCACTTTAGGGTGGCTAAGGTACACTACTTTATAGGCCAGTGAGTGAGTAATCATCATCATCATTATCATCTCAGTCATAGGACGACACGACCACAGCTGAGCATAGCCCAATGCTTTCCATGTTGCCCGGTTGGTAGCGGCCTGCGTCCAGCGCTTTCCTGCTACCTTTATGAACTTCGAACCAATAGAGATAAGTAATTAATGTCATTGTGAGAAAAGTATTTCAATAATTTCACGTTTCTTGAGCTAACTGAATCTTAGTCCCTTTTGTCTGAACTTATCTTAGCTGCACTTTTCTTAAGAAAAATTCAACTGTTTAACTTTCAAACTGCGGTTTCTTGAGATAATTTTATGCCCTAGTAAACGTCGGTTTAATGTCTGGAACACCTTTTATCATTGTTTTACTTATTCATTGAACGTTTCAGCGAAATAAGAACTTTCTTGTTTGCTTTAACAAAAAGGTAATGAATAAAGGGGTATAAAATGAAAAGGGTTCTCTCTAGGGTGCCTAATCTTAATCATGGAGGTTATGCTAGGTTTTAATAAAACGAATTTTTAATGGCAATTTTGTAGGGATTATTTGAAAGATATTTATTTTATGAACATTTATGTACCTTATTGGCGATAAGGCCAGTTTATCTAAAATAACTTCTCGTAAGATTACCGTAACTTAAGAGGAGTTGGAAGTTAAGGTTCGACTTCCCTCCAGTGGAAAGAAAGAAAGAAATATTTAGTTGACAACTAAATGATACAAAACACATCAAAACAATGTAGAAAAAATATGTTGTCAAAGAGGTCAGTACCGTAAATCCACCCACTCAGTATCATCTTGACAGTTGACATGTTACTGCCAAGTGCCAAGACACTGGTTTTCAGTGGGCAAAGCGGATGAAAGGTGACAAAACAAAGGAGTAAAGGTAGTTTAGGAAAAGTTATACACCACGGACAGACCTATCTTGTGAGCCCCTAAGAAAGCGAAGAATGTGAACCAACATTAGAGAGAAATAAAAATATCGCTAGAAGTTACAAGACCTAAAAAGCAGGGATGTTCTGGATATCCGTAGCCGTAACCGAAACTTTCGGATAACCGAAATAAAAAAAAATATCCGTAACCGTAACCGAAATCGGTATAATATTATTCCTATATCCGTAACCGTATCCATAACCGAAACTACATCCATAACATCCCTACTAAAAAGAATATTTCTTGTATGCTAAACCTCTTTAAACGCCACAAAATCCTAGCAATAGAAGTCGGCTACGTAGTCAAATGGCGGCTTTAGTTAACGTGTTAACAGCCGTAATGTATGGCCGGCTCAAGGCTACTGGGGTCTTATCCCAAATTAGAAGTGGCTCGATTTTATGGTTTGTTGGCTTAATATGTAGCAACTAGTGGTTTTCTTTCAGGGGAATTAGAAAAAAATTAACTTCTTTTCGGACAGTGGCGAACTGTCATCGTAATAATTTTAACCTTACAATGACATCAACAGCATTACAATAACATTTGTATTATGAAGTTTATTTTACACAAATAGTAAACAAAGAATGGACGTTAGCGATCAATAGGAACTGTTAGGCTGGGTGCACCATCTTACTTTGTCTGTAACAAACGTCAAAAATCTGTCAAACTTCAAACAAAAATCATCGGTTATCGTTATAGTTACGGTCAAAGTTAGGTGGTGCAACTCAGCCTAAGTGCTGTCTCAATATGCTTACATATGATCTGCGCTTTTGTGGTCTGGTGCTAAGAAAATAAAATTATCTCGACTCGTGTGTCCTTGATTCAATTCCTAGGTGTGCCATAGTGTAAATATCACTGTGTGTATTTGAACCACTTTGGTTAGAACATTGTAGACTTGAATTTACCTGATTCTCCGAAAATTAACATACTTCTGAAGGCACGCTTAGCCTTTAACTGGTGGTGGGAGAAATTAAGACCACCATATTTTTAACTTTAGAGACATAAGATGAGGTTCAAAACCAATGAAAAATATTTTTCTCTATATCAGATAAAGGGTTAAGCCGTCAGCCTCATTTAGCAATGTCAGACGCCTATCGTGGTTCATCAGATACTATAAGTAGGCGCGCACACCGTTGATTTTTAGGCGTAGTGTGCGCACTCCCATACATGCCCATACTGATCAACTGCCCGACTAAACTATCGGCCGACGAAAAATCAACGGTGTGCGCCTACTCTAATTGTGATCTTAATTTTACAGCCAACTTGATAGAAGAATAAACACCTGTAAGGTAAATGTACCTGTATAAAATATATGCTTATATCTCTGCATATTTCTTAAGCTCTATCATCCGACCACTTGTTACGCTCAATCTGACATAAGGTTCAATCGATCACATTTTCTCCCATTTTTGATAAGCCCTCTTAACTCTAGGTAGTGTTGTGTATCAGGCAATCTCTTCTTATCGATATTATCAATTTCGATATAATAATTATTGTCTGTATAAAGACAGAAATGGGCTAAAATTGAAGGAGATGAATATAGAAGAATGTCTCAGCAAAACCGTGCAATGAACCTGTGTAGATGAACTTTATAACAAAAGTTTTAACTTTAAAGTTTTAACCCTTCAAATCCCGCGAATCGAGACAAAAGGTCATATGAGACCGCTTGGGATTGATGGGTTAATTAATATTACTATATTATAGTGTAAATGATACCTTAAGTTTATGATATTTTAAGCTTTCACGGATTATAAAAACGTAAAAAGCTGAACATACCTATTAACATATTTATTATTATCTTGTTTTATGATAGAATTCAAACGAACAATGTCGATGCATGAACAAACTATCGAATAATTGTAGCTTTTTACAGCACTGTTCGAATTCGTGGAAACTCCTATTTGATAAGGCCTAATAAGCAGCCTTCGTGTAGCTGTCACACCTGCGTTACGCCGGGTTCACACTAGGTGACAAGAATATCTGATTCCGGATATATTCGCAAGTGAAATTGGAATTCGCGTGGGTGTAAATAAAGGTGTGAATGTTGTAGCTTAATTTTCATTTTCATGGCATTTTCACATTTCGTTCGGACGTCAACCGAAATAAATACAAAATGTGTGTAGCATTAAAGGTATATTCATAGGTGTTTTGCGAATAAAATTATAATGTATTTTCAACTGTATTTTAGAAGTATATTCGAGAATGTCAGTAGTTTTTCGAATACATTTGAATCCACACTGAATGGCCCAACAATTGCGATGAATGATGTAAGATAGACCTGTTAGGTAGATACAAGTGATGCGAAAAAGCTTTAGTCCTGAACGCTTAAATTCATTCTCGTACTTACTATAGGTCTAGCCCTTAACTAAATCAGTGCCTGAGATATGGGAGCGGCAAGGGACGGGTTTTGTGACAGTCAAACGTCAGCGAGACTTCAGATTTGTATGGCCCCGTACAACCAAACTGTGGAATGGACTGTCGTCTGCGGTGTTTCCGGACGGATACGACCTGCAAGCTTTCAAGAGGAGAGCGTATCTTTATCTTAAAGGCCGGCAACGCACCTGTAACGCCCCTGGGTCTGCGGGTGTCTATGGGCGACGGTAATCACTTACCATCAGGTGATCCGTCTGCTCGTTTGCCTCCTATCACATAAAAAAAAAATAAAAAAAAAAAATGGCTTGTCACGTCATAATAATTTCAATGCCACTCCTCCCATGCCCCTTCCATACCTCAGGTACTGACTGACTTAAGAAGACCTTTAATAGGTGTCATTCAACTGTAGTATTTATTGATACCAACAATCATTTTCAATAGTTCAAGTTCGTTTACGAATCTCGTCATTTCTGATTTGATCTCGTAAAGAAATACCGAGCATAGCCCTTTCTTTCTATAGCACGCGTGCAACTTTGAGCTTCTGTAAAAGGTGCTGAACGCAGGTCGCTACCAACCGGGCAACATGGAAAGCATTGTGGGAGGTCTATGTTCAGAGTGGACGGCTTATAGCTGAGATTCAGTTTCGGCTTATAGATGATGAATCAGTGGAAAATGTAACTCATATTGTTGGTAGTAGGGCTTGTTCTAAGTCGCCATAACAACAATGTTAACAGCTTTGTTGTGTTCCGGCAGTTAGATGTAAGATAACCAGTTCCTCCGTGGTTGAGGATTCCGGGTGAAGCTCGCTTCCACCTTCGGCCTGATCATCACTTTGTTGGAAAGTGAGAAACTTTTTGGTTAAACGCAAGCATATTTGAATATTTGAATTTGGCACTCCGCTGTCAATGTAAGGCTTCCAGGTTTCTGGATCAATCACTCGATCTCATGGTAGTCTCTGTGTGCTGTATGTTCTAAAATAAATCCGTGGTAATCTTCGTGGTCTTTTCCTTCTTACGCTCCAACTCCATCAGGTGAGATACAGGCCAAGAGCTTCCTCGTTGTGGATAAAAAAAAATATTTGGTTCTCCCATGTAACCTCCGCCCTACAGTGACGAGTCGCGAGATAAGTACGACACATTTCCCTGCGCTTGACATTCCGGTGCGGTGTTAAATTGCACTTTATCTTTGTTATTTCGGGCTTGAATATCACAGGTAAAAATACACCGGTGTAATGTGATGAACTTTAAACGAAAGTTACGAATGTTAAAGTTTAAGTGCGTACCGTAACAAATGGTAGTTTGAGAACAATGAAGTCAAAATAATAAATACATTAACAGGACTGAAACTAAAATTGAGTTAAAAAAAAATTTCGATTTTATATTATTATGGATACTCAAATCTCAATAAAGTATATTTACAAAGACGATTTTAACAGCAGGACTCTCTTTAATTTACCAGAGGGAATCGAGGATTTGGCATTATTATTATTGTATGTAATATGAGAAACAGAGCACATGTATACATAATATATTGTCCGTGTTATTATTAGTTTGTAACTTTTGTATTCACAAACAATGCTTGCTTAGGTGAAGCAGCAAATCGAACGCACAGCGTTAAATAGAGGTCTGTGATTGGTTCGTGTGTCACCCTGTGCGTCCACGCACACTGTGAGACCTCTTAGTAATATTTGTGAATACGGGCCCGGGCGTTAGTAACTTATTAAGTACTTACTTTCAGTAAATATTCAACCTGATGTTTACAAATTCGTATGTAAAATAATAGAGCCAACAATTTAGCTCCAGATATTTGCAAAGCTAAACCAGGATAAAACTAATGCCCAAACAAATAGAATACCATTACTCCGATAACAACCGCGTAGACATTTTATTTGCCGGAGTGAAAAGGCAGAAAAATCAGTCTCCAAGAAAGAACGGGACTTAAGTGGGCTATTGGGGGCGAAGCCTGGAAAAATCGACCTAAACAACGTTACAAAGGTTTCAACAGATTCAACCTCGTTTAGTCAAAATTTGATTTGTAAATAACTCTCCTCGGAGAGAAAAAATACAAATAAAAGTAAACCCTATTACCTTGACTTATGATTGTGAGGTATTTTTTGCTGTAGACTTCACAGGACCGTAATTCTAAAGGCTCGTCTAGTACTGGAGCACTATATTATTGAAATTAATGCAATATAACTCGCGACGACGCGCGACTTCGTCTTGTGTATAGGTAACATGTACCTATCTCCTAAAATGCTTCCAAGGATTTCCACAACAACAAGTCCAGTACTGCCCTCATGCAGATGCTTCCAATGTCCCTTATCTGGTCATCTATCCAATAAGTAAGAGGCATGCCTACACTACTTCTTCGTGGTCGTCACACGAAAACTTTTTTGTCGCAGCGGCTATTTGTGCTACGGCCTATGTTCCCGTTCACTGCAACTTAGAGCTGATTCAGCCAGGCTAGGATGCGAGCCGTGATAAAATCTTATCGATTATTTTAGACGACAAACGTATGGGCTTGTCACGTAAAATCGATAAAATGGCGCGATAGTAAAAGGTTATCCTGGCGCATATCCTAGGCCTACTGATGACGCGGTGCAGCGCGGTACTCACGCGTTTTGAATCGCGCGATCGTGAGGTGCTACTCGTAGGGGTCCATACATTCTGTCCACATGCAATCGTGCGTTTCACCTATTAGGTACCTATACATTGGGTTCGCTCATGTACTGTATTTCTGGCGTAACAATATTGAGATGAAATAAATGTACCAAAGTCCGAACGAGCCCTTATTCCGAAATCAGTTGATTTGATCAGAGGTGGATTGTGACAGAGGTCTGAGCTAAATGAGATGTACAGATCGTTACGTCGTCATTACGGACAAAGGAGTCGTTAAAAAAGATTTCTGAGCTGCCATTTTCTGTTCTCGGAATGCGATACAAAGCCCATTTTTATTGTTTTTCGATTACTCGATAAGGGACAGAGATTTGTAAATCGAATAATGTGTTTTAAAAGACTCCATTTTGAATGGTTTTTGAAAGGTCAAAGATATGCGAAAGTAAGCGCTTTAGTTTAAAATAAGGGATGATTTAGATTTTTTATATTGGATGAAGCTTTTTAATTTCAGCTTATAAGAGTCTAATAACTATACTATAACATTGGATGTATAGAGAGTCCTTGAGACTTGAGACCTTTGTCTTATTTAGTACCAGTGAAATACTTTTCAAAGTTTTGTTGTCACTTGCAAACCTAATATTTTCTAAATAAATACAACCTAAAAGCTACTTAAGCTTTATTGAGTTACCAGACTATTCAGTAATCTGATTAAAGAACCTTTTAGCATTATCTATCTATCCATATAAATAAAAATGAATTGATGTTCGTTAGTCTGATTAAAACTCGAGAACGGCTGGGCCGATTGAGCTGATTTTGGTTTTAAAATGTTTGTCGTAGTCCAGGGTAGGTCTAAACGGTGAGCAAATACGCGCGCGATATTGTTTTTCTGTGACAGACAAAATTCCACGCGGGCAAAGCCGCGGGCGGAAAGCTAGTTTATAATAAAACATTGTCATTAGACCCGTAGAGTTTTTATAGTTGGGAGTTCATAGGAGTAATATTGGCTGTCTGACTCTATTTTTTATATCGACAGAGTGGATTCATTTTTGATATAGCAATAAAACTTAAGTGCAGTCCATCAAAAATCAATCTAACCTTTTTGAAATGATGCTAAATTCAATATTTGACTCTTCTACCTGTTAACTAGGTGTCTTAAATAGTACTTAACTAAAATAAACTCTCTTCGCTAAATAAACCCTATATTTTGTCCAGATAATGCTCAGAAACAGACGCGATATCTTCAGGACAATTAAGCTCATGCTTTAGTACGAGTGGCTGGAATAATGCTAGCACCCAGTTTATAGTAACACTTAAAATGTAGCTGCACTATTTTCTTGACATATCGTTAAAATGCCAGTCAACATAACATTGCTGTGAGACGTCAGGAGTTGTTGTCAAAGACTATCTATTTCATTCTCAGAAACAGAATAGTGATATGGAGACAAAAGGCATTCTACCTAAAGTAGTATTTTTACGCATAGTCCAGTCATTATAGTAAGTTCACCTCGGAATTAGAGATACCCAGCTGTAAGTCTGTAAATACGTGTATATTGACACCCTAAAAGTTGTCTCAAAACCTACATATGGTAGGGTGTAAGCAACTATTAAATTTCAAGGTCAACGGTCACAAAAATCGGTTTTTTGCGCTTTTTTTAGAAATATCTCATTTCCTATGGGTTTTTTGCTATTTGTATTTATTATCAATATTGTAGAATACTAAATTCTCTACAAATTTTGTTTAAAAATTTTTTTTATACGGTGAACCGTTTTCGAGATAGAGGGCGGAGAGCGCGCGGTCACTGCATCACTGCGGTTTAGATTTTTCATACAAAAGGATTTTCCCGCTAATTCCTGATCCCGTGGGAATTCCTAAGTATACTATAACCTGCCCAGGAGTATGAAGAATAATTGTACCAAGTTTCGTTAAAATCCGTCAAGTAGTTTTTGTTTCTATAAGGAACATACAGACGGACAGACAGACATACAAAAAATTTACTGATTGCATTTTTGGAATCAGTATCGATCACTAATCACCCCCTGATAGTTATTTCGGAAATATATTTCATGTACAGAATTGACCTCTACAGATTTATTATAAGTACTAGCGGCCGCCCTCTATCTCGAAAACGGTTCACCGTATAAAAACATTTTTTGGACAAAATTTGTAGAGAATTTTGTATTCTACAATATTGATAATAAATACAAATAGCAAAAAACCCATAGGAAATGAGATATTTCCAAAAAAAGCGATTTTTGTGACCTTTGACCTTAAAATTTAATAGTTGCTTACACCCTACCATATGTAGGTTTTGAGACAACTTTTAGGGTGTCAATATACAAGTATTTACAGACTTACAGCTGGGTATCTCGAATTCCGAGATTCTTACCTAATTTAAGCTTAAATGACTGGACTAGCAAGCTTAAGCTAATGAATCTTAATCATCATTAGTTTACTTAGCTCTATTACTGGAGCATGGCGTTTTATTAGAGGGTAATGCTTACACTCCACAATTATTGACCATGTAATTATATAGGTTTTTTTTACAACCGTTTTAATAATACATGAGGGGTAAATGTCTTGGCTTATAGTATAGGTGGACCGTTTACGTGGGAGCATGACACCGCGCAAACTGTTGCATCTTGATTTACTGATACTTAACTAATAAGATATAGGTACTACAAAATGTTTTTACCGTGGCTTATAACTTAGTGTAGAGTTTAATCCAAAATGAAAATATCATCATCATTTACCTGTACTACTTAAATTAGCACTTGCAAATCGTCAATGGTTCTATGGAGCCTTTATACGTCGAATATTTTTTTGACTCTACAAAGAGACAAAAATTTGGAAAGTGCTGAGAAGAAGCGCCGCAACAAATTCATTCACTACTGTCTGCTAATTTAAAAATAGATAAAAGTAGGGGTTGTAAATTTTGTAATTTGTTATTACACATACTCCCGTTAGCCCCTCGTATTGAGCTCACCACAATAGTCGAGCGGCGGCGGGGACCGAACCCGCGTTCCCGATCACAAGTCGGCCAGTCCAACCCCTTCACCGTTCGGCTATCGTGACTTCAAAAAAATAATAATTAATGAATCTCAGGCAAAAAATATTGATCTAGGAAACTCTGTCAATATTTACTCTTTGCTGCGGTCCAGCGCCGCGGGACCGGCGCGTTGGCGACCAAATGGTTTAACTGCTGCGACCATAAAATGCAGACGACAGGAAAATGCGTCCTGAGGGTGGCCAGTTTATTGAAGCGGTCTTTTCATTCCGCAGCACGACGTGGAAACAGTTTTAAAACTACCTCCGAGACGTCTTGGAACTTGGAAGCATTCGATATCATAAAATTAGGTAATAAAATTGGAGACTCTAAACATGGCGTATCTGATATTTTTCTAAACTTTGGCAAAGGTTATTCAGGCTATCTTAGCGCAAAGATTAACTTAGAGTTTTTGGAAAATAAAATAAAATGATTTTAGCATACCTATTAGAGAAAAGTGTTGTCTTTTGGGAAAATATTTTTTTATGATCCGGTTTCTAATTTTACAAAATCAGATTAATAACAAAATCTAAATCAGATTAATAACAAAATTTTAGAAAACGTAAATACACAATCCCGCGCACACAAACGCGTAGCCTCGGGATCACCGAAAACTGACGAACTTGACAGCACTGTGACTCTCGCGGATTTAATTCAAGAAATTCGCTACATTCGCTCTGACATGGCCGACATTAAGCTATCACTGAAACTATTGAATGAGGGAGTGGATAAATGCAATACTCGCTTAGATAGCTATGAAAGGCGGATTGAGGCCTTGGAGCAGTGCACTGTTAACACAGACTCCCTCCATGACACAATTCTACACCTAAGGGATCAGTTGAACCAACAATCCCAAACAGCCTTGCGTAACGAGTTAGAAATAATCGGTATCGAGGAAGCCACCAACGAAAACCTCCAACACACAGTAATGGTTGCAGCTGCTAAGCTTGGAGTTCAACTAACCAATGAAGACATCGATTGGACGGCTCGCGCGGGCCCAAGAAGAACAATGAAATCGGGTGCTGAAGCCAAACTACCAAGACCTGTTGTTGTAAGGCTGACACGTAGAGGAAAACGTGACGAAATCATAAAGGCTTTCAAATCTAGACGTAGTTTATCATCCTCAGATTTGGAAATTCAGGGTCCCACTCGCAAGGTTTATGTGAATGAACATTTGACTAAAGAAAATCGCTTACTATACCGGGAGGCGAGGACCCGAGCTAAAGACAAAGGCTTTCGATTTTGCTGGACAAACGCTGGGCGCATCTACATCCGGAAAGAAGAAGGAAAACCACCGTCGCTTATCAGATCCCAAAAAGATTTGGACTTTTTTCTCGGTGAACCACCCCTATAGATCAAAGCTGCTTGGACTGGAGTACATGGGTGTGATTGCAATGATTTTCGTGTTACTTGTTATTTTTACTGTTGCTTGCGATAGAAAATGTACCACTGACTTTTGTTGCTACTGTCTTTTGTTAGCCTTATTGTGTCATAAGTGCATCAACTTTAACAAGCCATTATTAAAACTAAATTATCGACTGTATCAGAACGTTTACTGTGGTCGTTATCGGTTAAACCGCTTTTACTGTTTCTTCATGTCAACAGATAATAATTTTCTCCTGATAGCACACTTGAAATACACTCAGTTACACTCACCACTTATGATGACACTAATCAACTCAACCAACGTCTCAACCCTGCGAGATCTATACTATATTAATCTATTGTTCCTTGACACTTCAAATGAGAATAACACATTTAATCACACTAATGAAGCAACTTACCATCCTAGTACTAGCGCGGCAATACCTTCAATTACTAAAACTATGTTTTCTATTTTCTCAACAAATATAAGGTGTTATTTTTTGTACTGATCATACTTTACCAACGCATCTAATAAAATCATACAAATACAACCCAAGTGTTTTTAAAAAAAAATTCAGGCTAGTTTTTGTTTTTACTTTTCCTAACAAAAAAAAGATATTATTTTTACAACCATCCTGTCTTCACTCACTGCCTCTCTCTCTTTCTTTACTCATTTCATTCATACGAGTACGAACAATGGCCGCGCGCATTCATTCAACGTTCACACACATAAAGGTTAGATTACACTAAACCTACGTTACCAAAAATTATCACTCGTGAGTATGTACGATGTTACGTCATGTTAATAGGTACTACGCGCTGGGAGAAACAAAATCTAGCTACATAAGTAGGTAAATAAGTGTATTTTCATTAGTGTAATAGCGGGGGACTTTTCCAACGAACCGAGGCGAATCATCCGCGTTAAACTAGAAATTTAAAAAAGGATAGAAATTGGAATTCAATATCTACGGTTTCGTAATGCCTACGCAATTTATTTAGAGACGTAATAAAAAATTGATAGGTACATACCTATTACTACTTCGCTTCGCTTCAGTGGAAATGCACCCTAATATTGAATATGAACAGGTGTTGTAAATAAAACTCACTGATCAATTTTCCTGGTTTTAATTCCTAAATTATGATTTGCCATCACACTTTAGATTCATTGATTTCACTTATTCACACATTTACCTATTTTGAATGTTGTTATTTAAAGTTCCTAGGTTATTATTACACTAATCACAATACATTTTGAACGTCAAGCCTTTGTTGAATGTTCACGTAAACACTGTCTTGCACTGTCTAATCTAGCCACGATCGAATTGAGGTAATGCTTTCGGGCTGCACACTTGCTTGCTGTTCACTAGACACCACGTCGGATGTTGTATTCACAATTCGCGCACTAACTTTTTTACGGAAAAAGTCCCTTTCGCGTAAACAAGCACTCATCTGTCCAAATCACACTGTAGGTATGTACCTAGGTAGACTTCCGCAATAACCATCGATAGAACTAGGTCGCGGTCGTGGCCCTCTGGCAACAACTCCTTGATAAGGCATTCCGTATTTTTACGCAAAAGCCGCCGTCTGCGGCGCTCGCATCTGGGTACCGCCAGCACTGTGCCGGTGATTGAAATTGAAATCCAGAACTTCGTCCTCGAAGCGCACGGAATCTCGTCAAGTCAGGATACGGCTGCGCTCCCTGAAGCGCTGCGCGGCTCCAAACAAGCAAGGTATGAAGGTTTTCGACTCGTCAATGTTTCTCGTCGGCCAGTTAGTGTGCCCGAAACATAATTTCACCTGCGTTTTGTTATTGATCAAGCGCGTCATTGTAATAAACCACACATACACTGCAATACGTTTGGGCGCATTGGACGGACTGGGACGATTATTTATGTTGTTGCGCTCCCGCATGCCGATCGGCGGCTCGGCGCGGGCTGTGGGCGCGGAGCGACTGGCAGCGATATCAATATGGCCGACTCACGCGGCGCGGCACGTGGCAGTGGTCGTTGCCCTCGGCCGGCTACTACGATAGTGCGTACAAACGAATACTCACCGCGCTCAAAGGATGATTTATTTTTTATTTTTTTCGAAACATTCTTTGTCGATTTACTCGAAAACTAGCCTGAATTTTTTTTTAAAAACACTTGGGTTGTATTTGTATGATTTTATTAGATGCGTTGGTAAAGTATGATCAGTACAAAAAATAACACCTTATATAATTAATGTTCTGGATGGATACGGTTGAGTTATCGCATGAAATAGACGAAACAGTGAGTCTGACTTGCCGCACATGTAACCAACCAGAGCAATGTAAGAGGTTGCTTCTGGATTTCAACTTTAGGGTAATGACTTTTAACATAAGGAGTTTACGTAAGAACGCTCTTGATCTTGTAACTTTCTTACAGCGTCTGGACTGCTCCCTCGATGTCATAGTTCTCACTGAATGTTGGTTGAATGAGCACTCAATGATCTATCAGCTTCCAGGTTATAAGAGCTTCAATACTTCTAAAGTAATTAACAGATCGGGCGGAGTGGTGGTGTACGTGAAGGAATGTTGGGCTGCGACAGTCTCCGAGCCAGATTTTGATGATGCAAACTGCTTAATAATTAAATTAAAAAACCATATTACAATGCTAGGCATATACCGCTCACCATCATTTGTATGCACTGATAGGTTTTATAATTCATTAGACGTCACTCTCAACAGTCTGGAAAAGAAAGTGCCAGTCATAGTGATGGGTGATATGAACATTGATTTGCTGGATTTGACTCCCTGCGCCACACATACAGCATACCAATGTTTAATGGCGGAACACGGCCTCCTTCCGGCTATCAATGCCCCAACTAGAGGGAAAGCGTGCTTAGATCACGCCTTTGTTAGATCATCTAGAACATCAGTGCTTGGGATAATCTGCCGGTCCTCAATCACAGATCACGACATTGTACTCTTGGGTCTCAACAATATAAAAAAAGAGACTACTGTCAGGAATAGAGTGAAGCTCAAAATAGATTACTCTAAGATTGTCGAAGAGGTTGAACTTCTAGACTGGGCTCAGGTCACCTCCAGCAACGAGATCGACGAGGCTGTATCACAATTTCACAATCTGATCACGGACATAGTTCGCAGACATACTCAGGAGGTCAAAGTAAGCCGCACAAAATTCAACATAAAGCCGTGGGTAACTCCGGGCCTAATCCGATGCATAAAGCACCGGGACTCTTTGCACTCGCAGGTAAGACTGTTTCCTGATAACGATCAACTTAAGAAAACGTACACCCGATACAGAAACTTTTGTTCTCGGATTCTGCACAAACGGAAAACCGATTACGAGAGGCGTGAGCTAGAAAATAACAAAAAAAATCCCAAGGCACTTTGGAGAGTGATCAAAGACATCTGCCAAATACCGACACAAGATAGCGAAAACCAAGAACTGTTAAAATCTAAAGAAAATGCAAAGTTATCAATGGACTGCTGCAATGAACATTTTGTATCTGTGGGCAAAAAACTGGCAGACAAAATACTCAAAAGGCTCTGTAAAACTGAAGATAATCTCTGCCAGAGCGTGAGTCTTCGAGGCGGGCCAGCAGATTCTCTGTTCCTGTATCCAGCCAACGAAGAGGAAATAAGCGACCTAATCTTAAACCTTGATAACTATAAGGCACCGGGTGCGGACGGACTGCAACCTGTATTACTAAAACAAATTAGGAAACATATTCTAAAGCCGCTAACATACATTTGCAACCTAAGCATGGAGTCTGGACGTTTCCCGAGTGATTGGAAAACGGCAGTTGTAACACCCATCCACAAGAATGGCCTAAAGGAAATACCCGATAATTACAGGCCAATCTCTTTACTGCCGATTACTTCAAAAATACTTGAAAAAATTGTGAACAGCCGCTTGGTAAAGTTTATTGAAAAGCACCACCTGCTTTCGGACCAGCAGTTTGGGTTTAGACATGGCAGATCCACTGAACAGGCTACTGAGTTGCTTACTGACATTGTCTCTTCCAATCTTGATAAGGGCCTTCGGTCACTTGCTGTGTTCCTAGACTTAGCCAAGGCATTTGACACAGTCTCGATACCGATACTACTAAAAAAACTACAATGTCTTGGTGTAAGGGGTACTCCACTTGCCTGGTTCGTCAGCTACTTAACAGGCAGACAGCAATTCGTCAGGGTTGGGGGAGGCAGTGTCAGCCAACACTTGCCGGTCAACTTCGGTGTTCCTCAAGGTAGCGTCCTGGGCCCAACATTGTTCACCCTATACATAAACGATGTCCTGGAACTTTGCATACCGCAATCCAACGCCATTTGTTATGCTGATGACACTGTCCTTATTTTCCACGGGAAGGACTGGAATGACACCATGGGGGCTGCTGAGACTGGGATGAGCATCCTGTCCAACTGGCTCGACAACAACCTCCTGACTCTTAACGTCAAAAAAACCAACTTTATTATGTTCCAAATTAACCGCGTTAATATCCCGGACAATACATCGATGAAGATCCATAGCATTGATTGCCATGCTTCTATGTCACCTACGAATGACTGCAACTGCAGTAGGATTGACAGAGTAGAGTCTGCTAGGTACCTTGGCATAATTATTGATCAACAATTGAAGTTCAAAGAACAGATTGCGCTGCTCTCTAAAAGGACACGAAAGTATATATACTTGATGAAACTACTACGAAGTTGCGCACCTATGGACATTAGTAGAATGGTATATGTATCACTCTGCCAATCTCTGTTGCAGTACTGTGTTGGCATTTGGGGTTGTGCTGCTAAGACCATCATGATCGAACTTGAGCGGGCTCAGAGGGCTGTTCTGAAGGTGTTACTTGGCAAACCACGAAGATTCCACACAGACGAGCTATATGTAGAGGCCAAAGTCCTTAGCGTCCGGCAACTTTATGTCCTGGGAGCACTTACGAATGCGTATAAAAGCAAGTCCATTCACCTGTATAAGAGCAGGAATAATACTTACCGTTTACCCACTCCCATGATCAGAACTACTTTTGGACGTCGTTTTAGTCGATTTCTCCATGCACACATATTTAATAAAGTTAGCAAAATCATCACAATACCCGAAACGCTATTCGAGGCCAAAATTAAGTTCAAGAGATGGATAGGTGAATTAACTTACTCAGAAACCGAAAATCTTTTAATTAATTAGAACTTTTTAGGAACCACAGACAAAAAAAAACAAACACATAAACACACAATATGCTGGTGTTCTAATGTTACGCACTGTTTTATTTTATTTATTTTTGGTTTATTCTTTCCCTTTTCCTTTTTTTTTTTTTTGTTTATATAGACTGTTTCACTACACTTAGGTATAGCTGAACTGTACCGCGCTGTGCCAGTCACTTTAATTTTGCAAACTGCACTGTTTGGGCCACCAAGATACAGGCTATGCCTAGTTTGGGGCCCACTGTTATTGATATACATCTTGCTCTTTTTTCTTACTGTTATTGTTAACACATCTTGCCTTTATTATTTTGTAATGCAAAATGTAACCTGTGCCTATTTAAATAAATACTTTTTTCATTTTCATTTTCAAATCTAAGCGAAAACTTTAAATTGCTCTTAATAGTAGGTATTTCTAAGAACTTTTTATTCTATTTTTTGGTTGGATTAAAAGTAACTAAAAAAATACCGACTACTTTTATTGTTGATTCCGGATCTCATTACAATAAACCTTACGCCGTTACAAATAGGGCAAAGAGAAAAGGACAGAAAGTAAATTGCTTTCTAACTAACGGTCCCGAAATGAAAGAAGACTGGAAACTAAGGCTGAGTTGCACCACCTAACTTTGACCGTAACTTTAACGATGACCGGTGGTTTTTGTATGGAATTTGACAGATTTTTGACGTTTGTCAAAGTTAAAGTAAGATGGTGCAACCCAGCCTAATTCAATTAAGTGGCCAGTAATTAAGTTGAAGTAATGGAGCCGCTAGCACAACATAAAGATGTAGGAAACGCAAAAGGAAGCGAGCCATGCGCGCGAGCGGGGAGTATGCATGCTGACAACCTCCATGTTAACCTTTAGGCGGGTTTTAGAATCGCGCTGACCACTCGCTGATCGTCGGCGCTGATAGATCAATATATTGATTGAAGGGAACGTTCCGACGCCGCCGACGCTTCATACAATTTGGCTGTCAGCGCTGACGGTTAGCGTGCGTCAGCGTGACTCTAAAACCAGCCTTTATGTGTTGCGCGGGGTCCATTGGACCTCAAATGAGTTAATTTGTGTCATATTTCGGCAAACATTAGCTTCCTAGCTCACCTGCATCTCCTATCTTAAGGGTTCCGTGAGCCAAGGCGTAAAACACATGCCGCACGGAGTAGCTTGGGGTCCAACGGACCCCGGTACTGCAATATTGGTGAGAATAATATTTACATTTTACTTCCGAAAGCAATAAAAGTCGCTTTGTCTCCCGCTAGTCGACTTCGCCCACTTTTTAAAGCAAATGGAGCCTTACTTAACTTACTAATGTAGTCAGTTTGGAGTCTGTAGTGCGTCTAGAAAGAACTGTTTGTCTTCATTTGGACAAATAAAGCTGTACGCGCAACGAGCTCTATAAATAGTGGAGTGCAGTCATTAAAGGTTGTTAGTAACAATGTAAGACTTAATGCTAATAAATAGATACTATTTTTTCTTAAAGTTCTTGCAACTCACGAAGGCGAGTGAGCTTTACTTGTGTGTGTTTGTGTACATGCACATAACGATAGTGTAATATCTATCAAAACTTTTGAAAAACGAACAGAGCCACCACACATGTAAAGCTCACTCACCTTATACCAGGCCTGTTCATCTCCGCGAGTTTACATCGAAAACAAAACACGCACGATGGCCCACCTACAGGATACTATTCGACAAGGCCTCACATACGAGCGAACATTGACTCACGCACAAGTATTCTTGTGTATGATGGAAGAAAGTAAAGAAAATGGTGTACTAAATACTGTGCAGTATTTAACTGCCTAAATAATAATAAAAACACAGAATGTACTTTTTTAAGTTGCCTCAAGACACTGAGAGTTAAATAAGTAGTTAATATTAATCGCGCTAATTCATGCTAAATCATATATTTCCTCCGCCATTTTCCGCAGTTTGGCAACTCACGTCACATCATTTTCCCGAAGTCAGCCCGCCCATCTTCGGCGCAGTGCCGATCACTGACGTTTGTCAACAAAATGGTGCTTGACTCTTGAGACAGGCTAAATTACACCATATTGTTAATGACATTGAGCATAATTTTTTTTAAATACCTTCGCGAAGTAAAACTTCTGTACGTAGTACTTATTATTATTCTGTGCTTATACTACGAAAGTAACATTTAAAATCACCTTATGAAATTCCTACAAGATAATAAATTGTGGCACTACATTTTCTGATCAGTACGGACAGATTATTTAGATGCAGGCCACTATCAACCGGTCAATATGGAAATCATTGTGGGAGGCTTATGGTTTAGCATTGGACGTTCTGAGGCTGAAATGATAACGATGATTCTAAACGGGTCGACTCTTGTATTGTCTTCTCTTTTCACTTAATTCTGAATTAAATTTCAGAATTCTGGAAACCTTATCGTTCCCCTTGGCTATTTTATTTAATAGGTGTCTTAACGAAGGAATTATGCCATGTATATGGAAAAAGGCTCATATAGTTCCTATTCACAAAAAAGCCTCTAGAACTAATATCGAGAACTATAGAGGTATTTCCATCTTAAACACTGTTAGTAAAGTTTTTGAGAAGATGGTCTTCGATATTATATATCCAGTCATTAGCAAGGGACTGCCTGTCAATCAGCACGGGTTTCTAAGACAGCGGTCAACGGTCACAAACTTAGCATGCTTCTCCAATTATGTTCTTTCAAATATGGATGGAGGTGGGCAGATTGACGTGGTCTACACGGACTTCGAAAAGGCTTTCGACCGTGTGGACCACGTCATTCTCTTGAAGAAGCTACAGGATCTGGGAATACATGGCGATCTCCTTAGGTGGGTCAAGTCGTATTTGAATAATCGGTCGCAGGCTGTAGTGATTGGAGGTTACAGGTCAGATTTTGTGGGTGTACCCACTGGCATTCCCCAGGGTTCGCACCTGGGACCATTGTTTTACAACGTATACGTATATGATATTACAAATTGTTTCACATACACAAAACACCTAATGTATGCCGATGACAAAAGAATTTTTTTATAAAATACAAAATGATCGTGACTGTATTTTAATGCAACATGACTTGGACTCTTTATTCAACTATTATACGGAAAACAATATAACTGTCAATATAAATAAATGTGAATGTATTACTTTTACACGTAGGCGCAATCCAACAGTGTTCTCATATAATTTTAATGGCGTACCAATACGTAGATCAACGGTGGTAAGAGACTTGGGTGTTTATCTAGATGCAAAAATGCTAATGTCTGATCACATAGACAGGACTGCTAATAAAGCCTTCCAAAGCCTGGGCTTTGTCATGAGATCATGTAAGGCATTCTCCAGCGAGCATACCTTCAAAACTGTTTATTATGCTTACGTCCGCAGCGTTCTGGAGTACGCTAGTGCAATATGGTCTCCACAGTATGCTATACACAGGGATCGCTTGGAACGGATTCAAAAACTTTTTATTAAACACCTTAATTACCGTCTTCGTAAACCCACATTACCGACTTATAGTGACAACTGTAAACAGTATGGTTTACTGACCCTTGAGGATAGACGCAAATTGACTGATGCTTGCCTGTTGTACGACATAGTACGCGGTGGGGTGGACTGCCCTGAGCTTGTGGAAGGAGTATCGTACTGCGTTCCGGCCCCCCGATCGCGCCGCCAACCACGTCCTCGATATATACGCGAGCAATGCACCGCTATCACGTTTGCCGCGAGTGTATAACCAGTACTTCAGCGAGATTGACCTATTTACCTATAGCAAGGTAAAATTTAGGTTACAAGCCATTAAAGTGCTAAAAGATGCCTGATCAGTGGGTGGGCCAAACACACACACACACACACACACACATACACACACACACACACACACACACACACACACACACACACACACACACACACGAACACACAAGGAGCATAATGTGTATATGTTTTGTGTTTCATTTAATGTTTTAGTGTCAGCATAGTTTATTTTATTATTTTTAATTTATAGTTATGTGGTTATGTGGTTATCTAAACGATTCGACATTTCCAACTCAATATGATATTCTGTGGAAATCTGTAATTAGCTGTAAGTTTTATTCAATACTAATGTATAATATTACCATAATGTATCGCCGTTGATTTCCCAAATAAATATTATTATTATTAAAGGCTTCATTATATTATTTTTTACAGATGGATACAAAATAGTAGCTTAAAACAATGTAAGCTATGTAATTATTTACGGTCAATGTTTTTGAATTTCGCTTCTAAGTGCACCTTAACTAAGTGAAGTGGGACGCGAAGCAGAATGCACCATCAGAGTCCAATAGAAAAAAATACAGTGGGCTTAGGTTGAATACATAAATATACCTTCAAACAAACGCAATAAGGATTAATTTTGTTTGAAGCCACGAATCACGTGTTTTTCGGAATCGGAAAGATCAGTACTCATAGGCCCTTTATAGAGCGCGCACATAAAATGAAACAATTATGATCAGAGTATTGAAGGATGATCTGCTATTATTGTTGGTTAAAAACACAAAAGTTAGCATTTATATAGATGGTAGACAGATGGACGACACGTTTCAAATAATGCAGGCTTGAATCAATTTGTTGCCAGAATCACACTTCACACTAATGCATATTATAAAGGCGAAAGTTTGTGAGTGTGTGTTGTTTGTTACTTCTTCACGTCTAAACGGCTGAAGTGATTTTAATATTTGGTATGGAGTTAGCTAACACCCTGAATTAACACATAGGCTACGTTTTACTTCGGGTAACACCGCGGGGCATAGCTAGTATAACCTTCAAGCGGGCGCGCGGTCTTTTGTAACGGCAGCGGTCGCGCGTAAACGAAAAGACCTATAGGGTCTAGTAGAGAAATAAAGCACTTATTTTCCAATAATCATTTATTATTTTGTACGCAGATATATTATGATTGTATTAAAGTCATAAGGAATTTGAATTAAGTTAAAGAAACAATTATTTAATCAATTAAAATAACGCAAATATTATTTGGATCAAAAACCAATTTTGGAACAAACAATCTTTTTAAATACCTCAGAATAATTCATATACCTGGTACAAACGATAAAAATGGCAAAATAATGATAAAACATAATTTTATAATTTTGGTTCAGTTTGCTTGGTCTCTGAGCTCCGATTCACTCTCTCTCTTTTCGTAGTAATGCCTCTGTTATTTCACTTTGTACTAGCAGTCTACGACTTATTTAATAAGAAAAAACAGTATTGCAAGCTTAATTCAATAATATTGGGTGATAGCCGAAGAAATGTTATATCGCATAGAGAGTCGCGCGTAACCTTTTCGACGACAGGCGCGTGGCGTGCTTTCGACGCCGGCGCCGCGACTAAAACAATAGCAAGCCATGGGGTGGGAAAAGCGCGGAGAGCTGAGGAAAGCTCTTTATTTCACTCACAATGAGCAAGCGACAGGCTACTAAAAATTAGAAATATGTGTAACAAGTAAAAAAAAAGTTATTAACGAAAATGTGTTAGGCGCGGTCGATTCGACGCCGCGCGCCCGCTTGAAGGATAAATAAATAAATTGTTTATTTCTCTCTTCACAAAGTAGGAAACATGCGTACTTAAATACAAGGTCTTATACTAATAGTCTTAGCTTAACTCCTATCACTTGTGAGAGACTGGTGCCTGAAGTAGGTTTCAAAGAAACCTGTGACACAGGTCGCCAGGCCCCCCCCACATTATTGACAGTTGGAACAAACAAGATACGTATCGATGTATACAGGGTGACTGGAACTGAACCCGCCATAGCTAATACGCGTATAGAGGAGGTCATTTGCTAATTATTGAACCTTACTTTCTATGACTAAAGTGTTATAGTTTAGGAGATATGTCAATTTTTATACTTTTTTTAGATTTTTCTGAAGATCATTGGCAATCCACTATCACCATTAGCTTTTTTTAAAATCGAATTCGAACTTTAATTTTTTATCGTGGTTTGTACTTTTGTTGAACTTTGGCGGCTCGTAGCTAGTTATTCAATCATTATCTGGATCTGAAATTTATTTTATTCAACTAATAGTTTATTCGATATTAGTATCAAATAAAAAAATCGGTTAAAATCATGCGAGAAAAAAATATAAGCAGTTTTTAAAATTCTGAAAAAAGTTTAAAAATTGACATATCTCCTAAACTATAGAAAGTAAGGTTCAATAATTAGCAAATGACCCCCTCTATTACACGTATTAGCTATGGCGGGTTCAGTTCCAGTCACCCTGTATGTCAACGCGAAACTGCGAACTCTGTCAGTCCACAATATAACGCGTAAACATTGTAAACTAACAGTGGGTTAGGTTAGGTTACATTGTAATCTATGTATAAAATATTTCCCATGCCTCAAAAATACGCTTCTCCACATTGTCTCTCTGATTGTGTGTGTAATAGATTTTTTGTGTTCATCATTCTGCTTTCTGAGACTACTGAATTTCTCTGTCCCTGTTATGTTGGCCACCTCCATTACAAACTGTCTTCACGGTGATAAATAGTGGTGTATTATTTATAAATCACGCCGCATCGTGCGGTGGCTGCGTGACAAAGATGCTCATGGGGTGGATACAATACATGATCAGCCGGGATGCGCGCCGTGATATACTCTTATCGACCTCAAAATGTATGGGCAAAATCGATAAAATGGTGTAAAAACCGCTTATCGCGGCGCGCATCCGAGGCCTACAGGGCGCATAATGGGTTAAAAATCTTCCATTGTAATAGAATCTCAAAAAATTTCTTCTGCTTATAATTTATCGACCAGCACAGTGAAGTGATTTCTTTAATTGACAGGTAATATTATAAATATGAAAGATTTGATAGATTTTTTGTTTGTATTGAATATAGGCTCCGAAATTACTCGACCGATTTGAAAAATTATTTTACAATTATTATTATTTCTTATTATGCATAGTTGGTACGAAGTTCGCCGGGTTAGTTTTAAGTAATCTGTTGATGTAAAAAAAAAATCAAGACATTTTGACATAATAATAATATTGTCGTAATAAAAATGCAATAAGGCAACGATATTACTTTAATAGATAAACTGTAAAGTTCAATTAAATTAAAACAAAAAATACTTGTGAAAGTTTTGCCTTTGTCTCGTTTCATTGAAAAATTAAAGCAGAAACTGTCAACGCGAGCATAAAATTAAATTTCGCTGAAATATAAATAGGAGCTCTCAACTCTTGTTCGAAGGAGTACGAAGCGCATTGTTTTTGTTTGCAGATGTTTATTTTAATAACGAAAGTTTGAATTGTCATGACACTAAACTAGTTTACTTCACGTCCAAAGCCTTGTAGTAAACCGGATTCGCGATCTGGGTCCTAACCAGGGATGATAAGGATATTATGTAGTTTCGGTTATGGATACGGTTACGGATATAGGAATATTATTATACAGGTTTCGGTTTCGGTTACGGTTACGGATATCTGTGCTTTAGAATGCAATTTGCAATAGTTGTCCAACACGGTTCATTCATGGCCGCACACTTTAAATCGAATAAAAAGTAATAAAAAAATAAAAAAATATACTGGATGGCATTATAAAGGTAAATCAGGCTCTTATGCCTTTACATAGTATAATGCTATGCAAAAAACTATTTTTATTTTAAACTGCCTACATCCGAAACTATCCGAAACTTTTGAATCGGTTACGGTTACTGTTTCGGATATTTTTTTATTTCGGATATCCGAAAGTTTCGGTTACGGTTAAGGATATCCAACATCCTTGGTCCTAACTTAAGTTTTTGATGACTAGATTACTCCAAGCACAACGTAGAGCCCCGGACGAATGTCCAGGTTAGGACAATAACTCGCGGCCCCGTTTCATTGGGCTCTGAAAGATATCGTTGGGTTTTACTGGGTAGTTCCAGCATTTTGGTGGGTTGAGCCTTCATATAACCATACCCATCAGATAGTGGGACTTCATTCCCCATGAAACAAAAAGTACAACACATGATTATGTAGAGGTTTTTTTTATCTACTCTAAATGCGCTTTAATTTTGTATCATAGTTATGATGACGGATCATAAATGACTGGACATTCATGCCAGCCAAGCATACAATAACGTCACATGTGAGATTTTAAGCTAAATTTTCGTACGCCTTTAATATGGCGTTCTAAAAGTTGTCTGGAAAAAACTGTTTTTCGCATTAATAGCTGTTTATATCGCTCTAATGGTAAATTCCGTGTGTAAAAACCTAAGATGTTTTATTTTCATAACCTTTAAAAAATAACAAGAGATATTCATGGGAGGGTATCCGCAAACTTTTATACAATTACATCATTCCTATTAAAGTCGACCTTGATTATGATAAAGTATGTGTTTTATTTACAGATTTCCATATCAGTTTAAAATAAAAAGTGTAAATAATAAAACTCACATGTCATGTTCCTAATCATGTCTTTGTTTAATAATGATGTAATGATACAGATCTGGACTTCAAAATATTATTAGAAGAGGATAAAAATATAATAAACTAAATTATAGTTAATGATGAAATTAAATATTTTCATAACTTTTACACTCAAAACAAAAATACTGATATTGACATAACAAACGTTTTGGGGGCGCGGCAGTGCCCCCCGCCAAGGCGAGCAAAAGATAAAAGGCACGGTATCATATTTTTTTCGAAGCTTACAATTTTCCCACTTAGATAGACCTTTATTTATTAGAAAAAATAGTCAAAAATAATTACGAAATATACCACACGTTTCAACTACGTTTTTTAATCGTAACCAAGGTCAGACTTCACTTAATTGGGTGTGTGGACATCTCCAGAAGTCGCTATCAGTCACTAATTAACTTAGTGTCATAGAGATCTTACAGACTTTGAACCGGTGACATTAGGTTAGTTCTGAACCGGTTAGAGCTGATAAACAATGAGCACAGTATGAAATTAGACGGTTAGTTATTTGTACATTTATAATTAGATATACATTAATAGGCATAAAGCAAACGAAAGTAATCACTGTTCGAGAATGTCCTATCTTATTAGTAACAGATAAATAAATACTTGGATAGCTACAAAAATACAATTAGGATTAAGAAAACTAAATGTTGGTATCTGTTCAAGAATATTCTATTGTGTACCTACTTGGTAACAGAAAATGAATTGTATACTTTATAGGTACTATTGTTAGCTATTTCTGAAATTTTTTGCATTTATTGATGCATGACTCAGAGGTACACAAAAAGTGGCTTCAATGCCAGATACAAATGATACAATTCAGATTAATCTATGAATGGAGAGATGTTACAGCGAATTACGCCCGTGTTCACAAACATTCCTATGAGGTCTCACAGTGCGCGTGGACGCACAAGGTGGCACACGAACCAATCACAGAGCTCTATTCAACGCTGTGCGTTCGATTTGCTGCTTCACTTAAGCGAGCATCGTTTGTGAATATGGGCGTTAGACTGCATGTTCTGGCGTGGCTGTGTAGTTTTGGTACAGCAGAATGTATAGGACCACTCCCACTCTTACGTTTAATGCAATGCCGGCAATGCACTGTCGCCGAGTGGCCACGAGACTGACCGAGAGTGTACAGGGAACTCCCGCTACCTCTTAGAGAGTCTCGTGATCGCTCGCTCGCTCTCGATGCCGTGTTCACACATTAGGGCTGTCTCGCGAGATGTTCGGGCTATTCTGAGCGAGAGCTCTCGGATGAGACTTTGACAAGAGTGTACTGCAGGACTTTCAGGACTTTCGAACGCGTCTGCTTAACGTGAGGATTGTAGACAGAATGCACCATTTGTCTCTGGTAAATTAGAGATGATCATCCTCCTGCAGTAGAGACCAAAATAACCGAGGGCTTAGTGTGAGTTTACATCAAACGTCGTCACTAGCGAGCGTGTTAAAAATATTTATGAAGATTTTAGTTCTTGAAAATTTCCACTATGGACGCTGTACGTACGTCATACAGTTACAATTTTTTACGCAGTCGACACCGAATGCCTTTGACGTAAACTCACACTACGCCCCCTTATGATGATAATGATTGCGTATTTCTTTGTACATTACGTCTTGTTTTTATACGTTGGAAAGATGGTGGCAAATAATTTTAATGGTAGACTATTATCCAAAGCAGAGATGCTCTCATCAGTCAATACGTAAAGAAAATAACACAATTACATAAGAAGTATTCTACTAATTAACCAAACATAAAGTTTGTGCCACACCCAATCGTTGTTCTGATATTTTTCCGTCCCAAGTCAGTGTGTCAACTGTTTTATCTCCAGAACCGGTTTCAACTTGCCTTCAGCCCCAAGATCTGGCTAACCCGTGCCCTTTATATCAGTTAACGAGCGAGTGCTGCTGTGTGCCCAACCTATCTGTAATTTACCCGTGTTTGTAAATAAGTGGTCTGTTTCAACGAAGTGAGAGATAAAAGTAGTAAATTAAAGATTGTCCGCATGGTCACGTTTTCCAGTTTACCTACAGGTTAGGGATCAACCAAAATATTTCATTCATAGTCAGGTCATTTAATAACACAGCTCGCTAATGCCTTTGTTTCAGCCAATTTGTAATGACAAGGAGGCCTTTTTTTAATGGCAAGGATTTCCATAACTATCGGTCCTACGCTGCCCGTATCCAGGTACTTCCCGCGACTTTTACCAGACCGGTCCACCCAGCGGGAGGCAGGCTTGCCTACAATACGCTTCTGCCTTTATCGTATTTCGTCTTTACGTAAATGGAAGTCTACGCTTACTAAATATAAGAACGGACATGTTAAAATCCCCTTAGCTAGGTCACAGTCAGGGTCAGGACACACCCGAAAAGTACGCAAGCACGTGCAAGCAATTATAGCACTAGTTTCGCGCGCATGATTAGAATCGCTAATAGACAGCCTCTGGTGGTGATCAGTATTCACTTGCTTCGCGCAAGTACTAGCGAAATGCTAAAAATACAAACACACATGGTCAACATGGCCTTCCTGACCCATTGACCTTTACCTGACAACTGTTCCGGATCTATAGATTTTCCAACAGTTAGTTTAAGGAATGGCAAATCAAGGATATCAAATAAATTATAATACAGGTAATGTAAGTGTCCTCCTACAAGATGCACCGAAGATCTGGTGAAGGTCGCGGGACCGTTAATTGTGGAAAACCTTGGGGAGGCCTTTGTCCAGCAGTGGACGTCATTTGGCTGAAACGAACGAATAAAATGAAAACGGTAATGTAGTAGGTTACTTTTACGTTTGATAAGTAAAGTATGATTTGCTATTTTAAAATCCAGTTACATGCGGTTTCAGTCTTACTTGAAATAGATAAAATAAATCAAGTCCTATTTTCATTGAAATCATGAGTAGGTAGGGTACCTACCTACTTTTATATTTAAAACAAAAAGATTTTATATCTAAAACAAAAAGTTATTTTTAGTAATTTGTTTTAGCTCGTTAATTAAATAAATAATCAGCTTTAAAAGGCACTTTAAAAATTTGTCTTAGTTAATAACATAGGTACTCGTATCATTTGATTGTCATGCTTAGCTGACGACTTCTTGAGTCGTGCAGTATGACAACTTTATTTACTTAGGCTCAGTTGCACCAACTTACTTTGACCGTAACTTTAACAAAAACCGGTGCTTTTGTATGGAGTTTGACAGTTTTTTGACGTTTGTCAAAATCAGATGGTGCAACTCAGCCTTACACTCTCTCCTCTAGCAATCCACATTAGGCCTACTTGGTAGATTATAATCCGACCTACCCCACCGTTTAACGGCTAAATCTATGCAATAGGGCGATTAAAGGCTTGTTCTTTGTCTTTTTCCATTATGTCAATTTACATTTTTGGCCATAATATAATTAATCTTAGATGACTTACGAGTACAACAACTTACGAGTACTTATACAACGTGCTCCTTTTGTTTTCCGGAAATTTTAGGGGTATATTCTATAAATAAAAACTAGTTAAAGAGTCTTAGGAATATGTCTTCAAAAGAAGATTTTGTGGATTCTAGATTTAGAAGATACCTAGTCGATTTAGATTATAGTATCATCAATCTAGTTTTTTTTTTAATTGTCACCTAGTCTTTTTGTGCAGACTTTTTTTATTGATAAGTGTATGTAAATTATGAATTATTTCAGTAAAAATTAAGTTTTTAAATAATTTCGTATGATAAAATAAGTCGAAAAAATTTGTTGAATTTAACAAAAAATTTAATGTCATTCCATTCTTTGAAGTGGCCTTATTAATACCCTAGAGTTCCAGGAAATCAAAAAGAGCACGTTGTATAACTAAAAATACTAGTAAAAATTATTTTATTGGCATTTAACATATCGGAGCCGCGTACCGGAAAACGCAGCGTGGGACGTCCACCCACAAGGTGGACCGACGACATCATAAAGGTAGCAGGAAAGCGCTGGACGCAGGCCGCTACCAACCGGGTAACATGGAAAGCATTGGGAGAGGCCTATGTTCAGCAGTGGACGTCCTGTGGCTGAGATGATGAAGATTTGACATATCGGAGCACAGCCGAGACGACAATATCAACTTCTGAGGATGACTCCAGATGAAGTGTATACAGAAAAAGCAACCCACCAAAAACATTCTGTAAAAAACTAGCCAAGTCTCGATGGAGCTGCTTGTTTATCTCTAAAAAGTAATGAAATCTAGACAAAGTCGTGCCAAGTCTATGGTTCCTTACTGCGATATCTTTATTATTATAGTTAATGTTGTGTGACTTGGCCGTTGAAGGGTACAAAACCAGGTGCTCCATGACACCATTGCACCAATCTGTCGCCAGAACCGCCACCCATTGACGAAAATTGAAATTGAAAATTGGCACTTGGAAAACGTTGATTCAATAACCATACTAATACTTATGTATGATTATCTTAATAAAGATTATTCAACGGCCAAGTCACACAAAATTAACTATAATAATAAAGATATCGCAGTAAGGAACCATAGACTTGGCACGACTTTGTCTAGATTTCATTACTTTTTAGAGATAAACAAGCAGCTCCATCGAGACTTGGCTAGTTTTTTACAGAATGTTTTTGGTGGGATTTCACTTCTTTTTGTAGAAAGTGGCATAATTATTTAACGTCGTCTACCTAACCATCTAGCGGTGAGCAGTACAGGCGAACACCACGGTGCCGGTGTGGCGCTAGTAGTATTGATTATGAATGTGGTGTTACTCCAGATCTTCGATTTTCCTAGTTTTTATAGTTTTCCCTTTATGTGGCCATTAAACCTTAACTCTGTACCAAATTTCAGCTCTCTGAGTTTATGGGAAGTACTAGTTCTATTTTGATGATCATCAGTGAGTGAGTGTCATAAATGCGAAACTTTGCTTTCGCCTAACTTCGGAACTAAATGAGCTACAGACTTGAAATTTTGGATTTTAAGTATGTGATTATAGCTTACTAAATGACGAAAATTTCTGCGTTCTGGTCTTATCCAGAGGTTCTCAAATAGGGGCCTGAAAATGCGGCGAAATGGTTCCGGTAAAGGATGGTACGGCAGTGTTTGCTTCGCGCTCGACTTGGCGGGGGCACTACCGTGCCCCCAGATAAATAATTTTTTTGCACGTCAGTGTTGGTACTAACTATTTCATGCGATTTGTGTGAGGGCGGTGCTTTTTGCATTTGCTTGTACTGAAACACAGTTAGTGTGGTTGGGTAATGCTGGCGTCACTAAGTTGAAATTTTTACTTTTTAATATCTAGTTATGAATTTCCGCAATGTAACTCCTGATACTATTAATTATGTTAGTAGTGATACCATGATGATGATGACGTATTGATAATGACCTAGGCATGTCTCTAACTACGTCTAATGAATGATTTCTATCACAGTCAATGTTGTCGCCACGTGTATGACGTTTATCAATGCACTTGAACTGTCTCTGTCATACATGGTAAGTATACGATGTGACTTTCTAATGCACTAGTTGGTTCTGGATATTACGCGTGCTTCGAATTAATTCTAAGTATCAATTTATACAATATAATATAAACGACAAAAAGATCTCTCGTAAGATTCCCCCAATGATTTTCAGATTTGCCGGTTGGTAGCGGCCAGCATTTGCCTTCTTGCAACCTTTCTTGAAATACTTTTTTTTTGCTAGGAACTAATAAAAGTGTCCACAACGAATGTTTGCTGTCCTGAGCTGTCCGCATCCAGGTACTTCCCGCGACCTTCACCAGATCGTCGGTCGCCCGTGGTCGCCAATCGAGAACTTTTCTGTGACAGCGGCCATCAGCTCTACGAGGTATATGTCCCGCCCACTGCCACTTAAGTTGGGCTTGGAGGAGGCCTTAATCCAGCAGTCGTCATTGGCTAAAACCAAAATTAAATTAATGTATGTGTAAATTACATAATCTTCAGATCAAATGCCTGAATTTGTATGCCACATCCTTCAGCGTTGTGCCATCATTCGTTCAATAAAATCCAGTGTGTCAGTATACACCTAAACTAAATATCATTGAACAAATGTATGTTTCCACTGGCAATACTTGCAAGATGCTATAGCCAAGCCACTTTATCTTGTTTCAGATTTGATGAGAAATCTATTAACAATAGCCCGTTATCCAAACCTGATGAATCAAATTAATCAACATACCAGTCCATACCTATGTCCACTTAATCTCAATGATAGTGATGTACTAACCTAATCGAGAGTCGATATTTGAAATCTATACTTATTAAAGGTAAAGAGTTTGTTTGCTTGAGCCCGCTAATCTCAGGAACTACTGGTCCGATTTGAAAAAAATAATTTTCTGTTAGATAGTCCATTTACCGAAGAAAGCTTGTTGTTGCTAAAATGTTTTTTTTCGCGCGTACGAAGTCGCGAGCACAGCTAGTTCTATTGCATAATTTTCTTGAATAATAGAGCACGTGTAAGAAAGAATAATTACCAGAAATAATAGAAATTGATTGGGCGAGAAACGTTTTTGAATTCTAGAAGTTTTTTGTTTTATGATAATTCATTTAAGTAACTCATTAGCTCTAATTTGTTTTTAGCTACAGGTACAATGGGTACTAATTAGCAAAATTACTGCAGACATAAGTACTATTATTAAGTAGGTACTTAGGTACAGTCAGCGTCAAATAGTAAATGACACCCAAAGTGGTCAAAAAGTTGAAAACTCAACCTTATTCCAATTGTAACAAAGACTTATTGGGAACTTTTTGGCGCCGACTGTACCTACTACGTACCTTAGTGTTATTTTAGCTATGGTTTTTATTCCAAGCGATTCCAAAATCGATCACCACACCAGTCAACTTTTTAGTCGCAAAAACCAAGCGCTATATCGATTTGTTTGACGAATACCGATTCCACCGCATCACTAGTCCGTAGATGTGTCCATACACATTTAATCGTACGTACTAACGTGTGGTGATTACCAATTAGCCGTCTCACACAATCTGATAGGCATAGATTGACAGTTACATCTGCATACAAACGACACCATAGGCGATTATCACACTGCGACGCGTTCCGCCGCGGTACGCGGGACGACAGATTTAATCATTGTATGCAAGTACCTCAGTTTGTATAGAAAACACGCGCGGCACAACACACTGACAACGCGTCTGCGCGCGGGATTTTTCATATGAAATCGCGGCGGAGCGCGGCAAATATTTTCGCTATGTTCCCAAAATTTACGTCCAAACAAAATCTACCTAAGATTTATGCAACTTATGCCCGTTTTCACCATCAATCCCTAATTTTTAAGTGACCCCCTATGGTAACACTCACTTAAAAATTAGGCATTGATGGTAAAAATGGGCATTACGAAATCTTACGAATAAATAAAAACCCAGTAAGAATCGAATAAATAAGTCATCATCATCATCATCAACAGCCTTTTACAGTCTACTGCTGACCTATGAGCCTCCTCCACTATAGTGGAGGGTTTTGCCATAATCCCCACGCTTGGTAGGTGGATTGGAGATCGCAGTTTCAAAGATTGATGTTTTTCAGAGAGCGCTGCTGCATAACCTAGGTATTTCAAAATTTCAGTTTATAAAGATTGCAAATACAAATGCAAATTGTATGCAAAAAAGTGCATTTAGTAATACCACATTAATTGATGTGGTGTATTTAAATGGGGTCCATATTGGTTTAACTAAAGTTCCTAACGATTTTAAATCCGAATGATCAATCTTCCTAAAAAATTTCATCCTAAAGTTTTCATTCATACTATTTGTAGTGCTACTGGCGATGTTCATAATACTCATGATTCCGAAAATTTTAATTACTAATATCATTAATGTAAATGTATTTAAACTCCTACTGTTTTTTATCATAACACTTTTATCCCTAAACATAATTACCTTTATTTTCACTCATACCACAGAATAATAATAAGTACTACGTACAGAAGGTTTTCTTCGCGAAGGTAACGTAAGGTCACAGTTCTAACCTAACCTAAACCAATAATTTTATGAATAGGACCGATTCGTTTCTGGAACTTGACTGAATGACTGTAGCAGTTCTAACTTAAGTTAAACCAATTAATTATGAAAAGGACCAATTCGCTATATACTTCCTCAAGTATACGTGCTAAGCCAGCAAACTTGAACTTGAAACAAGTAATATTATCGTCAAAGAAAGATATCCAAACAAAAAAGATATGACTTTGAATAATAGTGTAAAAAATGGTGGTGATGTTGAGAAAATATAGGAAAACAAATAAAAGTATAATAGACGTTTATTGCTAATGACATTATGAAGTTGAATGCTTCGGAATTAAAACAATAGAGACAGAGTAGTTAGGAATTGTGATTGTTAGGATGAAAAATGTTAGGAAGAACATTTTCGGATTTCCAATTTTCGGAGTTGAAAATTTAGGTGAACTTTGGCGCACCCATTTAAATGCCATGTTTCTGACATAGAAGATTTATTTTTTGCGTTATAACCACTTTAGAAAAACTGACGATTGAATAAACCTAAGGCTGAGTTGCACCACCTAACTTTAACCGTAACTATAACGATAACCGGTGCTTTTTGTATGGAGTTTGACAGATTTTTGACATTTGTTAAAGTTAAAGTAAGGTGGTGGAACCGAGCCTAAGAATAATATTTATTCTTTTCTTTAAGGCACAGCTGCTGACAGAGAACAAACAATAACAATACATCTATGTAAATACTAAATAATATAGTACCTAAATAGTGTTACAGGTGATTTTTTTACAAGCGAATTATCAAAAAGATCAGCAAAAAAAGTCTAGCTCGTAAAAAACAGGATATAGGTAAATATTCTTTGCACATTCAAGTAAACAATTTGTCAAAATCGTAACTCATTCCACAAAAAGCGTATCAAGTCAATTGTGACAATAATACCAGCAAAAAGAACGATATTCCAGAACAGTGACTGTATCAGTGAAATAATTGTATTCGAGATATTTATAGGTGCCACACAAAAAGCGATAAGCTAAGTACCTATTATTAATGTTTTTATCCGGCAACTTAGTATAAAATGGAAGACGGGGTAATTTTCTAATCAGTCTGCGCTTACGCATCTACAGTGACAGTTGATAAATAGTGATTGAAATTACTAATTAATATTCAACAAAATGATCGAGAAAAAGGCGCCCGCGTTTGCTGACCTTAGTGAATTCTGCAGCACCAGTGTAAGTTTATGATTTTTTTTAATAAAAAATGTTTATAATATGTAAAGAAAATAAACAGCAAAACAAAACAGGTTTTGTTATTTGATAACAACAAAGCTTTTAAAGTCAATTTCGCGCGCATCGACTCTTCCGTTATTGATTTTTTTTCGTATTTGTATAGTTTATTTTTTATGAACTTTTTATTAAATTAAATATTTTTTAAGCTCTAGTATTTTTACAAACATCAAAGTAAAGGTTTCTAGCATTTGAAAAATGATTATTGATTAATACCATTGATTTAATACCATGCATATTGCATATTGCTAAACGTTTCAGTTCGCGTGAATCTTCCATGTAAAACATGCTATTTACTGTTGTCTCAGCAAACGTTTTCATGTATTTGACATGACAAGAAAATTGTTAATAGTGTAGATTTGGCAGCAACTATTTTGAAACTTTCATTTATCCACACTTTACTGACTTTTACCCCGGAGTCATATTGTAGTTATGTTATTTTTCCGTGTGAGACATAATTTATTTATATAACAACACTTTATCTTTATGTAACGTGTCTGTCTAGACACAATAATAATAACTTTGGTTTCAAATAAGATATAACAAACTCTCACACAGTCATAAGCAAACCTAGCGAAAGTTCGTAGATTGAAACCCAACTTGTTACAGTTTAAGTGCGGCATATCACTTTTTTTATAGTTTTGTTAACCCCTCATTGTAAGCTATGCATATTAAAATATTGTGTTGCGAGTGAATTCACCACAATAGTCCATAGGGCTTGAAGCCGCGTCAATTCGGCCAGTTCATTGACATCGTTAGGCTGGGTTGCACCATCTTACTTTAACTTTGACAAACGTCAAAAATCTGTCAAACTCCATACAAAAAACAACGGTTATCGTCATAGTTACGGACAAAGTTAGGTGGTGCAACTCAGCCTTAGACTTTTGTCACCTTAACTTTAACAATAATTTTAATTACAGGCTGGCGGAAAGGTAGTGTTCTCTACCGACGACTTCTTCGCGCCATGTGAGAACATGCTCCTGGATACCGAGCCCATATTTATCCCGGAGAAGTACACCGAATTCGGAAAATGGATGGATGGCTGGGAGACCAGGAGGAAGAGGGTTACGGGACATGATTGGTGCATCTTGAAGCTGGCCACTAAATGCGTTATTCGAGGTATGTATCGTATTATGAAACGTTGTCATTTTGTACCTTGATCACAGTTTTAAGGTGTCAGTAATATGGTCAGACTCTACGAAATGCTTTGGGAGTCCTATAAGACTTAATACATTTGACTAAGTAGCCCTTTTTTGGTGTGATAACATTATTTATCAACCAGTCTTATCAAGCATGCAATTAGATGCTCAAGAAATTAAAAAAGTGTTGCTTATTTCATTTAGAAAGAAAGAAAGAAAGATAAATATTTATTTGGTACTAAATGATACAATGTTAGAATGTAAAGTAAAATAAAGATGTCATAGTCAAAAACTGTTTGCCTCAATCAGTACAATCTCCAGCTGTAGCTAGCAAAAATAAGATTTTCCAACAATTACTCGACACACAAACACTTGAGAGCAGCCTTAATAAAGCTAACAAGAGCTAACGATCGTTTGAACTCAACTTTTATTCGTAATCTGACGACATCCTCCCTTCTAGGGTTACTCGTCGACACGGCCTTCTTTACCGGGAACTACGCTCCGAAGTACTCCATCCAGGCCGCGTGCTTGACACCTGAAGGTAATTAATTAAGCTTCATTGAGTTAATTAAGATAAACGTTGGATACAGAAGGTACATTCAGATTTTACGTGTTTGTTGCAAAGTATCACTTAGATCAATTAAGTGAGGTGCCACTGTGTTTTGTTTTATTTGACAGTATCTAATTTGTTAAAATGCCTGTGTTTTTTGTACCTATCTGGTGGCAAGAGATATAATTTTACTATGGGCTTGTCTAAGGGCTGAATTGTGTTGCTAGCTTGCATTCTGGTTGGCAATATATAAGTAGTTACAATACCTTAAAATACAACAACTAGGCGCTATACAAGTGGCATAAGAGGCGCTAGCAACGCTTATTTGGCAAGGTTTCCGGGAAAGCGCGCGTGGGTTGATACCATTCTTGTGACAAAAGAAACAAATATTTATTTTGGACCAACGTAAATTGTGAAATGACGTAACCGAATTACAGTGCCAAAATAATATGTAATTTTTGTTCAAAACTTTTCCCTTTTCCTCAAACTTTACCCGTTCCGATGAGTATCAGAATGGAGTCTAATAAATATCAATTTCCCAACAGAGGAGGCTTTGGCTCCTGAACGCGATACAAAGATGGGTTCTGCCTGCACCGACTGCGAGTACGAACAGATTGAAAGGCTTAGCTCTGACAAATGGGAGACGATAGTCCCCGTTACAGCACTACGGCCTGGATATGAGGAGACGAGGCTCAACTACCAAAAGGTAATTCGGAATTCGATTCGGAAAAATGATACGAATAAACTGAAAGTCTGTTTTGGATATATTTTTTTAAGTTTGTAGATTATAAAGCATTTTAAGTACCAACACAGATTACCGCCCGTATTCACAAACGATGCTTGCTTAAGTGAAGCAGCAAATCGAATTCATAGCGTTGAATACCTGTGTCACCCTGTGCGTCCACGCGCACTGTGACCTCATAGTAATGTTTGTGAATACGGGCGTATTTATGTTGCAAAACAGCATTTACTTCAATATACACCTTCACTTATTATTTTGAAATCCCATCGTTTGCTAGACTCTAGCATACTACGCTGCTTGATAATAAGTTTAACTCCTTTATTTTGCATTTATTCTGCTTTTATTATCAGCTTCTTCCTTCTTTTGAAACTAAAACCCATTTGAATCCCAAAATAAACCACTTATTTAATGCTACTTGTCTACATTATCAATGAAATCATAACTTCTCGAAGTAAACACAAAACTTATCCCTTCTTTTTCATCATAGGTGGTAAGCGACGAAGCCTGGACACACATCAGAGTGAACATGTTCCCTGACGGTGGAATCGCCAGGCTCAGGGTCTATGGAGAAGCTCGCCCAGAACCGCCTTCAAGCGATGAAATAGTGGATCTAGTCTCGCTTCTCAGTGGCGGTACTTGCCAAGGTAAGCAAATATTAATATTAATATTCTTAACTACACTGTTTATCTACCTATTACTGCCGATGTAGGTTGCGCGCCGTGATATACTTTATCGACGTCAAAATGTATGGGCATAATCGATAAAACAGCGTGAATTTTAGATGCCAAACGTATCTTATCGCGTACGACGCTTATCGCATACAACGCTTATCGCGTACGACGCCTATCGTATACAACGCTAATCGCGTACGATGCTTATCGCATACGACGCCTATCGTATACGACGCTTATCGCATACGACGCTTATCGCGTACGACGATTATCGCATAAATCTATAAAACGCAACTTTTGACAATATCTACCTCACTTCACAAAATAAGAGAGAAATGAAGAAATTATTGAGGAATCCTGAGAAAAGGTGCTACATTTTGTTGAACAGCCATACTTTTGATTTCAGTTAACCCTACTGGTGATCTGATATTTGAATTTTCAACCCTACCACTGCTTTATGAATTTGCATTGGGCAGGTACTAGGTACTATGTATACCATTATTTACATTTTTGATTTTTTTGTTACAGGATACTCAAATGCTCACTTCGGTCACCCTCGTAACATGATCAAGCCATGCAAGAGCAAGTGTATGGCTGATGGCTGGGAGACGGCTCGGAGACTGGACAGGCCAGAAATCATTGAGGCTAATGATGATGGCACTTTGAAGCTACCTGGTAAGACTTAAAGATCATTTTGGCTTGGAGCTTAATAGATAAAAAAAATATGTCTATGCTATGTCTCTAACCAATTAAACGTTCACTTTTCACGCAAATATAGCTATAGCTGTCCTTTTATTAAAAAAAAGTTTTATTATTTCTATTCTAGCAAGTCTTAAAATATCCTCTTAATGACTATTCGCCAGAATGAAGTCACAAAATTTAATTTCGAAACTGGAGACAGTTTATTGAAGGCTAATGTATTTCCAGGACAAGAATGGGCAATTTTGAAGCTTGGCTTTCCTGGAACCATCCAGAAAATATGCGTCGACACGGCACACTTCAAAGGGAATTATCCGGACTCTGTAAAGATAGAGGGCGCTTATTTGGGTTGCGCTGATTGGTCGCCGGACTCTACGTACACTTGGTCTACCGTTTTGAAGGCTAGCAAGGTAAGCTTTTTTCTTCAGATAGTGAATACATACAGAAAAATAATGTTAACATTGGTATTTTGATAGTAACATTGTAGTTAGGGTTAAATTTTGCTATAATTTGCACAGATACCTACAGTTTCTTCTCTACTTTTTCTTATGGAGAAATAAGAGACAAAAGAAGATCTTATTAAGTTTTTTCTGCTTTTTTTATATTATTAGCAATACTCTAGGAAAATAAAAGTTATTTAACTTTCGAAAGTCAGTTTTTATACAACAATAACTTACAAAGTTTTCCGTTTGTCCACAGCTCTCAGCTCATAACGAGCATTGGTTCGACTGTCATTCGGAACCCATCACACACATCAGAGTTTCCATGGCCCCTGATGGTGGAATCAGTCGTATCAGGACATTCGGTTTCATTGAACGTAGTGATTAATAACAAAGAACTGTAAGAGCCTTGTACAATGTTAGAGCCAAAGCACACGATGCGTTGCGGCGGCGGTGCGACGCTGGAGCGGTGTCGCTGCGTCGTCTTACATAGAAATATCTGTGGCACACGAGCGGCGAAATCTTTGCGGTACGGCGCCGCAACGAATCGTGTGCTTTGGCTCTTAGAGCCTTATAGAGCCAGTATCGTGAGCTTGAATCTCGAAGTAAGTTTATTTCATAAAATTGTAGGTATAGTTATGTTTATATGTTGGATTCGACACTACTTATCAATATTTTTAAGAGAATCTGTGACTTCACAGTCATATTCGCTGACTCTATTGAGTATCTTTAACATGGTTCCTTATGGAAAATTAAGTAAGAGTTATCTAAGAAATTGAATAGTGGTGTCAATGAATCAACTATTACAGCTAGAACTAGAAGTGACAATATTTATGCATTGTATTTAATCTCTTTTAATTTAAGTCAAGTAACTTTAGGTTATCGTGAGCCGCTGGCGGCTCCAACCTTTTTTTTTCACTTGCATTAATAAAATATTTATTAAAATGTTTGATAAAGACACTTTCAACTATTCAAAGTTCCTTTGAGCTTTCCAGCTTGAATTCATAATTAAACGCCTTTTTATTAATGAGTGTGTAATAGAACTAATATGATTATTAATTTCTGTACCTGATAGGTTACTTTTTAACATAGTGTTAGAGTTAAGATTTAACTGTGTGAAGTTAAAGTATTATTACGAATAAAGTACATTTATCAATTATTTCAATCTCTTTGATTTTCACCTTTATTACGTTTTGATGTTCATTATCTTTTCAAAGCTGAAATCTATAGGTACAACAAAATATCAACACGAATAATATTTGTGTAACGAAATCTTAATGCAAAGTTTTATTTATTTAATATTAGTCTGATATTATAATTGTTCGAAATCCTACCTGCACTCAACAGGTATTTGACAGCAGTAACTGGATTTTTCGTAACATTGATACTGAGCTGTATCAAGTGATATTTAATCCTTCAGGCTCCGCGAATCTAGACACAATAGATAATCAATCGTTACGCGGCAGCCGGCAACCGCTTGGGAGCTGCGAGGTTATGTAGTAAGCCTATATTTGTTTGCAAAATGAAGTAATGTCAAGGATACTGAGACAGTTATTATACCTATTTAGTTAATGTTTTTATAATGCATCAACAAAACTAATTATTGTGTTCCGACAGTTAGAAGTAAGATAGCCAGTTCCTTCGTGGTTGACGATTCCGGGTGAAGCTCGCTTCCACCTTCGGCCTGATCATCACTTTCCATCAGGTGAGGTGCAGGTCAAGAGCTTCCTCGTTGTGGATAGTAAAAAATAAAATAAAACTGTTAGTAACTTTTGTCGAACTACAGAGACTTCTTGAAATAAAAATAGAAAACAAAACTGATAGCGTCTGGGTCCCGCCACATGCTGTTAAAAGTTTTGTTCATTTTTATAGAGCCCGGTCCACGACAATCTCCTGCACAATATCCGGGCTGATCACATATCGGCTGACAACTTGTCACCGCAGAATGGAGGGTACATTGAAATTTTCATCCAACTTTCCATTGGCTCGCTTGACACGTCTGAGATATTGAGCTTGGTGATTCGATGCGCGTATTCTACTAGAAACGCAACAAAAACTTGGTTGTTTTTGTTAAGATTATTTTGTGTGTCAGTGGCACGTATTCTAAAAGTAGTTTATTTTAATACCCATATTCACAAACGGACGCAAGCCGCTACCAACCGGGCAACATGGAAAGTATCGGGGGAGGCCTATCTTCAGCAGTGGACGTCCTATGGCTGAGATGATGATGATGACGATTGCTTAAGTGAAGCAGCAAATCGAACGCACATTGTTGAATGGAGGCCTGTGATTAGTTCGTGTGTGACCCTGTGCGTCCACGCGTGCTGTGAGACTTCATAGTAAAGTTTGTGAATACGGGCGTAAAACTCTTTTCAAACCAAAGTAGTTTGTCCTAACACAAAATACATCAGCGAAGTGAATCTACCTAGTAGTTATTATTAATTCAAATTGTCCTAATTTTAAAATCACAGGTGCTTAAAATACATATAATGTCATAAAAATATTCTCTGTTTCACAGCATACATGCGCAATGCCCATAGATACACAATATTGATTATGAAATTATCAAAATTACTTGAGTTATCTGTATTCTTTAGCTATCTTTACTTAAAAATAAATAAATAATAACATCAAACCATTCCCGAGAAACTTCCATACCAATCATGCATAATGACAAAGACTCTACTTCATTACCAATTAGTTAATTAAAGACTACAAGACTGTCACACTGGCCATTTAATCATTAATTATCTGTGTATTATTATTTGCATTGTATTATTTATTTCCATAACTTAATTGATGTATTCTACGTAGAAAGTTACTGAGATACATACTTATATAACTTAATGACGTCTTGATAAGTATTGGTTAATTAAGTGTCGTTACAGGATGCCAATTAGTGTTAATTAGTAATAATATAGTCTCTATTATTATTATGAGCCTAAATAAAAGAGAAACAAAGATAAATACTTAATTCTGACAAACTCAGAAACATATTGTATGAGCATGAAAAATCTGACTTCGAATATTTGAGGTACACTGTGAAGGTCTATAGCAATTCAGTGGGCGGAACACATAGCTCGTAGAGACGATGGCCGTTGGGGCAGAAAAGTTCTCGAGTGGCGACCACGGGCTGGAAGACGTAGCGTGGGCAGGCCTCCTACTAGCTGGACCGACGATCTGGTAAAGGTCGCGGGAAGAGCCTGGATGCGGGCAACGCAGGACCGTGCATTGTGAAAAACCTTGGAGGAGGCCTTTGTCCAGCAGTGGACGTCATTTGGCTGAAACGAACGAACGAGGGTCTATATCATTTTGAATTATAAATTCTTACTCTAGTCCAAAATTTTGCAGTTCAGTATAAATGTTACTGTAAAAGCTCGAATTGCAGTAAATCCTAAGATATTCCAGTACAACCTAAGATCTACCAAATTCTAATGGTAAATGTCCCAAAAGGTTTGCGATTCGAACTCTTACCACCATTTCGTTGGTAAATCTTAGGATTTACATTAATGGCACGGTAAATGTTGAAAAACAAAACATGTCATAATGTGCTCAGCGCATCTCATCATCATCATCATCATCAGAAATTACTTCAATTGGAAAAAATCGAATCTATCTTAATATTGAAGTTTCCCTCTTTGTATTTCTAGTCGCTCACTTATAGGCCAGTAGAATTAAACACAAATATTGATTAAATCGGAAATAATTCCTACAAAAGATTTTTTTGCTTTAATGGCTTCATTGGTTGCCCATTAAGACTCTCCTAAGTTTTCGACTTCGACGGAGTTGTGCTTAAGTGGTGGGGGCCCCCGAAAGGGGCGTTTTTTCGGTTTTCCGGTTATACCGCGTAAAGGACTTACCCTATCGAAAAGTGGTCTTCATGACGGTTAAAGGGCACTTAATCCTGCATTGAATAAGACCAAATTCATATGTTTTGGACAAACCGTTCTCGCGCTAAAGTTCGGCAAAGTAGAAAATATACGTATAATTAATGACCCTCTCCACGTCCAATGGCTTGTTACCCACATGCTTCCAAGCCTTGTAAAGGGTCGCCTTAACCAGTGTAACCCTAACAAGGCTCACGAGTTTGATGCGCCTATCCTTGTTCGTCCCAGCCGTTCCTTAACTGCGGTTGCTGCACCTCTTCCTGGCACTCTCCTGAACGACTCTGTGTTACCTAATGTGGCTGCCCCTCTTCCTTGTACCCTCCTGTACGATTTCATTGCTTAGCCATATGCCTGGTCCAAGGTTCGACGCCACAAAATCAACTTCGTACGAGTGAAAATAGTTTAAATACTATTTCCCGTGCTTGCAACAATTTTCTTTACTGCTTCGCCTCTATTAGTCGTAGAGTGATTGTATATATCCTATAGCCTTCCTCAATGTATGAGCTATTCAACACAAAAATAATGATTTCAATCAAACTAGTAATTCTTAAGATTAGCGCGTTCAAACAAACAAACAAAAAACTCTTCAGCGTTTTAATATGAACTTGTTGTTGTTGATTTTTGGCGTCGAACCTTAGACCAGGCATACGGCTAGGCAACGTAGTCATGCAGGAGGATACAAGGAAGAGGGGCAGCCACAGTAGGTAACACAGAGTCGTTAAGGTGAGTGCCAGGAAGAGGTGCAGCAACCGCAGTTAAGGAACGGCTGGGACGAACAAGGATAGGCGCATCAAGCTCGTAAGCCTTGATAGGGTTACACTGGTTGAGGTGGCCCTTTTCAAGACTTGGAAGCCTGTGGGTAACAAACCATTGGACGTGGAGAGGGTCATTAATTATACGTACATTTTCTACTTTGCCGAACTTTAGCGCGAGAACGGTTTGTCCAAAACATATGAATTTGGTCTTATTCAATGCAGAATTAAGCGCCCTTCAACCGTCATGAAGACCACTTTTTGATAGGGTAAGTCCTTTACGCGGTATAACCGGAAAACCGAAAACATGCCTCTTTCGGGGGCCCCCACCGACTCAAAAAGTGAATTCCGACAAATTTTTATGCGACAAGATTAAACTCAGACGATTTGGAACTACGATGTTTCTCAACTCCGACAATACACTACACCGAAATGTCTTAATTCCGATACTACGGTACTCCGACAAAATATTACTTCGGCATGACTTAACTAGGAAACGACGCGAGTTCGGCGATATGCTACTCCGACAGTAATTCTACTCCGACATGAGTAAACTTCGACTTACGCTACTCATACACACTTTGTGTCGACACTGTGTTGAATCGATACCTCACACACAATTTAGACACGAATGTTATTTGGAATATACAGTGTGAGTCTTGATAAAGTGCACTATGGAAATAGGTGAAACTAGACATATTTTTATCGACGGAAAAAATGATAAATTATTGCAAAAAATACACATAACCAACAAAAGGATTTGAAGCCTCCGACTGCATCTGTGAACATTAATTTGTCTTGTTTTTTTTTACGCAGTTGGGTTTTTTGTCTTTTTTTTAATAATAATTTTTATTTTAATCTTTTTAGTTAAATAAAATACATTCCTGTAAGCTACTTAAAAAGTCCTTTATTTTGATAGCCCACTTGATAGGTTTTAAGAAAAAAAATTTTTTTGAAGACTATGGCGCCTGATATGCGCCATTTTGAGGTTTTTTTTTTTTTTCAATTTTAATATAGCCAGTGTCACTCTCACGGTTAAGACGAATCTAAAGACACCTCTCACGCTTAAATCGGTCAAGCCGTTTAGGCTGTAGGCCGTGCCAAAGAAATATACATACATTTACGTCGGCTCGTCAGGGATTCGAACCTCAGATATTGTGGGCGAAATGGGGCATCGTGCAATGAGAATAAGACTTGTGTTCAAACACTTTTAATAATCGTCAAAGAGTTTAAAATCAGCACTTAGTACTACAATCTAGCGTCGTCGAGCGATAAAATAGACACTAGGTGAAACGTGGGACAGTTCCGTGAAGATGTCTTCTCTTGTCGGCGTCCGGAGCGAAAGTGAGTTCGATCCGTCCCGCCGTGACCGTTACGACTCTGTCGAAGCGCGCCAAAACGGTGTTGCGCCGATTCGCCGCTAGGTGGCGTCTGTAACACATACATAACATAACCCTCCTTTTGGTGCAGCCGGGTAAAAATATCTGAGGTATTTTGAATTTTTATAGATTTTTTTTCTTTCTTTCTATTACTTCTATTACTTTTTCTTTCTATTACTTATTATAAAAAAAACATAACCCTCCTTCTGGCGCAGTCGGGTAATAGAGAAAACGTAATAACTTTTAAACTAAGAGGTAAATCCTGGTAAAATAAAAACAGTGTAATGCTAAATAACCGGCAATACTAAAATAAATGCATAAATAACCTTCCTTCTGGTGCAGTCGGATATAAATACCCAGAAAGTGGCAACAAATAATAATAATAAAAAATACATTTTGAGAAAAATCTGCATTTTCATTCGTGTTTTTTTGGTTATTTGATAAATTCCTCCAAATAATGCCCGTATAACAGATGGTTCTTATTACTTTGTGTTATTCTCTGTAGTATTAAATTTGTAAAATGTCTCTATACATATATCCCTATCACATTTTTTTTAAATTATTTGTTGCCATTTTCTGGGTATTTTATGTATTTTTTTAGTATTGCCTGTTATTTAGCGTTATTACTGTTTTTATTTTATTAAGATATCCCTCTTAGATATTTTTGTCATTTTTTCCGTCGATAAAAATATATCTAGTTTCACCTATTTCCATAGCGCACGACTCACACTGTATATTCCAAATAATATTCGTGTCTAAATTGTGTGTGAGGTATCGATTCAACACAGTGTCGACACAAAGTGTGTATGAGTAGCGTGAGTCGAAGTTTACTCATGTCGGAGTAGAATTACTGTCGGAGTAGAATATCGCCGAACTCGCGTCATTTCCTAGTTAAGTCATGCCGAAGTAATATTTTGTCGGAGTACCGTAGTATCGATATTAAGACATATCGGTGTAGTGTATTGTCGGAGTTGAGAAACATCGTAGTTCCAAATCGTCTGAGTTTAATCTTGTCGCATAAAAAATTGTCGGAATTCACTTTTTGAGTCGCCCCCACCACTTAAGCACAACTCCGTCGAAGTCGAAAACTTAGGAGAGTCTTAATGGGCAACCAATGAAGCCATTAATACAATAAAATCTTTTGTAGGAATTATTTCCGATTTAAAAGCTAATGGACTATTAGTAATTTAGTCGCACGGACAGAATTTTAATATCTAAAATGGATTAAACATAACCCACTTTTTGTAAGCTCGTTCTGCATTTGATTATATTAATCAATATTCGTCGTTAGTTAAGTTAATTTTTCGCTTACTCAAATTCATACCGCTCAAGTTATTAAAACAGTAAGTATGCCATCATCAATCGCTAAGTTATTTTTTAGTCGATCGTTTTATAATTCCCCATTAAGAATTACTCATTGTTTTATTCCTAAAACCAACATCTACCAGCTGACAGAGGTAAAACCTAGCATATACTGAATTCGAATGGTAAAAGCTCGAAAAAATCGTCGTATTTTCAGAAATACTTACATTTACCAACTCATGTCGGAAAATCCTAAGACTTACACTTAAATCTTAAGATTAACCGTAGTTCGAGCTTTTACAGTAACATAAATAATAAATGCTACCACAGACTCGTAGAAAGAAGCGCATTCAACAACAGCACGCCAGTCGATATATTCGCGCAAAGCAAATGCTCTGGAGCGCATTATACCATCACAGCTCAAACAGATGTGCCACAGTATAAGTGAGGATAGTAAGATTAAGTATATTTAAAAACTTGAACTCGACTTTTTTCATTTAGTTCGTGATGCGACTGTTAACGCATTTTTTTATTAAGTAATAAAATATTATTTCACATTTTACACTGCGCAGTTCAGCTCCAAACAAAACAAAGCTTGTAATTGGAATGGTGATTGATATACACTATTTTGTGTAAAGCCCAATCCTCCATTTACAGGAAAAGGATCTACCTACTAAATACAGCACTGAATTCGATTCCACTATGCCACGATACCATCACAGCTCAAACGGAGCTGCGGTCTTTGAAAAAAAATGTAAATGAGAATTCGCTAGTTTCACACCGAGCTCGTCTTTTCTCGTTAGGGAGAATAGCATTTTATTTTGAATATAATAAAGCTCATATTTTAACGGGGTCAGCGGTATGTGCGAAAATGTAATTTCGCCCGCTGAGTAGTGAGACAGACGGTTTCAAGTAATAATGATATGCTCACTGAACAAGAATTATTTTGCTGTATTTGTACCGTCGACAGCTTCTGCGTAAATTGTAAAGAAAAAATTACGGCTAGCTCTTTACGTGCACTGCTGTAAAGCTTTTCAACTATCATTAAATACCTATAATTTTGTTACAAGTATTAAAAGTATCTCATCTTACATCAATGTGAATATTTATAAAAACTTCTTTTGTAATATTCAACAGTACCTCTAAAAACAGATGATAAAATACGAGGGTGATGAAGGTACGGTACTTTTATTTTCCCTGGGCTTAAACAGATAACAAAAAATTACACTAGAAACATTTTGGGATATTGTAATCAAATTAGACTATTTGTAATTAACTTATGTTGAACACTACGAAATTGCAGGTTAATCAGCAGGATCTTAATCATCGTCATTATCAAATTACCTGTTACTGACCTAATTTCAGTTGAAAAAGCTCAAGTCATTAGATACAATGAGGACACGAGCCCCGATCACTACATACATTCATGCACCTTAATTGGGAAAACATTATGCCAGATAACCTATTACTCGTTATGCAAGACCGCACGTGTCAACTAGCCCTCGATAGTCTGAACTCGGACTTTGCTTATCATACATAAGACCGTCCACCCAGTAAAATCTGGATTTCATCAGTGCAATGTAGAGACGCTATCTGACAGTTAGTGATTCATTGCGGGTGATTGTAACTGCGTCTCAAATGTTGCGTTTCAAGATAACTCGAAAAGTTTCCATTAGTTATTTTTTGTTTGGATTTTACTAGTAGGTGGTCTTGAACTTGATTGTTATGTTAATGCTATGATAATAACAATGAGTTTTATAAATTAACGGATATTTTTTTTGTATATTTCATCATGTTATGTCCAGGTAATAATTATAAGTATTTCTATTATTATTGATTGGCTATCCACGTGATTTTTATTCCTGTGAAAGTGTGAAGGTTATAAAACTGAAAATAAACAAAAGATTGTTGCAAAATACAATATCACATTTTCATGACCCCGGATCAAGATACAAATATATATGGTACCAACAATACTTTTTTTTATATTTTACTATTATGAAGAGTGCAATTCTTATCTTTTACTATAATGATAGAGAGCGCATACAGGGTCCTATTTATAAATAATAATGATTGTGTAGATTTTATCTGCACTGTTATTATTTCAATAAAAGTACTATTTGTTTATTTATTTTATACAATCAATAAGCCGATGAGAACTATACGTAGCCGAGAACAATTAACTAAAACTTAAATATAATTATCCAGGTATTTATTTTAGGTGACTAAACAGAGTATGTGTAGTCCCTAAGTCGCCTCTTACGACACCCGGGGGAAGAGTAAGGGTTAACACATCAAACAGAGAACGGGCAGCAGCGCTCTCTGAAAAACATCAATCTCCAACCCGCCTGCCAAGCGTGGGGATTATGGCAAAACCCGCCACTATAGTGGAGGAGGCTCATAGCCCAGCAGTGGACTGTAAAGGGCTGTTTATGATGATGATGATGATGAAACAGAGTATAGGTACAAGTGTATAAACTAACGCACGTGTTTACAAGCGATGCTTGCTTAAGTGAAGCAGCAAATCGAATGCACAACGTTGAATAGAGGTCTGTGATTGGTTCGTGTGTCACCCTGTGCGTCCACGCGCACTTGAGAACTCATAGTTTTAATGTTTGTGAAAACGGACGTAATTCTATTATGTGTTCATAAACACGGAATTCGTGTACAAATACAATTAATTTATACGAATAGCACTAACTGTGGTCTCCCTCATCAACTCAAGTGTCAATAGTTTGGCTTTGAGTTCGGTATTACAGTTTGAATTAATGCTCTCTGAATGAAAATGCATAAATTATGCGATATTGAAACAAGGCAAGTCTTTGGGTTCTTTGTGAATGCAGGAAAAAGTTTATTGAAGTAACAGCATATTTTATGTAATTATTAACTAGGTACATTAATAGTATTCATTAAATGTTGTAAAAAGCTATCGTTTTTACCGTATTAGTAATATTGAAAATGCGATTTTTTACTGTGATATTTATTATTTTAACCAGAATCTTTCAGTAAGTAATTTTATAGTCACTATTTTGATATAATTATCTCTAACACTGCTTAGCGTTCAATGTTAAGGCAATGGGTTGCATCATCTTACTTTAACTTTAACAAACGTCAAAAATCTGTCAAACTCCATACAAAAAGCACCGGTTATGGTTATAGTTACGGTTATGGTTAGGTGGTGCAATTCAGCCTTAGTCTTCAAATAGGGAAGATAATTATTTACAATATAAATACGTAGCTTTTCATTTTTAAGTACAATTTGAAAGATTCTCATGATCAATATGGATTTAATGGAATATCACTTTTATGATGATTGAAGTCTTTGATAAAGACATAAAACTTATTTTGTGTGAGTTATTTTTACCTTCTTAAGGCGATAGGTGAGGCAAAACTGCAAAATAGACCTCTCTTTGAATCCCTACTCCTCCTAAATGGATGATCCAAACAAGAAAAAAAAATATGTGTGAGATGTATAATATCTTAAACTAAAAAATTGTTGTTCGTTTTTTTTGTTACAGCTATTAGTTTTGACAGAAAAAATTCTTAACTTTCTTCTAATTTCACCAAAGAAATTTCCTACTACTCCTAAACGGCTGAAGCGATTTTAATGATTCTTTCACCAAATGATAGAAAATTTAATTATCTAAAAAATTGTTGTTCATTTTTTTTCAAAAATAATGTATTACGTGTCATACATTCAAAATACCCTGTAATTTCCACACGCGGGCCGCGCGAATGCGGGAGCTCAGTCTTTCACTAGCGTTCGCACGGGGAGGCTGTGTCGCACATCGGCACGCTCCGCTTCTTTGTTTTTCTATAAAGAATTTATAGCGCAGATGGTACACTCGGTACTCATAGTAGTTCGGCGGCTGAATGAAAGTGATCTAAGTACTTACTACGTCATTTTAAATATGTATAGGTATTATAAAATGTTTAAGATAATTTAAATACATAGGTACCTATACAAGATGCTGATTATCTATTTTTTCTAGATTTATTTGTCTGATTATCTATTTATTCTAGATTTATTATATACTTCGAGATATACATATAGGTATTTTTTTTATTATGTATTAGTAGGTAATAAAACAAAGCACTTAGGTATAGGAAATCACAAGACAACAAAAAATATCTACAAAGGATTATTTAAATTCTGTAATTAACAAAACCGTATTTTATTAATTTCTTGGAAACTATCACATCACTTTTGTGCATTTTGCGTTTCGATTGGTAATTAATCTACAGGGTACCCCGTTTGGTATATTGGTTTTGGTTGGTATGAGTTTTTTTTTAACTCATTGGTCTCCACTAAAAATCGGAATTTTTCCCAGGGAATTTTTGATTCATCCAGCTTAATCATCTCGTCGCGAATAAGGTTAGGTAAATTGATAGGTACCACCTATTTCGATCCCTGATAATATTATATAAAATATAGTCATTTTGAATAAAGAATCAAAATTCCATTTGACCCTAAATGAGCTACTTTTTTATTGATATTTTTTAATTATTTTTTTTCCGAAATTTGACCTAAAACTGCTTCTTTTTTTGTCGCGTTTTGAACCGATTTTTTTTATTTGGTATGAAGATCCAATATGTCTTTAGTCTAAGAAGATCCAATATAGCTTGATTTTTCGGCTGCCTATGATGCAGCCGTGATCACAAGCAGACTGGCAGCTGGCGGAATAGGGATATTTCCTGGGTAAAAAAGCAAGAGTTTTAATTAGTCCGTCAGTTAGCCCACCAAAAACTACTCGACACGTATTTTTCACTTTTTAAAACTAATGAAAATGTAAAGAGATAAAGCGTGCCAAAGTTCTATAGAAAAGGCCCGGACGTCATTGAGAGCGTAAAAGTGCAGCACTTCGTGACGTCGCGCGGAACTTCGACGCACTATAACTTTGTAATTATTTGTTTGATTGACAATTCAAAATATACGTGTCCAATATTTTTTTAGGATACTAGCCTCGGGTGGGCTTTAATATTTTAAACTACCCTCATATTGTCATAATGTTACATTGTAGTGGCGTTACCTCGACACACAGTATTCGTATTCGTACTTGACATGTAACTCATATAAAAATGTCGCTCAATCCGTGTTTATCTATTTTAGTTGAAATGGAACGCAAAAATGTAAAATCTTATTTTTCTCTCGATTTTACCAAAAAATAATAACGGAGAAAGTAAAGTCTAAAGTTGTATTCGATGATCAAAAATATTTTATTCAATGTTGACCGATATTTGACCAATATTTTGAATACCTGCACAGACAGACATTTACATTTAGGTAGGTACTCGTACACACACTTAAAACCTGTTTAGAAGCTCACTTAGACACACGAATATCGTCAGCCTAACTTTCAAACTGCTTAGGTATGTCCCTTTTTGCAAACTTTACAGGAGAAAATAACTGTTTATTTTTCATAGTTATGGTACTAATTAAAAATCATTTATTTCAATTTTGTTTCAGTTTGAAAATATGCTGACGATAATTATTATTATTCTGTATAATGATTTATTTTCTTTTTTTAAATTTGAAACACAAAATAAGCATCGCAATTTTTTTCGATCTGCGTAAATTAAAATCGAGTTAACATTCCCGTAGGCAGTTATGTTAGAATTGGCAGCGCTTCGCATCTGTATTCTGAGCGCACTTTGGTATCGGGCAAGAAGCGCGGGCGCGCGGCGAGAGGCGCGTTGTCTCGCTCTAATGCTCAAGGTCGTTCGGCCATGTAATCGCCTTAAGTAGTTACATCGCGTAGCAACCAAGTAACTCAGATGTAACGTGTTTCGATGGAAAATATTGACACTACAAAAAGGTTTATTGAAAAGCCAAAGCATTAGAGACGGAAATTTCCAGAATATTTCAAGGCTTTGGTTGAGGAGGGTATGACAAGGAAGCGGAGGCCCAATTATACGTCGCGAAACTGCATGTAAAGATAAACTCTTATGTCGTTGTCATAGGTGATATTTTGCAACAAAATATGTGCTGCTGTTGTATGCCAAAAATAATTGTTAAGGATTAGTCACATTGGATGTCAAGTCAAAGTGAATGCAGCCCGCAAAGTGCATGGTAAGTGTGGCAAATCCTTTAATGTGAGCTTTGATTTTGCTTGTAAATTATACGCATACGATTAATGTACATATGTAGTAGGATAGCTAAAAAAGTATTGAGTCGTTTTAAGGACCAGTAGAGTCCAATAAATAGTATCAAATGTTACTTAGGTAGGTATTCGAAAGGTAGGTACGAAGCGATTTTTTTCTATACTACCTTATGCCTTACAATCCATGCTAAGTACTTTTTGTTTGTTACTATTGTAGCGGTGACCCTACATAATATGATTTTACGCAGTCCTTAGCATTACTAACAATTATTCTTATTTGACTTGATGTTTGTCTAGAAATCATCTTTAGCTCGATTTCATTGCTCTATCATACAGATGCTCGTGAACGCAAATATTTTGATAACATCTTAGTACGAGTATAGTCGACAGCATATCAGACTGTACATTTTTATTGCAAAATCACCCCTATTCCAACTACATAAGTGCTACAGTATCAACCTTGATGTGCTACAAAGTAGATTGTATCTAAAACCGCATTCCCCGCTGCATCTACAAGCACTCTCGAGCGAATTAATACCTGTAAAACATTTTCGTAAATGGATCCACGGCAAAATCTCGGTCCAATATCACCGTTAGAATTACACCCACTGTCCTCGTAAAGATAAATTATCGGGTCCGCTCACACCGAAGCGAATTCTACGATAGTGTTGCTGCTTTTCAACCGACTTCAAAAAAGGAGGAGGTTCTCAATTCGACCCGTATGTTTTTTTTTTTTTTTTCTATGTTTGTTACGCGATAACTCCGCCAATTATGAACCGATTTGAACAAATCTTTTTTCGGCATATAGGTAATACCTCAAGGGTGGTCCCATTTAAATTTAATAATAGAAAAAACAACCCCCAAGGGTGGAAAATTGGGGATGAACTTTTTTATACGCAATATCTCCGCCGATTATAAATCAATTTGAACGATTATTTTTTTGTTGAATAGGTATTATCAAAAGGGTGGTTTCATGCGAATTTGAAGAAAATATTTCACCCCCAAGGGTGGAAAATTGGGGATGAACTTTTTTTATACGCAATATTTTTAATTTTTATTTTTTTTTTGTGTTCACGCATTTGAAGTCGGTTTTATTTTTTTAAAAAGTTAATTATCTTGTATTAATTTAGCTTAAAAAATGGGCCAAGTGCGTGTCGTGCCACGCGCAGTGTAGGTTTCCGTAGTTGTCCATCGTTACCACAATATATTTCAGAAGCAAACAATTTTTTTCATCTAAGGTCACTTTTAATATTTTCTTCTTATGAATTTTTATTAGGTAAGAAATTTTATAATACATGAGCTAAACGACTATTACTCTTAAACTAACTGATCTATCTTACCCGTTATAATTTTCCTTGAAAGTTCATAAAAAGCACTATCATCATGATTTTTTCAGATTTTTTAAGCCAACGGTTTAGTTTTTAGAGGGGACGCCCTATTTGAACAAAAATAATTGACACTTTAAACTTTAATAATTTGCAAACAGATCCCTAAATGGAAAAATAGTCTTAAAAACCCCTAATCCATTTTAAAAGACCTATCCAACGATACCCCACACAATGGGGTGGAAGATGAAAAAAAAATTAATCCCACTTTACATTTAGGGGAGCAACCCTAAAAAAATTTTTTCTCAAAATTTTATTTTACCTTTTTGTCGGCGTGATTAACCCATTAACGCCCAAATGAAAACTACGGTCAATTTCACATAGCCAATGTTTATTTTCTTTATAAAAATACTTCAGAAATAATACTAAACAGAAAGAAAACCAAAAACAAAATCAGAAGTTAGGTTTTCAGGGGTGTACTAAGTTTAGTACAATGGGCGCTTATGAGTAATATTGAGCAAAGCCTTCTCCATCCTGGCACAGTGTTTTCAGGCACTTGCCATAAGCTGTTTTGACTCTATTGAAACACACAGTAATTTTAAGCTTATAAATCAGCTGGTTTGCTGGTTTATTTGGATTATAACCATTATTTCATATTTCTTCTCCATGAACTAGAGCAAGACTACCTACTTTTATTTATCTTTTATAGGTCAAATATGTGCGTACTATATATTTGCGGAATGCTAGCTGATCTAAGCGACTAAATGGGTTTACTATGCAGTGCAGTCTGCATGCATTTGAAATTGTCATGTCCACCACATAAGCGAACATGACCCATCTACCGCTTTTTTTCCTTTTACCTCAATTTGGTAAAGTTCTATAGACTAGCCATTTGATCAAACCCACTGATCTTCTTATTATACTGGAGCTGGACACCCTGTGGTGCCTAACTCTACTTTTTTTTATCAAGAGATCCCATATAATGACCTTTCCCAATGGTTCTAAAGCATCAAAATTTGTTCCAAAAGTACCCACATTATTATCTTTCAATCAATGCTAATAAAATTATGTTTGCCTTGTCGAATCTGTCTCTAGGCTTTTTGTGAAAATCTTTATAAGTAATCAAAGGATACCGTTTGGTTCTGTTTTCACGTGTGGTTCCAAAAACTATGTAACTATGTCTCTTTAGGTCGACAAACAGGTCGTAATTGGGAAAACAAAATGTTTCTTTTTGTTGTCTGTAACTCCATAAATAAAGAGCCATGTTATTTGAAAAAGAAAACAATGATTACATATAAAAACTATGAAGAAATAAGTAAACACTCTAATAATAACGTCGTTACTGTACTATTTTACGTAACGTGCCAAGCGCCCATTGTACTAAAGTTAGTACAGCATCACTTTGGGAGTTATAGCATGAAAAACTTTCCATGAAATGAACTTTTCTATGTATTTTTTATTAGGTTAAGTTGTTAGCTAATACACAAACAACTTATTTGGTATTTTGTGTAACTTAAACCTTGCATAAAAAATTATCAAGTACCCACTAGAAGACACGAAAAAATCACTGAAACGAAATTGCGAAATACCCCCTTAAGATTGTATAATTATGGTCTGTTTCATCTCAGGATATAATGCATAGACCTTTGTTTACCGATTGTAATTATTTCCAGAGTAAAAATACCCACTAAAACAGATTTATCGTAACTTAAAGTTGTGTACTATTTATTGTACGGCGGGCGTTAATGGGTTAATATACATACATCCACAAAATTACAGCTCTCTAGTGTCAATAGTTTCCAAGCAAAACCTCGGACAGACAGACAGACAGACATATCGAAAATATAAGGGTTCCTTGTTAGGACTACGGAACCCTAAAAAACGACTTTCAGAGGTATTCACTGTAAAAGTTAAAGTTATTTCTTGCATAGCATATAGGTTTGAATTTAAAAACAACTGTCACAAAACACACAAAAAGAAACGCTCGGACACTCTTAAAATAGTTTTAATGCAAGAAATACGGAAATATCACAAACAGCGTTTAACAAAAATAAGTTTATGATGAGAAACGTAGGGAATGCACATTAAAATAGTACATTTTAGACTAGGCCGATTTTTAGTTGGCCGATAGTTGTGCCCGATTTTAAATTGTATGAAGAATCGGCCAAATCGAATCGGTGTAATGTGCGCACTCCCATACATGCCCATACTGATCAACTGCCCGACTAAACTATCGGCCGACGAAAAATTGATGGTCTGCGCCTAGGCTTCACATCAGATATCATGATTCAATTGTAAAGCAGCGATGACGTAGTTGGCAGTCAGGGATAAAACCGTTGGAAGGAGGTACATGCCAACTGGTAGAGTCGGAAGTAACTCTACACTAAGAGGCTCCACTGAAATCAGTCGATGGAACCCATGTAGGCTCCCCCAATTTGCATTTTCTGTATCTGAAAGTTGTAAAAGACATGAGCACGGGAAATACTAATATTCCTGTAATACCTAGTATACGTAATATGGGCCACAGTTCCAGCTATCCATTTCCAGTCATGTCGTCTCGTTCTATCGCAAAGAATCACCATTTGAAGAGAGCGAGAGAAAAAAACGGAAATGGATAGCTGGAGCTGTGGCCCACTGTACTTTACTTAAGATTTCATTTTAGGCGTTTTAAAACTGCAATGATTATCTGCATAAGTTTAGCCACATGACGTTCACTGCTGAATATAGGCCTACCCCAATGATTTTCAGATTCGCCAGACTTGAAGCTGAACATAAGCCTCCCCAATGATTTCAAGATTGATCGGTTGCGAGAGACCATCAAATCTCATAATTATGTCATTGGGAAAAGAATTCCACAGTTATAAATACATTTAAGGCTAAATATTTTTGATATAATAATAAATTAGGTAACTAACCTATGGAATATTTGCAACACATTTGCGCTAAGAATCTTTTCAATTCTAAAACTTCGTTCCGTATGCTTTGACCTCTCATAGAAACGATAAGAAATCCAGATCCATACAATGGAAGATGAAACCAAAAGGTCAGCCCCATGAAAACCGATGGATTATTCTGTAATTTTAATCATTATCATCATTTCAGCCACAGGACGTCCACTGCTGAACATAGGCCTCCCCCAATGATTTCCACATCGCCCGGTTGGTAGCGGCCTGCATGCAGCACCTTCCTGCTATCTTTATAAAGTCGTCTGTCCACCTCGTGGGTGGACGTCCCACGCTGCGTTTTCCGGTACGTGGCCTCCACTCAATTGTAATTTAGCAATATTTTAAAATACCCAAGGCAAGCAAAAAAAAAAGAGTGGAGGAGGCTTCAAATAGATATTGGAAGAGGCGAATAAGAGAGAATTAAGCGAACATCAGTATTATCTTTTGTATATTCCTTTAGTTTTCTTATCTTGTCTTGTGTTCTATCCATCATCTATCAGGTCACCACAACCCGGTGTAGGCTAAATACTCCACTTGCCTCTGGTAAATTAAAGAGGGCCGTCCACCTACAATTGAGACTAAACGACCTGGTGACGATAAGTACTAAAGAAGACCACGAAAGTTACATTATAATATTATAATACTTACGTCTATAAATAAGAAATTTATAATCTGGTACACTATGAAGACTAAATGTGAAACCGCTAATGCTAAAGAGAAAAGTATCTGAAAGGAAATTATCAAATGCAAAAACGAATATTAAACAAAATAAATAGGTAAGTGGATAGCCATTAGAATATTACTTGGTGACCGAAGCATTTCTTCAGAAGTTGGCAAGATTCGGCGCATTGCCTGAAAACTGTGACAAAGCGACTGAAATTGTTTTCGAGTGACCCAACTGTCTCCAACTCTTTCATTGTAACATTGATGGTTACTATCATATTCTTTATTAACCCAAGCATTGCATGGTACATCAGAACCCCCATCATGATCCTCGCTTCGCAACAAAATTCTACTACGATATTTAGAACAAATGACATTATAGGTGGATCTCCATTGTAATAGATATACAATAGTGTTGTCATCTCTATAAAAACGATAACTTTGATAACAGCTAAACTTGTCACGATATATAAATATTTGCTTTTTATTTTTGATAGGAATGTTTTGTACCGAGGATACCATTTTAATATGTTGTGCGAATAAGTTAATGTCGATTGCAGCTTTTTAAAGTCATATCCGTGTCTAGGAGCGTAATACAAGCTGATGAGGTTACCAAAAAATATGTAAAATAAAATAATCACAAACAAAACATAATCTTTTTTACCATCTGGCTCAAAAACTTTCAGGCCAATGTAAACTAAAACTGTAATATCAACAACGCATTCGAACATTAAGAAGAAAGTAACGATAACGCGCTTTTTAAATTCCATGTGAAAGTAGTCACGGTGGATGTTTAAAAACTTTTCTATGGTACACAAAAATTTTAGCCCTTGGAAATTTTCCATTGCGTTTTAAATTTCACTTTTATGCACGTGGACTGCACGTTAAAGGCAAATAGTCATATAGCCTTGCCAGTATTCATAAAGTAATTGACTATTTCATTACTACAGAACTTCAATCAAATAAATTATTAAAGGCCAATCCAATATATTTCATAATAAAATATTAATAATGACATTTTGTTTTATAAGGAGCTTTGTAAAGTTCTAGAAAAGAGCTTATTAAGTAATCCATACACACACAACGGGCGATGAATGTAAAGTAAAACAGCAAAATGTTAAATTTTTTATCATTTATTTAAGTTAATATTTTATGAACAGCTTAGCAGCGTACTATTTTCTTTCACAACTAATGTTAAATGAAATTTTATCTTATTAATTAATTAATTAAGATTCTACATACCAAGCCCACCGACAGCTGGCGGCTTGGTGTCGGCGGCTTTATTTCTAAAGAATCATGTCGACGACTTGTACTTTCTATGATTTGACAACATGTCAAAAGTCGACGACTCGTGTCGACAGGCTTGGTGTGTAGATTGCATTAAATACAAGCTGCTCAACATCACATGAAGCTAAAACTAATGACAACTGTGTATGATAAAAAACATTGTATCAAAATGATTGATTTGCAATAAAATCCAAAAATCTAACCAATTAAGCATTTTATTTCCGCCTCTACCTTATTTATTTCAATTTCCTTGAAATAAATAAAGTGAATAGTTTTATTTCATGAGAACATTTATTTAAAATTTTGGTGTTTCGCATAAACATTTGTGTATTTTGTTATGTTTTCTAAGACTTAGCCAGGCTAGATGCTATGATTCATTTGCAATGTAACAATTATGTAGTTCACAGTCAGGGACAAGACTGTGGGAAGGAGATACATCCCGACTGGCAGAGTCGGGAGTAACTCTATATTGAGTGGCTCCACGGAGACCAACTTATGAAAGTCATGCACGCTCCTTAACTTTGCCGTTGCTGAATCTGTAACATTGTCATGAAGAAATTAATATTGGTGTCAGTTTCTTATTATTATTAGTCTACTGCTGGACATAGCCTTCTGCCAATATGCGCCATTTCAAAATTGGTTGTTACGAGTATGATAAACTTTAATAATGACGTGTTTTTCCAATATGGATGATGACTGGGTGATTAAATCGAAATTCTATTTAGTCCGTCAGACAGATAATAAAAAAAATCGGAGACGTTTTTCTTAATTTTTTTCTTAATCGAATAATTACATTATTATATTGAGATGAAATGTCGCGTGACGTCACTTTTGAGTAAAAAATCTACTCAAGCGTGACGTAACGCGCCATTTCAACTCGATGTAGCACTATTATTATTTAAGTATGAAAGAAAATAAAAAATATAAGTCTAATTTTCTAATTATCTGACGGACAAATAATTTAAATTTTGTCATCTAGCCTATTGACCCTGATGGGACGCCTGATAATATACCAATTTCTGCAGTGGCTCAGAGGATATAAGGCTATCTAAAAGGCTAAAGCTAAAGTTTTACTTGCAGCAATTCACTTTTCAACCGACTTCAAAAAAGGAGGAGGTTCTCAATTCGACCCGTATGTTTTTTTTTTTTTTTTTTTTCTATGTTTGTTACGCGATAACTCCGCCAATTATGAACCGATTTGAACAAATCTTTTTTCTGCGTATAGGTAATACCTCAAGGGTGGTCCCATTTAAATTTAATAATAGAAAAAACAATCCCCAAGGGTGGAAAATTGGGGATGAACTTTTTTATACGCAATATCTCCGCCGATTATAAATCAATTTGAACGATTATTTTTTTGTTGAATAGGTATTATCAAAAGGGTGGTTTCATGCGAATTTGAAGAAAATATTTTACCCCCAAGGGTGGAAAATTGGGGATAAACTTTTTTATACGCAATATTTTCAATTTTTAGTTTTTTTTGTGTTCACGCGTTTGAAGTCGGTTTTATTTTTTAAAAAAGTTAATTATAGTTTTTAACTTTTTACCATTTAAATGTTGCAGGTCAACACATTTTTTTTTTATAAATAGAATATCAATAATGCACATTATTGCGATTATGGTAACACTGTACCCACCTGTGCAATTTCTGCAGTATATTTGCGCCAAAAATCTTTTCAGATCTGATACTTCATTCTTTACACCTTGACCACTTCTGGCAAGGATCACAAATACAGATCCGTACATAGGAAGGTGAAACCAAATGGAAAACTGCATTAACACATCGGATTCTCCCTGTAAAAATTTAATTATTTAAATAAAAAAATATCACACATCATCATTATTGAGCCATAACGTGACGTCCACTGTTGAACATAGGCCTTCCCCCAATCATTTCCATAATGACCTGTTAATAGCGACCTGCATTCAGCGCCTTCCTGCTTTTCAACCGACTTCAAAAAAGGAGGAGGTTCTCAATTCGACCCGTATGTTTTTTTTTTTTTTTTTTTTTTTTTTTTTCTATGTTTGTTACGCGATAACTCCGCCAATTATGAACCGATTTGAACAAATCTTTTTTCGGCGTATAGGTAATACCTCAAGGGTGGTCCCATTTAAATTTAATAATAAAAAAACAACCCCCAAGGGTGGAAAATTGGGGATGAACTTTTTTATACGCAATATCTCCGCCGATTATAAACCAATTTGAACGATAATTTTTTTGTTGAATAGGTATTATCAAAAGGGTGATTTCATGCGAATTTGAAGAAAATATTTCACCCCCAAGGGTGGAAAATCGGGGATGAACTTTTTTATACGCAATATCTCCGCCGATTATGAACCAATTTTTTTTGGTCTCAGTGTACTGCCTACCTTCAGTGGTAACATCAAGGTAATAATTAGTTAACTAAAAAGCAAGAAATAAGTAAAATTTTATAAAAAAAATAAAACCGACTCCAAAAAACCTACACTAAAACGTAGAAAAATAATTACTAATTACCTACTTATTTATTAGGACGAATTATTAATATTTATGTAGGTATACCATGATTGATACTTTTGGAGTCGGTGCAGGCAAACTTTACATGTTTCATAATCTTGGCACCGACTCCAGAAGTATCAATCATGGTATACCTACATAAATATTAATAATTCGTCCTAATAAATAAGTAGGTAATTAGTAATTATTTTTCTACGTTTTAGTGTAGTTCCTGATCACCTTTATGAGGTTGTAAAGCCCGGTCTGTGAGCACGTAGAATTTTGTCCAATGACCCCAAAATTTGTCATTGGACAAAATTCTACGTGCTCACGGACCGGGCTATAGGTCCACCTCGTTGGAGGAAGTCCTACGTTGCGCTTTTAAAAAAGATATCCCACAACCTTACCAAAATTAACGATTTTACCTTAGTTAAAATAGCAAATAATGTCGTATACACTACGACTATAAATTGTGATGCTGCCACGATTAAAGTTAATATTATCTGAAAGATAAATAATAATTTTTAAATTACCATAATGCCGGACGTAGATAGATAATACGTATTATATTAAAATCTTGTCATTACTTGATTGCCGAGGCACTGCTTAAGTTGTTGACAAGATTGAATTAACTTTAAATAAATTGTCACAAAACCATTTAAATCGCATTCTAGCGAACCTTTGGAATATTCGTCTTTAATTAACTCATTAGTGCTGTGTAGTATATTTCTTATAATTGAAAGTATTGAATTATACATAAATACGCCTATCAAGATTCGTGCTTCGCACCACATCTCTGTGTTAAAATATACAATGTATTCGAGTACACTTGGATTATATTTGTAATGTAAATACATAAGAATTGCCGTCTCTGCGAATATGAGAGTTTTAATAACTGCAAAGCTGATAACGGCAAGAAAATATTTAAATTTTGATTTCAATAAAAAATCACTGTAAGGAGGATGAAACTTTATTGTATAGTGTGGGAATGATAGAATAGATAATAGTTCCTTAAAATCGTTTCCTAGTCTAGGAGCATAATAACAAATTATGGAAATATTTAAAAATACCATGAAATATTCCAACGACAAAATAATGTAATCTGTTACAGAACTTGCGGTTACTATATTTATCCAATTGTGAATAAAAATAAATAACGTGGTAAAAGTTTCGATTGTTATCAATAATGTTACGAGCACACGCTTTTTAAAAGGCGTATGCAAATAATCACGATGTATGTTTAATTTTTTTTCCACAGCACACAAAAATTTAAGTCCAGGGAAGTTTTCCATGGTTTGCCTCTTCAAATTTCACGTTACCACGCGTACCAATAATTTTGAAGTGACTTCTTTTCTTCTGTCATTTCAGTTACCTCACGTAATTTCAAATTAATTGTTAATGATTGTCATCTATTCATTAATTTGATGACCACCAATTTATTAATATTTGTGTGCCTACAACGTCTTCAGGGTTTCGTACTGAATATGTCAGTAATGTATGTCTTTGAGGGCTATTATAATGATATTAAAAGTAAGAAGTTCGAAACCAATTAAATTAAAAACATATTGTGTAGGCTTTTCTTTTTAATAACGTCAAGGGCGTGCCCATTACTTAGTGAGTAAGGCCCAGAACACACGGTGAAACGCAACCATTTCAAATCGGTTTTAAACTGGTCGCGTCATGTGTGGTCTCTCAACGGACGCTGTGGCAGAAACTTAGATGCAACTCAAAAGTAACTACAAGTTGCGTTTCACCGTGTGTTCTGGTCCTAAGTTTCCCAGTATACCTACTAAGCAAGAAACTTACTTTATACAGGGTGACTGGAACTGAACCCGCCATAGCTAATACGCGTATAGAGGATGTCATTTGCTAATTATTGAACCCTACTTTCTATGACTAAAGTTTTATAGTTTGGGAGATATGTCAATTTTTATACGTTTTTTAGATTTTTCCGAAGATTATTGGCAATCCATTATCACCATTAGCTTTTTTTTAAATCGAATTCGAACTTTAATTTTTTATCGTGGTTTGTACTTTTGTTGAACTTTGGCGGCTCGTGGCTAGTTATTCAATCATTATCTGGATCTGAAATTTATTTTATTTAATTAAAAGTTTATTCGATATTAGTATCAAATAAAAAAATTGGTTAAAATCATGCGAGAAAAAAATTTAAGCAGTTTTTAGGTAAAATTTCGGAAAAATCTGAAAAATGTTTAAAAATTGACATATCTCCTAAACTATAGAAAGTAAGGTTCAATAATTAGCAAATGACCTCCTCTATAAGCGTATTAGCTATGGCGGGTTCAGTTCCAGTCACCCTGTATAATCCATAGACACCATGGGGAAGAATGTTAAGCAAAGAGTAAAACGCTTTATACAATTTTATTATTTAATGAATTATATTACACATTTATTACAGATTAGATGTCATGATTCATTTGCAATGTAACAATGATGTAGTTGATAGTCAGGGACAAGACCGTGGGAAGGAGGTACATCCCAACTGGCAGAGTCGGGAGTAACTCTATATTGAGTGGCTCCACGGAAACCAACTTATGGAAGTCATGCACGCTCCTCAACTTTGCCGTTGCTGAATCTGAAAAATGTAATAAAAATAATTTCATCATATTTTATATGTTTTAAGCAGTCCATTGACATAGTCCCTGGCCATTTTAAGCTTGGACTCCCACTAGGTGGACCGACGATCTGGTAAAGGTCGCGGGAAGAACTTGGATGCGGGTAGCGCAGGACCGCTCGTTGTGGAAATCCTTGGGTGAGGCCTTTGTCCAACAGTGGACGTCATTTGGCTGAAACGATGACGACGACTGAGCGACTGATAGTAACATTGTACCCACCTGTGCAACTTCTGCTATATATTACCGCCAAAAATCTTTTCAGACCTAATACTTCATTCCTTACTCCTTGCCCGGACATGGCAATAATCACAAATATTGAACCATACATAAGAAGGTGAAACCAAATGGTAAACATCAGCAGCACAGATGAATCTCTCTGCAAATATTTCATTCATTAAATAAATTACTATACTAAAGACTTCTGCGGGAAAGTGAAAATATAAATTTTCTAATATTTTATTTATGTTTAGCCGACTATTAATGTGTAATAATGGTGGATTATTAACCATTTAGTGTTTGTGAACGTGCATGAGTGTAGTCAAATGAAACACTGGAACATCACTTTTCAAATTATTTCAAGAAGCGGACTTCCTGACACTTATGTCAGGTTTCAGAAAAGGGCCACGTCTTTACTGAAACTACAGAGAAAAGGGGATAATAATATTATTATCTTATCTATCATTATCATTCATTACCTAATCAAATTGAATCTAATTTTTACGTGAATTATCATAAATACTTGAAACTAGCGATATTATAATGTGCTAACCGCCAGACGCCATATAAATTGAACAAAAAAAGTAAATTAATTGAATGATCTTACCACAGTTAAAACATAGTAAAAAATACTATACATTAAGATGACAAAGTGTGCAGCTGCCATAAATAAGGATAGTATTATCTGAAAGAAAAATATTAATCACTAAACTCCACGTTTTGGACATTAAATTCAAAATACAGGCTTATTAAAGTTATTACTTGATTGCCAAGGCATTGTTTAAGTAGTTGACAAGATTTTGTTAACTTTAAATAAATTGTTACAAAACAATTTAAATCGCATTCCAGCGAACCTTTGGAATATGCCTCTTTAGTTAACGCATTAGTGCTTTGAAGTATATTTTTTATAATTGAAAGTATTGAATTATACGTTAAAACGCCTATCAAGATGCGTGCTTCGCACAACATGTCCATTAGAAACTGTACAATAAAATTAAACAAACTGAAATATTGGTCATAATTATTGTAGTAAAAAACTGCAAGCAATGCTGTCTGCGCAAACATGAGAGTTTTAATAACTGCAAAGCCAATAACGACAATAAAGCTTTTCATCTTTGTCTGCAGTAAATATTGCATGTAAGGAGGATGACACTTTATTGTATAGTGTATAGACGATAGAGTGGATAATAGTTCCCTAAACTCGTTTCCTAGTCTAGGAGCATAGTGACAGATTATTAAAATATTTAAAAATACTAAGAAATAGCCCAACAGTAACATAATGTATCCTTTCACAGAACTGTCTTCGACATTAATAAACGAATAGCGAATCATAATTGATATAGTAGTAAAGATTTCTATTGTTATCAAGAAAGTTACAAGCACACGCTTTTTGATCGGCAAATGTAAATAGTCGCGATGTATATTTAATGCTTTTTCTGCAGCACACAAAAATTTTAGACCAGGGAAGTTTTCCATGGCTAGCCTTTCCAAATTTCACGTTTTCACATGAAGTTTTAATTTAGAAATGACTTCTTTCCTTCACACTACCATCAAATTAATATAATTGATTAGTAGGTACTTGGTAATTATAATTCTTTGGAAACATTACTCAAAATTAATCGTTTATGTCAAGTTCATTAATTTGATCATTATCAATTTGTAATATGTTTGTGCCAACAACGTTTTTAGGGTTCCATACTCAATGTGTACGTAATGTGTGTGTTTATTTTTATTTGTATCTTACACCATTTAGTTTAGTAGTTCAGGTTTTTTACATAAAATAACAATCAAAGCCGTGCCAATTACCTACTGGCATACTGAGTATAAGTGCCTTCTTAGGAAGGTTAATCTGTTACTGAGTTTAATCCATAGACACTATGGGCGACAAATGTAAATAGTAAAACACTTAATACTTTAATGAATATAATTATTACAGACTATATGTCATGATTCATTTGCAATGTAACAATGATGTAGTTGATAGTCAGGGACAAGACCGTGGGAAGGAGGTACATCCCGACTGGCAGAGTCGGGAGTAACTCTATGTTGAGCGGCTCCACGGACACCACTTGATGGAAGTCATGAAGGCTCTTTAACTTTGCTGTCGTTGAATCTGAAAAAATGTAAAAAAGCACAAGCTTTTAGTAGTCCACTGGTGGACATAGTACTTCGCCATTAGGCGCCATTTTACCCTTTGGCTTGACGCATATAGCTTCTGCCAGCGATTTACGAAAGTTGTCACCAACTGGAGGGTCCACCAACACTCGTTCAACCCAACGACTTATTGTTAGTTCAGCATGGTTACATTTAGAAATCAATATGCACTATAATAGTGAGTTGGTTGGAGAAATTCATTGCCGTAATTATATCGATAGTGACAACCTGATTTTTTGGTATGGCGCTAGAAAATCACATAAACATTTTGACAACCAATAGTTACCTCTTCTGTAACTCAGTGGTATTGCGGTAATTATCTGGCCAGCCAAAAGCTAAGACTTTGGATACTATCCGTTCGCTTTAAGTTTGCCGCTAGCGATATGACGTCACGTTACTCAAAGGGAAGCGTCTATGACTTTAACAAACTATATTTAAAATATTTTTTATTTATTATTATTGATTAAAATTGTGTATTTGCGTAAAATAAGACACATTAATTGCGTTTAATCACTAACTAATTGCGTTTAATCGCGGTTGGGAGAGGGGAAGCTCATTCCACGGACCGGAACTTAGCGCGAACGGGTAGTACAATCTTGAGGTGATCCATTTTCTAATCGTAGTAATTATGAACATTCAGGTTTTGTAATGTAACATTTTTAAATACTCTTAGGTCCTAGATTGATGGATGGACTACTTTTGTTGCAAGGTTAGAATACCAAATAGGTAAATAGTGATAACGCCATAGTAACGATGGTAACACTGTACCCACCTGTGCAACTTTTGTAATATATTTGCGCCAAAAATCTTTTCAGACCTAATACTTCATTCCTTAAACCTTGCCCGGTGTTGGCAATAACCACAAATATTAAATCATACCCAAACAGGTGAAACCAAATGTTTAACATCAGTCTGTAGCGTAGTATCTCTCTGCAATCATAAATAAATTATTAACAAAATAACTAGATTTTTTGGCGGGATAGTGAAGCATTATGTTCAGCACTTTGTGATGTTGGATTATTCCTGTTATTATGGTGGATTATTAATCATTAGTGTTCGTGAACGTGAATGAGTGTAGGAAAATGAAACAAAACAGTGTAACATCACTTTTAAAGTTATCTCAAGAAAATCGCCTCAGATTTCAGATAAGGGACACATATTTACTGAAAATCAAGGGAAAATCCCCCTATCTAATTTTTACTTGAATTATCATAAATATTTAACATTGTCTACATTGCGAACCACATGAAGCCATTATCATAGATTACCACCTTACTTCTTACCATAGTTAAAACACTGTAAAACAACCTAAATACTATGCTGACAAAGTGTGCTGCTGCACTAAATAAAGATAATAGCAAATAGTATCTGAAACAGAAATATTGATTAAGTACTCAATTGCAACGTTTTGGACATTAAAGTATTATTAATATAGGTTTATTAAAATTATTACTTGATTGCCAAGGCATTGATTAAGTAGTTGATTTAGTTAACTTTAAATAAATTGTTACAAAACAATTAAATAACATTCCAGCGAACCTTTGGAATAAGCGTCTTTAGTTAAAGCATTAGTGCTCTGAAGTATATTATTTATAATTAAAAGTATTGAATTATGCATTATAAAACCAATAAAGATCAATCGTGCTTCAGACAACACGTAGGACATTAGAAAATGTAAAATTAACTGTAATACATTTTGATGTTTTCTGTTGTAAAAAACAAGAACCAATGCTGTCTCCACATATTATATGAGAGTTTTAAAAATTGCAAAGCTAATAACGGCACGAGAATATTTCAACTTTGACTGCAGTAAATATTGCATGTAAGGATGATAACACTTTATTGTGTAATGTATAGACGACAGAGTAGATAATAGTTCTCTAAACTTGTTTCCTTGTCCAGGAGCATAGTAACAGATTATTAAGATATATAAAAATACTTTGTAATAGCCCATCAGTAAAATAAGGTATCCTTTCAAAGAAGTGTCACCGTTTTTATTAAACCAATAGTAAATGATAATTGGTATAGTAATAAAGATTTCGATTGTAATCAATAACGTTACGAGCACACGCTTTTTAAACGGCAAATGTAAATAGTCGCAATGTATTTAATGCTTTTTCTACGGCACACAAAAAATTTAAACCGGGGAAGTTTTCCATTGCTCGCCTTTCTCCGTTCCACGTTTCGTCTTTTAGTTATAATTTAGAAATGACTTAATTTTAGCTACCATCAGACTACCTTGAAACGAGTAAGAATAATAATACATAATTGATTTTCTGCAAACACATCAGTTCGTTCGTTTCAGCCAAATGACGTCCACTGCTGCACAAAGGCCTCCCCCAAGGTTTTCCACAATGAACGGTCCTGCGCTGCCCGCATCCAGGCTCTTCCCGCGACCTTTACCAGATCGTCGGTCCACCTCTACTCTAAGTTAATTGATACCATGTTTTCCTATAACACTATCAAATTAATTGATTAATTTCATGATATCTCCTATTTTAGTTGGTCTTGAACTTAAAACTTTAGCCATTTAGTACTTTTAGCTTTGATATACAATTTCACACAAGCTGTGTGAACAACGATTCAAAGATACTAAGCTTATTTAAAACTAGCGGCCGCCCGCAACTTTGTACACGCGTGGATCCCGTTTTACCCCCTTAGTAAAATCCTTTCTTTGCGGATGCCTGCGTCATAAGTCATAACATCTACCTGCATGCCAAATTTCAGCCCGATCCGTCCAGTGGTTTGGGCTGTGCGTTGATAGAACACTATGTCAGTCAGTCAGTCACCTTTGAGTAATATATAATTTAGATAAATATAATCAAACTCAAAAATTCGCAATTATATTTCATCGTTTCCCACAAACTTCGGTGTAACAGGCATCCCAACCTACGGCACAGCCCGAGAACTGGCAGCTCGCCCAATGGAGCGTCGGTTACCCGAATATCGGGGCACTAGCAAGATGGCCTGGATCTGGACACCCAGTTGTGTATACTTGTGGGGACGGTAAAAGGTAAATGTTGGTTACGGTAGTTAATGCTCGGTACACATGAAGATGTCGCCATAGAGACATGGAAGCGCCGTCTGGCCCAGAGCAAAGCAAGCCGTCGTACCATAAGCGCCATACATCCGGTGTTGGAGGAGTGGGTACGGCGGCAACACGGTCGTCTCTCTTATAGAGCGACCCAAATACTAACTGGCTACGGCTGTTTCGGCGACTATCTATTTCGGATAGGACGGGAGCAAAGTGCCAATTGCTGGCATTGTCGAGAGGGCATCGAGGATTCCGCGCAGCACACACTCGAAGTGTGCCAAGCTTGGGTGGCAGAGCGCGAAATCCTCGTGGAACAGGTAGGACAAGATCTCTCCTTACGGGCCATCCTGCCTCGTATGCTAGAGAGCCCAGATGCATGGCATGCGGTGCTCCACTTCTGCGAGGAGGTCATGTCGCAGAAAGAAGCGGCGGAGAGGGAGCGAGAGGCCTCGCCTGACGCTCCACCGAACCGTCGCCGACGTTCAGGACACCGCAGGAGACACTACCATCTCCATGCCCCCTCTTAAGGGTCCTCGGCCACTAGACACGGGGGTGTTTGGTGGCCGCTAAAGGAGGACCCGTGGCGGCGGCGCGCGCATGTGTTCACGCGCACCGTTAGCGAAGACCAGGGGAGGTACTACTCCCCTGAAGCCAGTCGTCGCTTGCTCAAACAGAGCGAGCCACAGTCTGGGGCGGAGCCGCGAAAGAATGTCTAGGCCATCTAGCTCGGACAATAACTCGCAGCACCGTCCCAAAGACTTCGGGAGGACACCGTCAGGTTTTAGTGAGTAGGCCCTGCCCATCTGGCAGGGAGAGCCTTACATAACCCACTGGTTCCCCCGGGCCAGTGGGTATGCAATTTCATGCATTTCCTAAAGAAAAAAAAAAAAAAAAAAAAAAAAAAAAGTTAATGCTCGGTACAGTTTGGGGCTTTGTCCGGACAAAGCCGATGCCAAAAATGGGTGGCTATAGATCGTTTTGTATCTTTTAATCGCATATCCGATTATCTTCATAGGGATAGATTAGCAAAAATTTTAAATTGTCTGTCATATTTAACTTTTTAGTGATATTTCATGCTTATTTGGGTCTCGTAAATGTTATTTTATTTTTTGCTCTGTATTACTCGTAGTTTAATCGTTATTAAATTGAAAAATATTTGCTAAGCTGGCATGCACATTCTGTATTTAATTCTACAGTTTATGAATCAACAGTTTTTAATCACCAAACATAGTACTAAAATTTTTCATATACCTACTTTTTTACTCTGTCGGAATTATTGAAAATCATTTGAATGTCCTAGACTAGTCTCGTAAAATCCGTTTCCATTCAATCATTTTTTAAAATCAATGAAACTACTAAGTAAACATTTATTACTCATTTATTCACAAATAACGACAAAGTCCTTTGTACAAACATGACTTACACGTGCTCGTTATCAAGTGAGAAGATACCGTAATTGACGTGATCAAATATCGTGATTTAATTGCAAAGATACAATAATATAGTTCACAGACAGGGACAACACTGAGGGAAGCAAATACATCCCTACTGGTAGCGTAGGAAGTAACTGTACATTGAGTGTCTCTGTCGAAACTAGATGATGGAAGTCATGCATGCTCCTCCATTTTGCAGATGGTGGATCTGTAACATTTTAATAGTTTAGTTGTTAGTATTCATAGTCATAATACAGAACAGATGTTTTAATCTAAACAACATTCAAAACCTATGAATTTGGTGAAGCCCTTAAATACTAAGTACTAACATCTGGGGGCACGGCAGTGCCCCCACCAAGTCGAGCAAAAAAGCGGCACGGCCGTACCATCCTTTTCTCGAAGCAATTCAGGCCATTTTCGACCGCCTGTAACTTCGTTGTGGATAAAACTAGAAGGCTGAATTTTCATTAGCTATGCAGGCATTGTAAAGACACGGTATATTTCAAATTTCATTCAATTTAAACCAGTAGTTTAAGAATTATAACGGGTCAAAGTTTCTTAATTATGTCACTCACTGACTGACTCACCGATCATCAAAATTCTAAGGCACTTCTAGCAGACCTAGAAGCTTCAAATTTGGAATATAAGTAGTGTTTGGTGTATGAATCAAGGAAAAACTAAAATATTTGGGGGCACGGTAGTGCAACCGCCAAGTCGAGTAAAATTTTTCAATATCGATCCAGTTTTCTAGATACATAACTGCTGTCTACAAAATACAAAAAGAAATGAGATCCCATCTAAAACAATACTTGTCAAAAAAACCAAGTCTCGCAACTCAGTTTTTCTACGGTAAAAAGTTGTGAGATCCATGTAATACCAAGTCCAGGCCAGGAAATCTTTAACGTTTTAATACATAAATATATTGACTTGGCCATCGCATGAAAACACGTGTAAATTAAATTATTTAGTGCGATGGCCAAGTCAATATATTTCTGTAAAACGTTAAATATTTCCTAGCCTGGACTTGGTATTACATGGATCTCACAACTTTTTACCGTAGAACAACTGAGTTAGGAGACCTGGTTTTTTTGACAAGTATTGTTTTTGATGGGATTGGGTTTGACGCAGAATGTGTATTGTCATTGTTACTAACGCTAGACGTAGTTACAAACATTACTATGAGGTCGCACAGGGAGACACGCGAACCACAGAGCTCTATTCAACGTTGATTGTTCGATTTGCTGCTTCACTTATGCAAGCACTAGCTTTTGCCAGCGGCTTCACCCGCGTGGAATTTAGTTTGTCACAGATTGTCATAAATTATAACCTATATGCTATTCTGGGTCATAAACAATAATAATGTAAAGTTTGATCAAAATTCGTTGAGTAGTTTTTGCGTGAAAGAGTAAAAAATATCCAGACATCCAAACTTTCTCATTTATAATATTAGTAGGATCATTTTTGTATACGGCGGTGAAGCTGTAGATACTGGCTACACAGGAGTTGCAGTGATAGGAACAATAAGTGGGAATAGTCCCGTAATTGTTATATGTGTGATGAGCGTATCTTCACCTCAAAGGCCGGCAACGCACCTGTAACGCCTCTGGGTCTGCGGGTGTCTCTTGGCGACGGTAATCACTTACCATCAGGTGATCCGTCTGCTAATTTGCCTCCTGTCACATAAAAATATATATATATATGTATTATATATACCTGCGTGTATAGAAAGCTTGCAACAAACTTTCGCCAAGAATAGTTTCAGTCTCACAACTTCGTTTCTCACACTTTGCCCTCTTAAAGCTATGATCACAAAGAGCATGCTATATATACAAAGATGAAGAAAAACGTTTAGCAGTGCCGCTACAGTGGAATCTTTCTGAAAAGAAATACACTAGACTAAATATACATATTTATAGAAAATAATATAAAATAATTTTAGTGATTGAAATATCACCTGTGTAAAAATTAGATTAAACAATCTATATACGATAAAGGTGAAGTGTGATGCCGCTAAAAATAGATAAAAGAGTATCTGAAAAATGAAAAAAATCAGTTAGGTAAATGAATTTTAAAATAAAGTAAATAATAGGTACAAAATGTATTAAATAATGTATTACTTGTTGACCAAAACACTTGTTCAGCAATCGGCAAGATTCAACGGATTGTAGATAAATTGACACATGAGTATTTAGATTGAGTTCGAGTGAGTCATTTGTCTCTTGGTCTTTCATTAGGACATTAATGGTATGAAGCATATTTCTTACAATAGCAAGTACTGAGCAATAAGTGATTAGACCTTGCATGGCCCGCGATACGCCTAATATCTCAACGATGAAATACAAAACATATGTACTCCACGACAGTGAATTATATAATAAATTCAGCGCTATCATCACTTCAACGGTTGTAAATGTCGTTATTAAAATAAAAGCAGTAATAGCAATTGAGACTCTCCTTTTAAGTTTGATCAAAAATTCACTGTAATAAGTTTGAGTTATTAGAATATTGTGTGAACGGGACAACGTTGACAGTAACTGCCTAAAGTCTTTTCCAGAACGAGGAGCGAAATATGAAATTATGAGGTTACTATAAATTATGTAAAGTGAATAGAAAATAAAAGTGAGATAGTTATTAATATTATAAGACTCTACATTATACGAGTATATCATATTAAAATGATATCTTTGGACATATACACTTATAACAAACTCGAGTAAGTTTACAAATGCTATGATTAATTTCTGTATTGTCGTCAAATACAAATAGTCTCGATGGATGTTTAATATTTTTTCTGTCACACGCAAACGTTTGAAAACTTCAAAATTCTCCATAGCACCGCTTTCGAGGTCTCACTTTTCTTAACTGAAGCAAAATAACTTAGACATTATAAAATATTTAATTTCCTTATTGACACTTTTTACGGTAATTTCGTCTATCTTTACATTGCGCCTTAAACACATAGAAGTAAAATAGATGTGTCTGTTTGTAAAGATGATAAAACAGCTCACTAATATTATTAAAGTATTATAAAAGCATTACAAAAGTATTTTCAGTACATTACTTACAAAAAATCTAAATATTTATATAACTCAAAGGTGACTGACTGACTGACTGACTGACATAGTGATCTATCAACGCACAGCCCAAACCACTGGACGGATCGAGCTGAAATTTGGCATGCAGGTAGATGTTATGACGTAGGAATCGGCTAAGAAAGAATTTTACGAAACTCCACCCCTAAGGGGGTAAAACGAAAAAATAATGAAATTGGCAGTTGGTCAGTTTTATGTTTGTATGATGATCTTCAAAACAGTTGCATTAGACTAGACTGTTACTGGCGACTGATTCATTTTTTTATAAATAATAATTAAGGTTTAAAAGCCATGAAATAGTGAACAAAAACCGCCACAGACCGAATCCATGCGGGCAAAACCGCGGGCCGAAGCTTGTAGATAATATATTTCAACATTGTCAAATGTACTTACTCAAATGAAACGACTTGAATGATGACCAATTTATGTTAGAGCTTGTGGTATTCCCTGTATTTATATTTGTATACCTATATCGTCGGTTGATTGCAAGAAGTAATTAACTAGCAGAAACATGATTACGAGAAATAGCTTTATGAAGTTTGAAGAGACAAAAAGCCATTTAAAAAAACTATATAATAGGTAGCACCGCAATGAAAATGCCGATACATAAAAATAAGTCTTAGTAAACATTTTTAGTTACTGGCATTTCAAAATAACGTACACAGTATTTAAAAAAAATCAAAATATGAAGTTAATGTCTTTTGACTGACGGCCAACTATAACAAACCAAGAAGTAATTACTTTTTACTTTATCGGATTACCGTGATACATCATGTTAAATTTAGGTAAATTACGTTTAAAATAATATAATTAACAATCATAGTAACGAAATATAATGACCTGTCATCTTCTGGGTCACATTCTAAACAAAAAATTCAGTCTCAAACAAAAATAATACAATCAATAAATTGAAACAAAATATCTTTGTAACATTATTAATTTGGCACAAAAAGTATTTGGTATATTATTATAGCCCCTTATAAATAATACAATGTGAGTCACGATAAAGTGTACGAAAATAGATGAAACTAGAGCTATTTTTATCGACAAAAAGAGGTATTTTTTTTTTTTACAATTTTTTTTTTCTTCAGATTACGTATTGCAAAGAAAACGTAATAACTTCTGAACTAAGAGGTATATCCCATAAAAACAGTAATAAAGCTAAATAACAGGCGATACTAAAAAAAATACATAAAATAGTCAGAAAATGCTAAAAAATATTTAAAAAAATATACTATTTTAGAAACTGTAGTTTGTATTTGAACGTTTGAATATTCAAACGTTCGCTACTGTATGTCTCGTATGAGACATACGAGTAGATACCAGTCGTATTACATACCAGCGTTAAGAGTGTAGAGTTTACACTGCTCTGTTGGAACCTCTCGGTTATTCTTATTATTCTTTATGATCATTCTACTGTTTTTAAACTCTTAGTAGGCTATGTCACAAGCTGCTTAAAATGCGTGTACTGTCCCATTTGCGAAGTGGCCTAAACAATGGCCGCATAGCAGCAGGCAATCAAGATGTCATTAAAGAAATTGTCTTCCTGTAATGGAATTAACAACATTGCTTGATAAGTACCTAGCTACCTACTTGCGTTTTTAACATTCACTTGATTGGCCATTAAATCTATTTATAGTGACAATAAATCATAGAAACAATTAAAGCTTCACAAAGGAAGCCAACAAAGAAATATACTTACACAGTTAAGCAAGATTAGGATAAAAATATTTATGTATAGGTATGGTTTCAAATAACTATCGTGATATCGTCCTTTCAATCTAATCTTGCCAACAGAAATAGTGCAGTGTAGATGACATAGAAAAGACAACACACGAGATGTTTTCTTCATGAAAATTTTCGCAACTACAGATGATATAATTTTGTAAATCTGTAGCTACGAATTCTCACATAACCGATGCTAATTGCTAGATAAAAATAGGGTATACACGAGCACAAAATAATCCTCCCTCAGACACTACCGTGTAGAAAATTTTCATGAAGAAAACATCTCATGTGTTGTCTTTTCTATGTCATCCACACTGCACTGTCTCTGTTGGCAAGATTAGATTGAAAGGACGATAATTATCACGATAGTTATTTGAAACCATACCTATACACAAATATGCATATCCTAATCTTGCTTATCTGTGTAAGTATATTTCTTTGTTGGCTTCCTTTGTGAAGCGTTAATTGTTTCTATGATTTATTGTCACAATAAATAGATTGTGTAGTGTATGAGGATAAATTTGTAAAAGTGACTAAAGTAATGTAAATTATTTGAAATAGCAACTTTTTTTGGGCAGAAGTCAATAAAGCGCATATCGTCAGTTGCAGGTTCACTTGGGGTAACTGACAAAATACAGTTTTTCAGTAGAGCCGTTTAAAGTTTTTTTTCGTCTTAAATTGGACATAACTTTTTTCCTTTTTAACCTTTTTTAGATCTGTTTTTACAGAAATGCTTAGAATTCTACGCGGTTTTAGATTAAATAAAAAGAATTATCTAATATGTCTTAGTTAAGGAAATAAATTGCAGTTACACCAATGTATTTTTGTACTTTTGACAGTTACACTAATTTTACACCAAACTTTTGGAAAAAACATAGGTCAAATTGGTGTAAGTACTGCTAAATTTGAAATAATTTGATGAATTTGCTGGGTTTTGTTTACTTAGTTGCTGTATAATTTATGTAAAAGTATTAAAAAATAAGAGAATTCATGATAAAAATAACATTTTGTCGTTTTCTTTATTTTTTTTTTAAATTTTATTAAAAATAACTTATATTTTATTCATTAAAAATGTTAAAAAAGCCACGAAAATCAAGAAAATATGTGTATTTAATTTTTTTAAGACAGAAAATATTGAAATATCTAAAGTATTACTGTGAAACTAAGTAATTTGAATATTTTTTTAAGCCTTGACTTACCAATACCGTATTTAGCTCTACGGGGTAACTTAAACTGAAAACAAAATGGATTTAATTTCCCACCTCTTTATAGCAATGTTGAATTAAGGTCATGAGTACTACAACAGTAAAAGTAAAAGAGTAACAACAGATTAATGTTAGCAACGCGCAGTGACGCCTAGTTGGCTGGATAGTTTGCTCAATTTCAATATTTTTTTTTGTTGAGCTAACTTTAACTTCTTTAACTGATACTGCTGGTATAATAATAATGTAATATGCCTTAAAACTTTCTAAATTCCTATTTTATTTCATGTTATAAACCTTAGCAAATCAGTGTAACTGCAAAGTTTTGTAGCAAAATTTTTACATTATTACAGATACACCAATTCAACCTGGTAAAATTATTACAATGGCAGTTACACCAAAATTATGAAGGAAATCTGAAAAGTTCACACCTGAAAATGTCCGTGTAATTGTAATTTTTTTAAAGCTAGAATTTTTTTACGTATACCATTCGAAAGAGCAGAAAAAACTAAGAAAAACTGTATATTTAACTCAAAAACCGTATTTTGTCAGTTACCCCAAGTGAACCTGCAACTGACGTATAATGATTTTATCACTAATTTGGTTCCAAAGTTTTTTACACAAAAAGTCATTATAAATCTTTATTAAGTTCTGGCAGTTAATCAAAACAAAGTGTGTATCGACTATGTTACGACACAAAATCATTAATGGACAATAATTATTAATGCCATAAAAATTGACGAAACTGGATTTATCAAGTTTTACAAAAATAAATCTTCCAAAGTACGGCAGATATCCATTTAGTGATTTTTGCATAATATAGTATTATGATTAATGACTTTTTGTAGTTAATGACTTCTTGCAATCAGCCGAAGATATATTTGTGTTTCACTATTGTAATCTAGTTTTTTTCTCATAACATGACATCGGTCTGCCCTCGTGGTCTGAATTTCGGATTATAAGCAAGCTGAGATGAGATTGATAATACAAAAAAGCCTCACTTAGAAAGCATGTCATTTAGAAAGCGTCTTTGCTTTCTTAAAGAAATGCGACCACCGACTGTGCGAATGTTGGAAAACTTTATCTAAATATTATATATCTCAAAGGTGACTGACTGACATAGTGATCTATCAACGCACAGCTCAAACCACTGGATGGATCAGGCTAAGGCGGTAAATAAAATCAAACTCAAAAATTCACAATTATATTCATCGTTTGCCCACAAACTTCGGTGTAACAGGCATCCCAACCTACGGCACAACCCGAGAACTGGCAGCTCGCCCAATGGAGCGTCGGTTACCAAAATATCGGGGCACTCGCAATATGGCATGGATCTGGACGGACACCCAGTTGTGTATACTTGTGGGCACGGTAAAGGGTAAATGTTGGTTACGGTAGTTAATGCTCGGTACAGTTTGGTAAAGATGTGTCGTTATGGGTTTTTGAAATAACTAAACGCGACGGTTTTCGAATCACGAATACAGTTGCCGCGAATACTCGCTATTATTCGGTATTCGGCATTACTCGACATTTTTTTGATATTCGTCGAATACCGAATAATAGCTAGTATTATTCGGCATTCGGCGAATAGTCGTCTAAAATAAACTTTTAGTGACCAAAAAAACTAATGAGTTAAAAATAATCATATTTTTATTATTTCCCCTAACAAAACAATACACAATATCAATTATTATTTATAATAATGTACCTGTGCCTATCATATTCATGAAATTAAATTAGTTAGGCTTTTTAATTAATATTTAAAATCCAACAGAGGCTGATTGTGGTGCAAAAAATCATTTTTTTCTGCACGTTCGGGAGCAAGTCGGTTTCGTTTTTCCTCGTAAATTAAACCTGCCTCGGAAAATAGTCTTTCTAAATAAACAGAGCTTGCTGGTGTGATTATGTGTCATTTAGCAAGCTTACTTAATATAGGAAATCTATTCTTATTGGTACTCAAAGTCCACCATTCATATGGGTTTCTTTTTCTGTCAGCCTTTGCTAATGAGATGTAGTGGGCGATTTCTTCAGCAGTGGCATTCTTGGGGTGCTCTTCAGTAGGTTGCTCTATAGATGATTCTTCAATACATGCCTAAAATTTACTACATACGAGGGGCGGCTGAAAATTTCGCGGCCTAAGGTACTTAGCGATGAGTAATTAGCTTGTTACTTATATCACTAGTTGCGACACTCAGTAGTATTATAAAAAGCAATCACTAATTAAGTTTGCACTGATAGTTCAATTTCTATCGAACAAATGACATCACCATGTCCGCCGAATCTGGAGATTTGCGGAATTTCGACACCGCGCGCCGCGGACATAATTCCTCGTAAAGAAGGAAAATAGACCGAAAGACATTTTTGAAGAGATGTCATTGGTTCTTCAGGATTCTGGACCTTCATATACTATGGTTAAAAAATGGGCCCGACTATTTCAACACGGACGAGAGACCTGTGAAAATGACCCCCGCCCTGTCACGATACTGAGTGAAGGAAACGTTCAAAAGTCGAAAAAATCGTTCCGGCTGACCAAAGAATTAAATCGTGGCAGATAGCTGAAGAATATTTATTTATGTTCGCGAGGCTATTGTACAGAAATGACGGGGGAAACTGACACGCGGATTGCTCTTTCCGCAAGACAACGCGCCCGTTCACGCCGCACGTGTTGCGAGGCCAAGCCCTGAAAGACACCGGGTTCTCAGAGATTGACCACCCACCATATAGCCAAGACCTATTACCTAGCGATATTTTCCTGTTTTTCGATTTGAAAAAGGACTTACGGGGCCGGAGATATGCAGATGACAACGAAATTAAATTTAAGCTGCGGGTGGTCGTCATTTTGAAAAAAAAATTTTTGGGTAGGTAAAAGGCATTGTATGCGAGATTTAAGAAATGTATTTCTTTTGAGGGAGTTTATATTGCAAAATAAAAAATAGAAACCATTTATTTTATTTCATTAAGTACCTTAGGCCGCGAAATTATCAGCCGGCCCTCGTATATGTAGGTATGTATAACATGAAACAGATTTCTTTAACTTTATTGTTTTCTTTTCTCACAACCTTAGAAGAAGTTAGAAATAATTTTAATATTTTTATGTCGAATAGTAATGTCGAGTTATTCGACTATTCGCCAAAGTGAATGGCGATTAATCGGTATTCGACTATTCGCTATAACCACTATTCGCGGCAACTCTAATCACGAATAACGTTTACAAAACTAGTTTTTTTTAAACGAAGTTATTTCCACAACTTTCAAGCAAGCGTGATAATCATAACGTTAGGCAAAGGTGTTTGGTTAGCTGCAAGGCATTTAGGAACTTATGACCTTCAAAATAAGACTCAAATTCGATTGAATATCTAACGTACGACGAACATTATACCTATTTCATCCACACTTATGTTAACGTCCTATGGCTTTCTCACTCGCACACGCACTCGTTTCGTTGCGATCCTTATTAATTGGACACCATACATTACTCGCTTTACTCCTTTAGGTTACAAAAAATATGTTTAAGAATTGTCAATGTACGACGTTGTCCTCAAATCTGTCATAACGAAGCGGGAAACACGTTATTTTTTATGTCAACCAAACATCTACCTTATGTTGTTTGCTTAAGAGTGAATTCAGTTTAGCTTTAGAGCGTTGTGGAAACAATCGTGTTGAATAACGAAGAGAATCTAACGTTGTATGACGTTAACACTAGAGTACACGCGCGGACTACTAGAGTAGACCAGGGTAACATTTTACGCTATAACTTTTTAAAAACTTGCGCCAGAGAGCTGGAATTCCAGGAAAGCCTCGTTTAGTAAATTGTCAATAAGCTAGTAAAGCTTGGGCCGCTAACGTCTGTGCATTTTTCTAAAATTGGCCGTCAAAACTGCGGGCCTACTCAAAAGCCCGAAATCTCTCAAGAAAAAAATTATGGAAGACTTGCAAAAAGTGGATTTACCCCGTGTACCAGGCAGTAGAAAGCCTTGAATTCTATGACAGATAAAAAACAAATCATATTTTTGCAGTAATTTTTTTTTTGCTAACATGGATCTCAGAGTGCAATTTTGGTCCAAAAAATTTACAACTTTTTAATCTGTTTATAATGGTTTATCCCAAATAGTTATACAAAGAAACTTTAATTATAAAAGAACTATAATAAACACTTATATCATTTACATAGTAATTTTATTCATTAATTGCTTACAAACTGATTTACAGTGATTTTAAATTGGCTTACCAGAGTAGGCCGCGCGTGTATTGGTGTAAAAAAAGGGGGCGCGTGTACTGCAGTGTTAAGAAAAAAACTAGTTTAGGCGTTTCTGGATAACGAGTGATCACTGGTCAGGCTGATCACTCGTTTAATAACCCGTGATAACGAATAACGCCCATCGCTACGTTTGGAGCTTTGTCCGGACAAAGCCGATGCCAAAAATGGATGGCTGTTGTTCGTTTTGTATCTTTTGGTCGCATACCCGATTATCTTCATAGGGATAGATTAGCAAAAATTTGAAATTGTGTGTCATATTTAACTTTTTCGTGATATTTCATGCTTATTTTGGGTCTCGTAAAATGTTATTTTATTTTTTGCTGTGTATTACTCGTAGTTTAATCGTTATTAAATTGAAAAGTATTTGCTAAGCTGGCATGCACATTCTGTATTTTATTCTACAGTTTATGAATCAACAGTTTTTAATCACCAAACATAGTACTAAAATTTTTCATATACCTACTTTTTTACTCTGTCGGAATTATTGAAAATCATTTGAATGTCCTAGTCTCGTGAAATCCGATTCCATTCAATCATTTTTAAAAATCAATGAAACTACTAAGTTAAACATTTATTACTCATTTATTCACAAATAAAGACAAAATCCTTTGTACAAACATGATTTACACGTGCTCGTTGTAAAGTGAGTAGATACCGTAATTGACGTGATCAAATATCGTGATTTAATTGCAAAGATACAATAATATAGTTCACAGACAGGGACAACACTGAGGGAAGCAAATACATCCCTACTGGTAGCGTAGGAAGTAACTGTACATTGAGTGTCTCTGTCGAAACTAGATGATGGAAGTCATGCATGCTCCTCCATTTTGCAGATGGTGGATCTGTAACATTTTAATAGTTTAGTTGTTAGTATTCATAGTCATAATACAGAACAGATGTTTTAATCTAAACAACATTCAAAACTTATGAATTTGGTGAAGTCCTTATTACTAAGTACTAACATTGGGTTTGACGCAGAATGTGCATTGTCATTGTTACTAACGCTAAACGTAGTCACAAACATTACTATGAGGTCACACAGCGAGACACGCGAACCACAGAGCTCTATTCAACGTTGATTGTTCGATTTGCTGCTTCACTTATGCAAGCACTAGCTTTTGCCAGCGGCTTCACCCGCGTGGAATTTAGTTTGTCACAGATTGTCATAAATTATAACCTGGGTCATAAACAATAATAATGTAAAGTTTCATCAAAATTCGTTGAGTAGTTTTTGCGTGAAAGAGTAAAAAATATCCAGACATCCAAACTTTCTCATTTATAATATTAGTAGGATCATTTTTGTATACGGCGGTGAAGCTGTAGATACTGGCTACACAGGAGTTGCAGTGATAGGAACAATAAGTGGGAATAGTCCCGTAATTGTTATATGTGTGATGAGCGTATCTTCACCTCAAAGGCCGGCAACGCACCTGTAACGCCTCTGGGTCTGCGGGTGTCTCTTGGCGACGGTAATCACTTACCATCAGGTGATCCGTCTGCTAATTTGCCTCCTGTCACATAAAAATATATATATATATGTATTATATATACCTGCGTGTATAGAAAGCTTGCAACAAACTTTCGCCAAGAATAGTTTCAGTCTCACAACTTCGTTTCTCACACTTTGCCCTCTTAAAGCTATGATCACAAAGAGCATGCTATATATACAAAGATGAAGAAAAACGTTTAGCAGTGCCGCTACAGTGGAATCTTTCTGAAAAGAAATACACTAGACTAAATATACATAATTTATAGAAAATATAAAATAATTTTAGAGATTGAAATATCACCTGTGTAAAAATTATATTAAACAATCTATATACGATAAAGGTGAAGTGTGATGCCGCTAAAAATAGATAAAAGAGTATCTGAAAAATGAAAAAAATCAGTTAGGTATATGAATTTTAAAATAAAGTAAATAATAGGTACAAAATGTATTAAATAATGTATTACTTGTTGACCGAAACACTTGTTCAGCAATCGGCAAGATTCAATGGATTGTAGATAAATTGACACATGAGTATTTATATTGAATTCGAGTGAGTCATTTGTCTCTTGGTCTTTCATTAAGACATTAATGGTATGAAGCATATTTCTTACAATAGCCAGCACTGAGCAATAAGTGATTAGACCTTGCATGGCCCGCGCTACGCCTAATATCTCAACGATGAAATACAAAACATATGCACTCCACGACAGTGAATTATATAATAAATTCAGCGCTATCATCACTTCAACAGTTGTAAATGTCTTTATTAAAATAAAAGCAGTAATAGCAATTGAGACTCTCCTTTTAAGTTTGATCAAAAATTCACTGTAATAAGTTTGAGTTATTAGAATATTGTGTGAACGGGACAACGTTGACAGTAACTGCCTAAAGTCTTTTCCAGAACGAGGAGCGAAATATGAAATTATGAGGTTACTATAAATTATGTAAAGTGAATCGAAAATAAAAGGGAGATAGTTATTAATATTATAAGACTCTACATTATACGAGTATATTATATTATAATGACATCTTTGGGCATATACACTTATGACAAACTCGAGTAAGTTTACAAATGCTATGATTAATTTTTGTATGGTCGTCAAATACAAATAGTCTCGATGGATGTTTAATATTTTTTCGGCCACACGCAAACGTTTGAAAACTTCAAAATTCTCCATAGCACCGCTTTCGAGGTCTCAATTTTCTTAACTGAAGCAAAATAACTTAGACATTATAAAATATTTAATTCCCTTATTGACACTTTAACGGTAATTTCGTCTATCTTTACATTGCGTCTTAAACACATAGAAGTAAAATAGATGTGTCTGTTTGTAAAGATGATAAAACAGCTCACTAATATTATTAAAGTATTATAAAAGCATTACAAAAGTATTTTCAGTACATTACTTACAAAAAATCTAAATATTTATATAACTCAAAGGTGACTGACTGACCGACTGACTGACATAGTGATCTATCAATGCACAATCCAAACCACTGGACGGATCGGGCTGAAATTTGGCATACAAGTAGATTATGACGTAGAAATCGGCTAAGAAAGAATTTTACTAAACTCCAGCCCTAAGGGGGTAAAACGAAAAAATAATGAAATTGGCAGTTGGTCAGTTTTATTATAAATAGTTTTAAATAATAATTAATATAATAATTTAGTTATAATTAATAATTAAGGTTTAAAAGCCATGAAATAGTGAACAAAAACCGCCACAGACCGAATCCATGCGGGCAAAACCGCGGGCCGAAGCTTGTAGATAATATATTTCAACATTGTCAAATGTACTTACTCAAATGAAACGACTTGAATGATGACCAATTTATGTTAGAGCTTGTGGTATTCCCTGTATTTATAATTGTATACCTATATCCTCGTAAGCCCGGATGTGCCTCAGAAGGAACTAAAACTTTGTAGTCAGTAACGCCGAGACATTTTCGGAGGTGAATTGTAAGTATCGCCGGATGTGCCTTCAGAGGAACTAAAACTTTAGCGATAATTTTAAGTTCAAAAATTCGCGCCTATCGAACAAAAAGAGTGATAGTCTTTGGCTTAAAGTATTCAAAATCAGGTATCCAAACTCAAAAATTTACAATTATATTCATCGTTTGCCCACAAACTTCGGTGTAACAGGCATCCCAACCTACGGCACAACCCGAGAACTGGCAGCTCGCCCAATGGAGCGTCGGTTACCCGAATATCGGGGCACTCGCAAGATGGCCTGGATCTGGACACCCAGTTGTGTATACTTGTGGGCACGGTAAAAGGTAAATGTTGGTTACGGTAGTTAATGCTCGGTACAGTTTGGGGCTTTGTCCGGACAAAGCCGATGCCAAAAATGGATGGCTATTGTTCGTTTTGTATCTTTTGGTCGCATATCCGATTATCTTCATAGGGATAGATTAGCAAAAATTTTAAATTGTGTGTCATATTTAACTTTTTAGTGATATTTCATGCTTATTTGGGTCTCGTAAAATGTTATTTTATTTTTTGCTCTGTATTACTCGTAGTTTAATCGTTATTAAATTTAAAAGTATTTGCTAAGCTGGCATGCACATTCTGTATTTAATTCTACAGTTTATGAATCAACAGTTTTTAATCACCAAACATAGTTCTAAAATTTTTCATATACCTACTTTTTTACTCTGTCGGAATTATTGAAAATCATTTGAATGTCCTAGCCTCGTAAAGTCCTTTTTCATTTACCTAATAATTATAAAGAATCAATGAAATTACTAAGTGAACATTTATTACCCATTTATTCACAAATAAAAACAAAATCCTTTGTACAAACATGACTTACACGTGCTTGTTGTAAAGTGAGAAGATACCGTAATTGACGTGATCAAATGTCGTGATTTAATTGCAAAGAAACAATAATATAGTTCACAGACAGGGACAACACTGAAGGAAGCAGGTACATCCCTACTGGTAGCGTAGGAAGTAACTGTACATTGAGTGTCTCTGTCGAAACTAGATGATGGAAGTCATGCATGCTCCTCCATTTTGCAGATGGTGGATCTGTAACATTTTAATGGTTTAGTTGTTAGTTTTCATAGTCATAATACAGATGTTTTAATCTAAACAACATTCAGAACTTATGGCTTTGGTGAAGCCCTTAGGTACTATTTACTAATATTGGGTTTGACGCAGAATGTGCATTGTCATTGTTACTGACGCTAGACGTAGTCACAAACATTACTATGAGGTCGCACAGGGTGACACGCGAACCACAGAGCTCTATTCAACGTTGATTGTTCGATTTGCTGCTTCACTTATGCAAGCACTAGCTTTTGCCAGGGGCTTCACCCGCGTGGAATTAAGTTTGTCACAGATCGTCATAAATTATAACCTATATGTTATTCTGGGTTATAAACAATAATAATGTAAAGTTTTATCAAAATCCGTTCAGTAGTTTTTGCGTGAAAGTGTAACAAACATCCAGACATCCAAACTTTCGCATTTATAATATTAGTAGGATCATTTTTGTATATACGGGCGGTGAAGCTGTAGATACTGGCTACACAGGAGTTGCAGTGATGGGAACAATAGGTGGGAATAGTCCCGTTATTGTTATATATAAATACCTGCGTGTATAGAAAGCTTGCAACAAACTTTCGCCAAGAATAGTTTCAGTCTCACAACTTCGTTTCTCACACTTTGCCCTCTTAAAGCTATGATCACAAATAGCATGCTATATATACAAAGATGAAGAAAAATGTTTAGCTGTGCCGCTACAGTGGTGTCTTTCTGGAAAGAAATACACTAGACTAAATATACATATTTGTAGAAAATATAATATAATTTTATAGATTGAAATATCACCTGTGTAAAAATTATATTAAACAATCTATATACGATAAAGATGAAGTGTGATGCCGCTAAAAATAGATAAACGAGAATCTGAAAAATGAAAAAAATCAGTTAGGTAAGTATATGAATTTTAAAATAAAGTTAATAATAGGTACAAAATGTATTAAATAATGTAATACTTGTTGACCAAAACACTTGTTCAGCAATCGGCAAGATTCAACGGATTGTAGATAAACTGACACATGAGTATTTAGATTGAATTCGAGTGAGTCATTTGTCTCTTGGTCTTTCATTAAGTTATTAATGGTATGAAGCATATTTCGTACAATAGCAAGTACTGAGCAATAAGTGATTAGACCTTGCATGGCCCGCGATACGCCTAATATCTCAACGATGAAATACAAAAAATATGCACTCCACGTCAGTGAATCATATAACAAATTCAGAGCTATTATCAATTCAAAAGTTGTAAATGTCTTTATTAAAATAAAAGCAGTGATAGAAATTGAGACTCTCCTTTTAAGTTTGATCAATAATTCACTGTAATAAGTTTGAGTTATTAGAATATTGTGTGAACGGGACAACGTTGACAGTAATTGCTTAAAGTCTTTTCCAGAACGAGGAGCGAAATATGAAATTATGAGGTTACTATAAATTATGTATAGTGAATAGAAAATATAAGGGAGATAGTTATTAATATTGTTAGACTCTACAATATACGAGTATGTTGCATAATGATATCTTTGGGCAGATACACTTATGACAAACTCGAGTAAGTTTACAAATGCTATGATTAATTTCTGTATGGTCGTCAAATACAAATAATCTCGATGGATGTTTAATATTTTTTCTGTCACACGAAAACGTTTGAAAACTTCAAAATTCTCCATAGCACCGCTTTCGACGTCTTACTTTTCTTAACTGAAGCAATATAACTTAGACATTATAAAATATTTAATTTCCTTATTGACACTTTTTACGGTAATTTCGTCTATCTTTAAATTGCGTCTTAAACACATAGAAGTAAAATAGATGTGTCTGTTTGTAATGACGATAATAAACAGCTCACTAATATTATGAAAGTATTATAAAAGCATTACAAAAGTATTTTCAGTACATTACTTACAAAAAAAATCTAAATATTTATATAACTCAAAGGTGACTGACTGACTGACTGACAAGTGATCTATCAACGAACGCACAGCCCAAACCACTGGACGGATCGGGCTGAAATTTGGCATGCAGGTAGATGTTATGACGTAGGAATCCGCTAAGAAAGAATTTTACGAAACTCCACCCCTAAGGGGGTAAAACAAAAATAAAAATAAAATTGGCAGTTGGTCAGTTTTATGTTTGTATGCTGATCTTCGAAACAGTTGCATGAGACTAGACTGTTACTGGCGACTGATTCATTTTTTTATAAATAATAATTAAGTTTTAAAAGCCATGAAATAGTGAACAAAAACCGCCACAGACCGAATCCATGCGGGCGAAACCGCGGGCTGAAGCTTGTAGATAATATATTTGAACATTGTCAAATATACTTACTCGAATGAAACGACTTGAATGATGACCAATTTAGGATAGAGCTTATGGGGTTCCCTGTATTTATATTTGTTATAAGTTTATATTTGTGTTTCACTATTGTAATCTAGTTTTTTTCTCATTACATGACATTGGTCTGCCCTCATGGTCTGTATTTCAAGCTGCGATGAGATTGATAATACAAAGTAGCCTTACACTATTCTAGTCATTTAGGAAGCGTCTATGCTTTCTTAAAGAAATGCGACTACCGACTGTGCGAATGTTGGAAATCTTTATTGCAGCATACAATATCTCTTGCGCCTTCATCAAGCAATCTGACACTGACTGAACTGTAGTTCAAGAACGCTAGAAAAGGTAAAATTAAGGTATCCGTACTATTATCATGACTAACCTCTATGTATTAGTGCTCTTAATCCAATAAGCGCCAATAACATCACCGCTTTCCCGGTGACATCTAGAAGGACGACCATTTTAGTCCGAGAGGGGGACCGTAAGAAACCCTACGTCATATGGCCGAAACATGCCCATTAAATATGTCAAACTTTTCAATTTTTTTTACCTTCGGCTAAATTGGAATTTAATAATTAATATTCCAAGCTTAGCACAACTTTTCTGAACGTGTGTTTCTTACAGTCCCCTCTCGGACTATTACGCAAATGCTGCAATTTATTGGAGAAGGCAGCTTCGAGCTTCAATACATAGCATAAAGCAGTGTTTTTCAACCTTTTTCATGACACGACCCCCCTTGTATAAAAACATTTTTGGCGACCCCCCGACCGTTGGTTTTTTTTCATGCATTTTATAATGTTGCAAAGATGTTTGTAGGGACCGAATACTTTCAATCCATACAACATTTGCATAATTCGATTTCGGATTAATATGTCTTTATAAGAATTTTTTTTACTGAAGTAGTTTTTACGACCCAGGGGATCGCGAAACCTCAGGTTGAAAAACACTGGCATAGATAGAGTATGCAGTATCATCATACCTGATACTAATCAAACTGCAGACCAAAAAACCGGCCAAGTTCGAGTCGGACTCGCGCACCGAGGATTCCGTTCCGTGACCACTGATTTATGAAATTAAAATTATTATTTTTTATTTAAGTTATTAGTATGAAAGACTACGCGGTAATAAGCGGTTTACGATTTACGAGGTATTAAAAAAAAACTACTTACAGATCTCGTTCAAAACAATTTTCGTTGGTAGTTTTTATAGTAATCATAGGATGTACTATGTTTTTTTTAGATTTTTCATTTTCTTATTTTAGAAGTTAGAGACCAACTTTTTTCCACTTTGGAAGCGTCTGTCACGCAAACTATTCGGTTTAGAAAAAAAGTATTTTAGAAACCTCGATATCATTTTTGAAGACCTATCCATAGATACCCCGTATGTGTTTGACGAATAAAAAAATGTTGAGTTTCAGTTCTAAGTATGAGGAGCCCCCAATAATTTTTTTTATTTTTGCATCAAAATCTTAATGCGGTTCACAGAATACATCTACTTACCAAGTTTCAACAGTATAGCTCTTATAGTTTCGGAAAAAAATGGCTGTGACAGACGGACGGACAGACAGACAGACATGACGAATCTATAAGGGTTCTTCTTCCTTCTTCTATGTATTTGTGCCCTAACAAAATTTCTAAACCATCGCCTTTTCAAGTCTCTAGAAACTTGAACGTTTGTTTCCTAAATAATTTACTGTAACCTCTTGTCAAAAGTTAGTCCCGATTAGCCCATTTACCTCAAGTTGGGGCAAGCAAACCTTTCGGTTGTAATTAGATAGATCAACATTGACAAGACGGCGACCCCTTCAATGTGATTTTGGGTAATTTTGAGCAATCCCTTCGATGCAGACAACTTTGTAATGGAAAAAGTTGGTTAATGCAATCGTGCGAGGTATTAACTTGCTTTGTAGCTGGAGTTGAGAAAATAAAGACGTATTGCAACTTTGTTACATAGCTAACTGTATATAAAATAAATATTTGTGGTTCTCAACGACTGACTACTACTTAAGTCTGTTTAGATATATACGAACGTATTCACAAACATTAGAGGTCTCACAGTGCGCGTAGACGCACAGGGTGACACACGAACCAATCACAGAGCTCTATTCAGCGCTGTGCGTTCGATTTGCTACTTCACTTAAGCGAGCATCGTTTGTGAATACAGGCGTTAGAAGATCCTTAAGGGCTTAGTCCCATCTCTCAATGCCACTAAACTGTTTATAGAAAGAATCTCAATTTTGAATGCCAATGACAAAGTGGCATAAACACGACTAATCGTAGCGTCTGTTTTCAATAGAATAGTGGCATAAAGACTCTCATTTTTCATACTCTGCTGTCTCATCACACCGTATCACGTTACACACAATATACAATAATGGTGATTGATAAAAATAAAAATTTACGAAGTATTCAAATGTGTTTGAAAGATAATAAAATTGTTCAATGGAACTGAAAACTTAATCGCATATAAGTGGTAAATCTATTTTACTTATATAATGCGTAATACGAAAATCGTTTGCTCTATTTAACAAAATGCTCGATTATTTATCTTTGATTGATTGCTAATGCATCTATAACTGTACATTTCTTAATAAGCAAGTCTTGCCACTAATTAAGAACGTAGCTTATTGTCAATCCTTATTATAATATCATGGATAATTTTTTTGCAACATGCAAGCCTCTGACTCAAAATGAGATGGAATGATGATGATCTAAATTTTGGATTTAGTTATATTGTTATAACAAATATAATGAAGACGCCACGTCACAACAAAGCGCCATTTTCAACCGACTTCAAAAAAGGAGGAGGTTCTCAATTCGACCCGTATGTTTTTTTTTTTTTTTTCTATGTTTGTTACGCGATAACTCCGCCAGTTATGAACCGATTTGAACAAATCTTTTTTCGGCGTATAGGTAATACCTCAAGGGTGGTCCCATTTAAATTTAATAATAGAAAAAACAACCCCCAAGGGTGGAAAATTGGGGATGAACTTTTTTATACGCAATATCTCCGCCGATTATAAATCAATTTGAACGATTATTTTTTTGTTGAATAGGTATTATCAAAAGGGTGGTTTCATGCGAATTTGAAGAAAATATTTCACCCCCAAGGGTGGAAAATTGGGGATGAACTTTTTTATACGTTTTTTTTTGTGTTCACGCATTTGAAGTCGGTTTTATTTATTTTAAAAGTTATAGAATCTCGCCTCATCATTTGTATTGTATAATCAGTTTTTTATAAGTTTATATAATCATCTCTCACTTAGCCTACCTTGGAAAGGCAAACAATTCGAACAACAAACGTACTAAAGTGGCAAAAAGTTTTAAATACGGTAAAATGTCTCTTTACGACGCTCCCTCCATCCCTCCTTGGTTGTTAGCTGAGAGTAGGGCTACCGTTTATGAGGATATGTTTAGATATTCAAGTTATGCTTGGCATAACCTAGACACAGTTACGAACCAACGTCTCGATCATCCAAGAGCTTGATGTCAAACAGCGTCTTTCTTCCATTGTCCAATGTCGTATACTCGCTTTCTTTGGTCATATAACACGTGGAGACGTCGCTTCTGTTGAACGACTTGTCGTGCAGGGGAAGGTTGAGGGCACAAGAGCGCGCGGCAGGTCGCCAATGCGCTGGACTGACCAGGTCAAAACCGCACTCAATGGTCCACTCCACGAGTGCACAAGAAAGGCTGCAGTGCGGGAGGAATGGCGACGGAGTGTGAGGCTTGCTACCGGACCTGGTGTGACGACCACGACCACTCTGGCAAGAGTGTAGCGACGAAGAAGAAGAAGAAGTTTAGATATTCAGATACCTGAAAAGAGAATATCTGAGCATAAAGTTTTGATATTTAGACGTTTCTTTTTTTTCAGCGTTTACTTTTTTATCGCCATAATGTAAATTACATTTACTGATCAAGTTTTTTTCTAGTTGGACAGTTCATTATCACTTAATTTACATTATTATACGGTTATCAAGTGGCGACCACGGGCCAGTAGTGTGGACAGGCCCCCCACTAACTAGGTGGACCGACGATCTGGTGAAGGTTGCAGGAGTTGTGGGTAAGGCCTTTGTCCAGCAGTGGACGTCATTTGGCTGAAACGAACGATTATTTACTTATTTTAACTTGTATTTAAGATTTACCTCTATAAAACGGGAACGATAGCTCTTTAAAAACTCATAAAACGAATGCTGAGTTTTTTATGATCACTATAACACTGGCAGGAACATTTTTATGAAATGTTAGACAGATATTTTCAAATTTCTTTCTTGTGGTAACCCTAGTCTGGAGAGCCCTCGTCAACTCGAGGTACTTAAGAAAAATTTTTAATAATCACGGTTAAGTTTGTGATTATAATTTAGATGTGCTTGTGTTAAGAAGTAAATAAATAAAGTTAATGGAAAACACTAGAACACGCTCTTAGATTTCACAAACAATTATTTATAACTTTTATTAATATACCTCGTGTCTTTTTTAGATATAAACTTCGCGAAAAAGCTCAGTGATATTAATTTCTACATTTTCTTTAATATTTTAACGGTTACAACTCACAGTTTTCCATAAAACACACTTTAACAGATAAGCATTTTACAATAATGTAGACTGTTCAATATTTTATTTCCATCAAAAATTACAGACTGAAAGTCTTTTGTATATTTCCATTTCAATACTAAGAATTTTTCGAACAAATTCAAGTACCCATTTCCCCAGTAATAATACACTTCTTATAAATCAAAATAAGCAAATTCTCGTTCATAAAACACAATAATTTCTCTATCTCGGATCTTCCTTTGTATCTTTTGCACTGTCCCTAAGGATGGAGCATAATCAACATTCAGTGGAACTCATAACAAATTACCATAATTATTGTCTGCGATCTGTTTGATGTATGCATGAGGCTGTTATTAAGTAATAATGCGTTGGGAAGCTTATTATAATATGAGATCCAATATGGCTTACGGTATTCAGTACCCAGTGGGTAGATTGATGTAGAGTTGACAGCACATCGGACTGCACATTTACGTTGCAAAATGACCCCTATTTTAAGCACATAAGATGCCAAAGTGTTAAGCTTAATGTGTTTTCGTTTGTACGAGTATGATGTTTGTAAACCATCAGTATCGGTAGTGATAAGTTATTAAAATGGTAATCGATTACTTTTAGAAGTCGTTAAATTAATTGGAAAGGACACATTAACAGTGGCATGTCATTTTACAAAAAGAAATAGTTTTATACTTGGATAAATAACTACAATAAAATCTACTTATGGAGCCCACTTTTTGGCTTATAAAATGTAATTGAGACTTGTACGAGTAAAAGCTCTTTTCTTTCCGTGTTGCTCTAGCAACACATTTTTTACTCTTCATATTTTTTAAACATTTTAAAGATTTTAAATTAGTAAGTTAGTATGAATAAGCCAATTGAGTTTAGGTTAGTTAATTCGAATGTTTTTTGTATAAATGGTATAAATGGGTAGTACCTACCTATTCTAAACCTAGTGACATGCTATAAGAAGCATAATTACAATCCGACCAATAACTAAGACCATGGGAACGTGCCAGCTTCGCTTGTAGCGGTTAGCACAGAGGCTCTACATAATTTCCATATAGAGGGTGTCCCGTAATGATTGAACTGTGGTGAAAGCTAGTACCGGTTAACCGAAATAGCTTTTGTAGAGCACCATTTTTGAGACTGGTCATTTATTTGGGCTGGTTGTATTAGTTTTTGAGAATATTTATAGCAATCTGTGAGAAGGTTATTGAATTTGTATTTGAAAGTTTCAGATAAGTAGGTATCTGACAAGATGTTTACTTATATGGACAAATAAAGATAAAGTTTGTATGAAAATAAGTCTTTATTTGTTTTATCAACAAGTAACAGGCCTCTAAGCTGTTGTACAAACATACATTACAATGCTAGATCACACTATTATTTGAGAAAAGTAAACAAATAATAACATTTTTTCTGATTATGTATGTAAGTATGTATTGTTTTTTCAAACATACCTATTGATTGAATATTATTCCAAAATTAGAATTGTTGTGAAGAAGAATGTAAAGTTTACAGTGCTCAAATGCCAATAAAGTGCTTGTCAAAAGAATCTCCACCAAGTTTCGAGACTCGATTTAAAGTTTAAAGTATCAACTCGCTATTTCCGACCATAATCGGCTTACTCCAATCGATATACTCTTAGATCTTTGAGTATATCAAAATTAATCCGACACAAGTGTTTGAACTTACCTACAACGCTGTCTGAAGTTGAGGTTTTCAATCTGACTGGGGAAGTGGGGAATGATAAAAACGGACTTAACAGAGCATAAATTAATCAAATAATATAATAACTACATGACTAAAACCCACAAAATAAAAAAACGGATTACCTATTAGAACGGGTTAGTCAGTCATATTAATTAATTAATAATGGTACGACACTTTTGCGTCCAAACAACAACAAACCATTGTGTAAGCCGATTGCGTGCCATAACGTCGCATTTTTCGTTCCCTTTTGTTGTAAATCGACAAAATAAAACAAAAGAACGTTAAAATAGTAAATTAACCCACGTGTTTTATTGCAAATTATTCACATTCTGGTCTCGGTTGCGTTCAGCGCAGTCCACACGTGGACCTATTAATCCGGGTGAAATAAAATTGGGTTAAGTTAATGCAAAACCGGCCACAGATGGAGGCAGAATACATTCACAGCCTATGGAAATATTATACAGACAGGCCACAAAATAGGCCTAGTTGTATAAAAACATTTCTTTGTGTGTATTTTTTTGATTAAGGTAATGAAATTACAGCAGTAAATCCTTAATGGCAGATTAGGCCGCGTTCCAACTTGATAGATCGATGACCTGAAGGAGATAGTTGGCTGGATGGATAAATCGAGAGATCACTTTGGCACCCCTTTAGGAACTACTGGCTGATGATGATAATCAAGGTTCAAGGCTTTAGTCGATATGTTAGGTTAATGCATCGCCTAAAAATAATTATTTTTAAATGGATGACTGTATTAATAATTATCTATGATGATAAATTAACGTAATTTCAGAAAAATACATTGTTCGCGTACTAGTAAATTTGAAGTACACTCACACAAAAGTTGGTCAACCATAACAATTCGTAAACTTATTCACCCAACATAGTCTCAATGATGAATATTTCATGTGTTCACTTCAATGCTATGTCAATGGACAGGCCACATTTTTACCTACATTTATATGCACTCTCTAATATCCAGTGGCAAATGGGAGATCGCCTCTTCGACCCGTCTGGCCAGTGCGGGGTGTGTTGGCCAAATCCTCCATTTTTCTCTGGTACATCAGACATTGGAAACCAAAATAATTATGTCCTGATGTCGAAATGAGAGATTTGGCCTAAACTATATAATTTATTTCATCCATAATGTTAAAAAAGGTAGTATGGTAATGCTAGATACAATTATGGACCCCTCAGGCAAAGCATTTTACAAGAGAGGAAGAATATTTGAAGGGTACAGGGGCAAAACAAAGAATGTCCCTAAAATTCAAAAGTATATTTTTGATGGCAATATTTTCGATTTCCCGCGTATTTTTATTTGAAATTATACAAAAAGCGTAAAAACAAGTAATAGTCATAATTATGTATTGATATTAGTAGTTTATAATTTTAAGTGACACATAAGAATATTTTAAACTTTAATAAAATTAAATGTTCATTACATAACTTTTTGTTTTTGTGACATTTCTTGTTTTGCCCCTGTACCCTTCATTTTGGCTGTTTGGGGAGGCTGAGACCATAATGGTTTTGTATAAAAAAACTAAAAAAAAACTGGACTGTAGCTGTTCTGCTTAGGCTGGGAGGCCGAATCGTCGGGAATTCAAATTTGTTTTATTTAAATTCAACTCAGCGGAATCCAAAGCAAATGACCACTGTGCAATTAGCGCGGCGTAATGCAGCACGCGTCCGCTGTACTCAAATGTACCAGGACCTACACAGTGGGCCCATTCATATTTGGGTGTACTTTATTTTTAGAGTTTTTACTTTGGATCTGAATCTGAGTTTTTCCGCTATTCTGGAATGTACCACGACATGCACAGTGGGCTCACTAGGGTATTCTTTTATTTTGAATTGAAGTGTAACTGGATTTTAACATAAATAAAGGCTGTGGATTTATGAGTTGTTTTCTATTTGTTTCGATCATCATAGTTTTTGTAATTTGTACTAATAGCATACAGCATGAGCACGGATAGATAATATTCACATAATTTATATTAATTTATTCGGCTCAACAGTCTTTGATAAAACCATATTTAGTTGAATGTCCATTCTCTAATTGACTTATAACTAAAACAAGAAATCCAGAACTAACTTAAAAGTCGGTTTCCAGACCACTTAGATACTGCTTAGATAAAACCTTTAATATTTAAAGAGCAGAAAAACTTACTGTGTAGCATTTTTATTGTGTATGAACGTTTCGCCTTTTTACCAAATACCGCTCCACTGTGACGCTGCCTCAATGGATTTCGTGGGATTTTCGAGGCTATACTAAAACTTTTGCTAAGGGCCGGAAAATGGCTGCTACGAGGTAAATTATGCTTAAACTGAATGTGTAAAAGTGTTTATACGATGTATAAACATTTTTCACACGGACAATATACGAAATCTGTCGGATATAGGGATAGAAAAAGGTCTATAATATTTGATTATTGTAAATATGGCTAATAATAAAGCACAATCTTTTTATGTAGAAGAAATTGACCCTTCCTTCGGCCTGATCATCACTTATCATCAGGTGAGATACAGGCTAAGAGCTTCCTCGTTGTGGATAAAAAAAATATTTTAAAAAAATCTGAGCTAAAATTCTAAATGATTACTAAAAGTGCGATGATGGAAGATAGCTTTTCGCATATGCGTAAAATTATGATATAAATTTTATAAATGTAATCTACTCTTCAATTTTTATCAATACAAGTAATAAGAAAGAAACAATCCAAAAAGAGACAATAACTTTTTCTGAATATTTTTTGCAAAAAAAGTTGCCAGTGAAATCCGAGCTCAAGGCGCAAGTAAAATAACACGGTAATTCATCAATCTTAATTCTTTAGGACAGGCGAGTCAAAAGATTTTTCCAACTGGCAAGACAGTTTCATTATTCCTTTCTTTTGAGGAGCAGTTTTCCTGTGAGGGGATCAATACAATTCGTCCAAAAATGTGATCTAACTCTATATTGTTTAAGTTTCAATGTCAGATTTGTGTTAGGTCTCTTGATGCATTCGATTCTCTAGTGCTCACTACTAGTTACTTGTATAATGGAAAATGAATTTGGTACCTACCTGGTAGATATGAAAATATTCCATACATGGAAATCGATGGTTTTCAAAATAAAAACGAACTAGCCTAATAAAAGTTTGATAAGAGTTTTATACACAGAATCACTTCAGCCATTGTAATAATAATATGTTAGATCAAATTGAATCTACCATGAATGTTAAATTGCTGAACTAATGTACATGATTTTTTAAGCATAAATTCATGGGCTATTCTTAACCTTCAAGCGGGCGCGCGGCGTCGAATCGACCGCGCCTAACACATTTTCGTTCATAACTTTTTTTTAACTTGTTACACATATTTTTCATTTTCAGTAGCCTGTCGCTTGCTCATTGTGAGTGAAAAAAAGAGTTTACCTCAGCTCTCCGCGCTTTTCCCACCCCATGGCTTGCTATTGTTTTGGTCGCGGCGCCGGCGTCGAAAGCACGCCACGCGCCTGTCGTCGAAAAGGTTACGCGCGACTCTCTATGCGATATACCATTTCTTCGGCTATCACTCAATATTATTGAATTAAGCTTGCAATACTGTTTTTTCTTATTATATAAGTCGTAGACTGCTAGTACAAAGTGAAATAACAGAGGCATCACTAAGAAAAAATGAAAAAGAGAGTGAATCGAAGCTCATAAACCAAGCTAAACTGAACCAAAATTATAAAATTATTTTTTATCATTATTTTGCCATTTTTATCTTTTTTCCCAGGTATATGAAATATTCTGAGGTATTTTAAAAGAGTTTGTGTTCCAAAATTGGTTTTTGATCCAAATAATATTTGCGTTATGTTAATTGATGGACGGATGGACTTCAAAGACGTTTTCTATACCACCTTGCGTATTCTAACAACAAATGCCGTAATTTAACGTCCTACACTCAACGCCTTTCGTACTATAAATTGGAGCCACTGTACATTCGACGTAAGAAGTCTGACGTAGTTTTTGCCTGCAAGTTGCTTCGTGGATCTTTGGAGTCTTCTTGCACCCTCGAGCGACTGTCACTCTCCGTCCCACGCCCAAGCAGCCGCCTACTGAACCGGAAAACTTTCGAAAATCCTCTATGCAAAACCAATCTCGGTCAGCATTCACCACTCTATCGCATTGCGTCGGGCTGTAATTCTGTTCGCACCGAAGTTGATATTTTTCACGGTTCTATCGCCTCTATCAAGAACAATCTAGGTAAATTTTATTGCTGCTCTAATGTTAAATGAAACTTTAAGTACATAGGCCAATAACTTCTTTTTGCTAGCATTTTCTGTTTACACAATATTATTATATGCATGCGGTGTTTGCATCTAGGAGGTTTTACATTATTAATGCCAACTAAGTTAAGTTTATTTTATGTATGTAACTTTGTAAAACCAGTTTTGCAGACCTAATAAAAAAAAAAAAAAAAAAATTGATGAAATAATTGTTTCTTTAACTTAATTCAAATTACTTATGACTTTAATACAATCATAATATATCTGCGTACAAAATAATAAATGATTATTGGAAAATAAGTGCTTTATTTCTCTACTAGACCCTATAGGTCTTTTCGTTTACGCGCGACCGCTGCCGTTACAAAAGACCACGCGCCCGCTTGAAGGTTAAAATGCCTCTTTCTCATGATTATGATTCTATTTATTATCTTTTTTTCTTGCTCTAAGTTTTAAAACATTTTTTGATACACATAAAGAGTTAACAAAACAAAATGTATGTTCATAAAGAGCCCAACAACAAAAATAGCGGTCAATAATACAATTTAACTCATGAATGTCTGGCTATCACAGCGATTCCGTTCAAACGTCCGGATGCGGTCTTAAGTCACGTCCCAACAATGCACTAAATGCCAATATTTGTCCATTAAACAGAGCAAACAAAGCCGTTGTACCCATGTTTCCTGTTTCAGTAATCGCTGAGAACCTACGGCTCTCAAACTTCAAGAAATTACTCTGGAAATGTCCAGCCCTTTCTCTTATGGCTGAGTAGGTAACTAAATTTTAATTATAATTTAAGTGATCCAATTGCATCGTAACTACATTTTAACTTAATTCCAAACGTCAAGCTCTTACTATGAAACTGCTTGTCGAAACGTGTCAAGTGACAAGCCCTGCCCACCAACTTGACAGAAAAATCAAGTAAAAATTTAGTTACCTACTTAACTACATACTTAACACGTGTAAATCAGCCTTTAATCTGCGCAATCCGTTTTGCAGTATTGGATTGTATCTCTTTTCATATTTTGTGTCAAATAATTATGTATTTCTTACACATTTCATAGATTCATGGATTTTCAATCATGAAAATCACGATTTTCAGTCCCGAAGCCATCGAAAATGAAATACATTAGCCAATATTTTAGTTCCACCGAATCTAATAACGACGAAATAAGCGCTGAAATGTGCTCATATTTGAAAATAGGAAGATTCCTAAAGAAACTAAGTAAGCAGATACTTGCTTAGTTTCTTTGTGTGTAAGAGTGAAATCGATTAGCATACATATATTTGCCCAATAAGATATTCGATAGAATATGGGAACGAACTCATTTTTATCACTTTGAGAACCACTGCCCCACAGTGACTTGATAGTGTTAAGATGCTTTAGCTTGGGATTATCTATATTATCAACTCGCAACATAGCTTAGTAATGTGTTTTAGAAGACATCATTACTTGCTTCAAGTGCTTTTAGTGCGTTTATGGCTTTTGGGCCCTAATAGCTCTCTAACTTATTATTGTATTATTGTAGCTTAAATTATTGTGGTCGGTTGAGATAATATTTTACCCATACATTTCTACTACACTAACTTCTGCCCGCAGTTTCGCTCGCCATTTAATCAAACTCTTTCAATTTCTTATCTGAAGTTTAATTAATGTAACTATTCATATCCCTACTTGAGAAATGTTGGATTCCCCTGTCGAATATTTTAAAAGAAAGTTAAGATAAATAAAAGAAATAGTGTTGTAATAATACGTATAATACAAGGTGTCTCAAAAGAAATTTTACTTTTAATGGATCGATTTAAAAAAAAGTAAGCCGTGTATCAAAAAAATGTTTAGTAACTATTAAAGTACACATTTTGGGAATTTATTTCTTAAAAATAATATTGTCCAAATGTAGACCCTCGCGTTCGTAGCACTCATTTAATCAAACAGTAAAATCACTTATGACGGCTCAGGCAGGTAAACTCAGTGATGGCTGCCATTTCATGACGGATATTTTCTTTCAAATACGCCAGGGAAGTTGGTTTAGTGGCTTAAACTTTAGATTTAAGTTAATTCCATAGGAAAAAGTCCATACTGGTTAAATTAGGACTGTGTAGAGGCCAATTGATGTCATCTCTCCTGGAGATCAATTTTCCAAAGAAAATTTCACATGACCAGCCTCTGATTGGCATCTTGGGGCTTTAACTCTTGCATCAATTGAATTTTGTAGGAGTGTAGCTTTAGGTCTTTGTGAAAAATGCGGTGTAATGATGATCTATGCACATTTAAAGCACTAGTGCGCTTTAGAATTGAAAGGTTCGGGTCGTCACGAGCAGACTGACTAACACTCTCCACGTTTTCTACCGTTTTTGAAGACCATAGTCGCCCGGATTTTTACTATTCCAGCGTAGTACCGGTCTCCTAAATCTTTTTGGCCCATTTCCTAATAAGGAGAATGCTTGGAGCATCATTTCGGTGGCGAAATCTACGCGCTACAGTCGCAGAATAACCATTTTTGTAAAATTCTCGCAAGGACAACGCGCGGTCTGCTCCCGAGAAATACTCCATAGCACCTAAATTCCCAAGAGCCAGGCTACTGATTGACATAACCCTCACACTTCTCGGATTTGTTGCGTTCACGCAGTAAGCTAATCAAATGTAAACTTTCTTTTGAGACACCTTGTATTACGTACCTACGCTTCATCTAGAAACAAAACAAAAACTAAAATCCATCCTAATAGCTAATTACAAAGTCACAAACGGTATCTATCTAACTGATAAACAAGCATAATCGTTAATAACGATTGAATCCAATAAATCTGCCGTTAAAAGGTAAATCGTTGACACTCCTCCCTATTCCGTTATAAATCGAGTGGTCATTCGAATCACGGCATTTAATACAAAGAGAGATAATTTATGGCGGCCATATTTTTTCTTTTAGAGCCGCATCGAAAGGTAAAAGGGCCGATGCCTTTTAAGGGAAAATCAATTGACCAGTAAAAATACATACGAGCCCTTGTGAGTCAAACACAAAGTTATTGGACCGTGATGCAATTAAAAAAATATCTTGCAAAAATAAAATATATCAATGAATGTTATTTTGTGCCGGTTGTTTTGTAATGTTGACAGCTGCTTCGTCCTATGAGATTTATTTGAATCCATCTGCTGTCTTCCGGATACGATGTCCAGGTGGAACAAACATTGTAAATTAAATCACCTTATTGGTTCCCAGTTTGGTTGGATCTTTTTCTTCTTCACAGTCGTTTCGCTCTTGGTAGACAGCGGCCGTAGTCACCATGAGGCGTCCACGTCGATTGTAGAGGTGAATATAGCTCTCTGCATGATCTCCTATCATCATCATCATCATCATCTCAGCCATAGGACGTCCACTGCTGAACATAGGCCTCCCCCAATGCTCTCCTATATCGCGAAATAACCTACTTTGTTAGTAAAACGTACATACCTTACATATACGAATTCGAGCACTTTTAAAACAGAACCATGCGACATCGTGAAACTTTCAAAAGCATCTATAAAACTGATTTACCTCCTTTTGTCTAACTTCGAACGAGGCCCGCTCGAAACCGGAAATACGTTGTCTCGACAAAGACAAATCTCACATTTCGGTCACACCCCAAAAGTTTTCGTAGTAAGTGTTTGTAATTTATCCGGAAAAAGTTTCGGCTTGATACTGCAGGGTTTTTAGAGTTTGGGACTTTGGGTACGTTTGCTGATATTTGGACGATTATAATACATAATGTGTACCTACATAAGTAAGTAATAGTGACTTTTGTCCGCGATATCACTCACGTGAATTTTATACTGTCTCAGAAAGAACTTACCGTTTTACCCGGCAACGAAAACGTGATAAAAAATACCTATCCTATTTTGTTCCTTCAAACTCTCTTTACCAAAATTTAATTAATCCTACTAATCCTACGAATATTATTATAAATGCGAAAGTTTGGATGTCTGGATGTCTGGATGTTTGTTACTCTTTCACCCAAAAACTACTGAACGGATTTTGATGAAAATTTACACTATTATTGTTTATAACCCAGAATAACATATAGGCTATAATTTACGACGATCTGTGACAAACTAAATTTCACGCGGGTGAAGCCGCGGGCAACATCTAGTAACTCTATAAAGTTCACATAAAAATGGTGAATATGATTTAACTAGCGGTAAAGTTGCCGCAATGTTGCTGATTACAGTCATAATGATTAAATTAATATAAATTGCAACATGTTAGCGGTTCAATTTATCAATATGTCGATCATTTCCAGCTTTGCTGTTTGATTTATCAATTAATTGTATGATTCAATTTCAAGCTATATTACAAAACAATTCCGTCAAAATTAATATCAATTTGATTCCTTCTAAGTAGGTACTTACGGTTCTATTCAATTCCCTTTCATGATTTCGTATCTAATTCATTCAATTAAGCCAAATAGAACGATTTACTTCTCGATTGAATTGACTGTTATGCCAATTATAATAAAACCGAAACCCAACTATTCCTTCGAAATGGCTTTGACAAATCGCTCCCCAATTTTGCTCCTTATTGATACGTAATAGGCGTCCCATTGCATTGCCAAGTATCGCCTATAAGATTTATTTTTTCCCCTCACCTTGATACCGTGACATTATACGAACTCGTGTTATTTCCAGAGAATGCTTGATAAATTTTATGATACATTGCTGTGTAATACACTAAGGGGGTACCATATTTTCCGCATAAACAAGTGGTGTTCAGTACAGTCAGTAAAAAAAGCTATTAAATGCTTTCTACGCCTACTCCTCCTCAATAGTTTTCAATATAACTTTACCTGCATAAAGTGACGGATTGTGATGTATTATGGCATGTTAGCATTGCGTTTTTACACAAACAATAATAAATCTCGATGCTTTCTACTAAAGTCGGATTCTTTAGAAATTTCCCTATATGTAAACAAATATGGCCAACTGACATTAAAACATTTATAATCTGTGCCCTAGTGAGGCGACAAAACCTCTCGTTAATCGCGGATTGAAATTATTGTAGTACTTACGTACCTATAGAAAGAATTTATAATGCTTTATAAAGCAGTGCATTAAACAATTAGTAGTACATTCAATAAAGAAAAAATACATTGTTGATTAAGACCCTATTTAAATCTATTTAAATGCAATCAGTAATAAAAATTATTGAATAATTGAAATAAAATCGATTAAATTTACCGATTATTGTCTATGACTTACAGGTTACAACACTGATGTGTCAGAGACAACATGGAGATAAAACATAATTTTAAACTTCAAGTCAATTTGACAAGTCTCACAAATTTTCAACGTCCACATATTTTGCTAAAATAATTTGTTTAAAGATTGATTCCAAACTTGTATAATCGTGAGAATAAAGTTGGTTTCATGGGCTTGTGAAATAATGTGTATGATATTATGAACACGTAAGTGATTATGGTGTTATTGTGTGCACAAGTGTTTGTTTACATTTGAGGAAATTTCTAAAGAATTTAGGTATACAGCAAAAGCATATCAGACTATATTTTTGCTTCAAAATAGACCTTATATCAACAAAATAAGTTGTCACAGTTGACGTGCCTTTCCAATATGCGATCTTCTTCTTCTTTTCGTGTCGACAACAAACCTACACAGTGTCAGCCCAAAACTCCGCCACAAGGGTAATATGCGATTAGGTCCTGTTTTTATCAACACACTAGTTGTGCCCCGCGGTGTTACCCGCCTATGTCCAGCCTATGTCTTAATCCAGGGTGTCAGCTAACTCCAAACCAAATTTTATTAAAATCGCTTCAGCCGTTTAGACGATAAAAAGTAACAAACATACACACTCACAAACTTTCGCCTTTATAATATTAGTGTGATTAGTATTTTGTAAACCTACTTTCCAACCAAAGTGGGGTATGAACTATTCAAATTTAGAGTGAACGGGTCCCGAGCACATTGACAGCCTCTGTTATGATGCAAATGTCCATAGGCGAGGATAGCCAGTTTCCATCAGGTGGATAGCGAAAAGCTTCTGCATAAAAATAATATCCATACACGAAGAATAGATGAAGCTCTATTTGAAGACTCTCGAAACATCCTATTCACACTCGTCTATGCTTTGAAACATTTCAATGGACTAATCAATCAAATTGAAGGCTTAAGTCTCAAGTCTTAATCGCGAATCGGACAATCTAGATAGCTGATTCAGTTTTATCGTAGGTACTATCAACTGTTTTGTTTTTAGAATTAGTATAAAGATAACGGCATCAAAATTTTAAAGGAATTACAACTGTTCCTTTAAGAATCTACAAAACAATGAAATTCATCATTTCCCGGGATATCTATATTATGATATACCTACAAATGGAAAATGGTGTGGCTCGATAAAAAATAGTTGTATACAATTTCGAGCGACAGTTTTCTCTATACAGCATTGAGAGCGTATTCCTTTTTCTCAATTATTTTCGAGCCCTCAGGGCAAGATCAAATTTAGATAAAAGCTGATAAGTTTGCGGGTTCACTGTACATCTTGCCATGCAAATTTATGCAAAGCACGAAAGTCGATACGCGGTCTCTTGATAAACAGGACTAGCATCTTCATGTACATGCCCCGTAGCTATGGCAGTTCAAGTGCCCCGTAGCTGTATAGAGCTCAAGTGCCCCGTAAGCAGTTTTAATACTCGCAAACCGCTCGAAAGTTAAGGGAAACTACTTATTTATGAATCAGCGTAAATCGTACTAAGTTGTTACATGATATTTGCTCAGCTAACTTTATAGGCAGCGTAATTGACTAAGGTAGAGTAGGGACTTGGTACCTACACGTTAAATGAGTTAGAATAGGTTAGTTTCCTAAAAACTCTTAGTCCGTCAATACATTATCAATAAATAATGGACACGTATATTTTAATTTGTTAATCAAACAAGAAGTTAGTAATTACGAAGTTTTGATGCGTTGAAGTTCCGCGTGACGTCACAAAGTGCTACACTTTTAAGCATGCCTTGACGACACAGTTTTTGGCGCTCTCTTTCAATTTTTATTAATTCGAAAAAGTGAAAAATAAGTGATAAGTTTTTACTTTTTAGCTTATTTACCTACCCAGATAACATACCAATTTCAACTGACAACGTCGATTAGAAAGAAATGCCTTATGGCCTCTTTAGTACCAATTTATACAGTGTTCTAAGAGTTGTGTGATCATAATCTAACTATAGATGTAAAAGTATGACATTGAAAAATTCAAAGAATTGTAGAGTTCCAAATGAAAGAACATTTTGAATAAATAAACTAAGCTTTTATCCTTAACAACCACTGACGAAAATAAATATCAGTGGGTGCATTTACAAGCTTTTGCTATTTCATTAACCTACACATGTCGTATGTATAATTAGCTACTCAAATAAACATAAATGTATATTAGGTACGCCCGTATTCAAAACATTACTACGAGGTTTCACAGTGCGCGTGGACACACACACGAACCAATCACAGAGCTCTATTCAACGCTGTGCGTTTGATTTGCTTCTTTACTTAAGCAAGCATCGTTTGTTAATACAGGCGTTAATGTGGGTTTACTTCTCCTAAGCCAACTGCGAGAACTGTTAGCTCACATTCGTTTTCATTGCGTACCGAGTGGTTATTTGACTTTAAATACTGTGAACGTTTTTCAACGACCGCAGCGAAGTCGGATTATTTTTTAACTTTGTCGAAGGGGAATATTACTAATTTTAATGCTATAGAGACATTGGATGGGAGTTTAAGTACCTAAGCTATTCCTTTAGCTTCATTTTCAACTTCAACTTATGTTTCCAACTAACCATGACTTCGTTTATTGTTAAGGGAATCCGTCTAAGGGTGGATTTGACCAAAATATAGTAAATATTATCACAGATATTATTCTCAGAATAAACTTGTCATTTTGACATAATATGTATTTCCCATTCTGAAACTGTCAATGTGCCAGTTATAACCGGTAGTTATTCTCGGATAAAAGTTTGGTCAAATCGGGCCTAATAAATGCTATTATATCACAGGATCACAGGATAATATTATGTGTATCCTGGATGTTAAACTATTATTATTGTAATCAAAATTAGTGAAAAAATCTAAATGGTAGTTGTAGAATCCATAGATATTCATGCTGAAATTATGAAAACTAGAATTTTGCACTCTACAAGTCCTTAATTGATAGATCTGGCCCTGCCTTCTTATCAAACGTAATAAAAATATTTTTTCTAGAGTTTCATTACATTATTATAAGTAAAGGTGGTTGTCAAATAAAATATTAACCCCCTCCTAACGACGAGTTTTCATAAACCCATATTGCTGTACAAAGCCTCCCCATGCTAACTTTTCTCATCATCTGTCATGTTACTGCGAGAAAAAGCTCAATATTGTTCCCACAAGGAATGTTAGCAAAAACCGGTAAAGGGCACCGAAAACGAACAAACGGTTTGAACCAACGTTTGATGTTGGTTTAAAGACTCCTCAAACCAAAGTGAGCGTGTCCACGATCAATCGAGGCTTTAAGGCCTATTCAAACCTGAGCGATATTCGCTGCCGCTGTGGGTAGAGGTATATACCGCGCGGGTTTCGCTCAGGTATTTAGTATCAAGTATCGCGGCTAGAGCGACCTGAGCGATATTCGCTGCCGCTGCGCGCTGTGGGTAGAGGTACATACCACGCGGGTTTCATATACTATTACATACCGCTTAGGTCTGAACAGTATTATTACCGCATACCCACTGGGTTTTCTCTGCCGCAGACGGTAGCGAATACCGCTTAGGTCTGAAGGAACTGCAGGTACAGTCGTCAAATAGTTCGTGACACCCGAAGTAGCCAAAAAGTTCGCAACGTCTTTGTTACAATTGGAATAAGGTTGTTCAACTTTTTGGCAACTTTGGATGTCACGAAATATTTGACGCTGACTGTACCTACAGGCGACAGGACATCAGCGTAAAAACTAAACGCTTAATGAAAAAGCTTATGTAATTGTAATAAGAGTTATTTTGCAATAATATTATGTATAGTCAGATGTGTGTCGACTCTACGTTACCACTTGTTTCCAATGTTCATTAAACCTTTCAATGTCATACGAGATGAAACAGTCCTAAACACCATTTTTTCTGTGCTTTTACTCATTTACCTTTTATATTAGTTAATTTTTAACGGCCGTATTCACAAACATTACTATGAGGTCTCACAGTGCGCGTGGACGCACAGGGTCACACACGAACCAATCACAGAGCTCTATTCAACGCTGTGCTGCTTCACTTAAGCAAGTATCGTTTGCGAATACGGGTTTAAGTGAGTTGTGTTTTAAAATAATGTCGAAATATCATTACCGTTGTTCTTTGTAAAGATTTTAATTAAAATCCTTATGGTTATATGTTAAAGCCAGGTTTCCATCTCTCCTGAACAGTGGCGGCGTAGCATGGGTTGGCACCCGGGGCGATCACCCCCCCCCCCCCCCCCCCGTCACAAGTCCTATGGCACCCCCCGGTACCCCCCAGGACTTTGGGGTTACCTACCGATTCGAAGATTGAAAGACAATTACACCCCCCCCCCCCCCTTATCATGACATAGACCGCAGATTTGCCATGCAGATGTGCCAGTGAGTACTAATCTGCGCGACTTGTGTCACCCCCTGATGCTTGGCACCCGGGGCGGACCGCCCCCACCGCCCCCCCCTTACGCCGCTACTGCTCCTGAATGTTATCTCCTGATAAAAAATGCTGATTTTAAAACTAAATCATAGACTAACCTTTATTTGCCATGGAAAAGTTTCTGAAAACTTTAATATAAACATCATGATTGTAAATTCGTTAGCACATAATTACAGTATCAAAAGCAACTGGGGCGCCATTTTCTAATATTTTATTACGAGCGAGCAACCTCATTTTGTTTTTATTATGTGTGGGTATTCGAGCCTGATAATATCATGGTCGTTACGTGAACTTAGCCTTTGTTCAATAAAGTAGGTGCTGGTATTTTTCCCCATATTGTAGGTAAATGTAGGACTATGGCAACTCCTTGGATAGGGAGTATTATAGAATATGTTTTAGGAAATATGTAAGTTAAGTAATTAGTATAGATCGTTTCATCCACGAAGATGCTCCCCACCATTCTTCCACTAATGTTTGAGTGTTATCGGTACACGCTAATATTGAGTCTTTATTGCTTTCACAAATTATACTTACTAAAATGTGTGATTAATGTAATTATTAATAAGAAGAAAGCAACTGGAGGTGGCGCAGCTAACGCTGCCTAAGAATATTTCAGACAGCGCTGATTTTCAGTCACTCCCATATCTCTATATGTGGATGTTACGCGAGAATTGGGTAATAAATTATGACTAAAAGTATATTTACAACAAGCAAAAAAATTTGAAAAGCCCTTTGCTACATAGTGATCGTAGCCAAATATCGTAGCTGACTAGTGACTACGCAGTGGGAACAAAAGCTCATTTCGAAGCTGGTCAGTAATACTTTTTCATTTCGGTTGAAATCATATCTGCAAATAAAAACAAATTCCATAAATGTAGCTGAGCGTAAAACTCTAGGAGTAAAACAATCAATGTTGAAATCCAAGAATTGTACTTAGTACTGAGAAAAATTGCAAAAATGTTCCCGGAAACATTCAAATTCGGAAAACACTGAGCGTTCTTTTTTCTGTGGAATAGATTACAATGGAAATATTTTTCAAACAAATATTTTAGATACTACCAACCGGGCGATGTGGAAATAATTGAGGAGGCCGTTCAGCAGTGGCCGTCATATGCCTGAAATGATGATGATGATTATGATTTTAGATTAAACTGAATTTAGGCATGTAGAAGGAAATTTGATGTTTATGCTTTGCTCTTTAAGACTCTCTTTACTTGTATTACACGTCAAGTTTTAGGATCCCTTTCTCTAAGGCCCAGAACAGACGGTGAAACGCAACTGCAACGAAACTGCAACTGTTAGTTACTTTTGAGTTGCATCTAAGTTTCTGGCATAGGGTCCGTTGAGAGACCACACATTACGCGACCAGTTTAAAACTTTCAGTTTCAGTTTCATTCATCAGAATCATCACAAAGTTACAGTTTCGTTGCAGTTGCGTTTCACCGTCTGTTCGGGGCCTAAGTGTAACGGGACTGTTTAAAATACTAATAATTTCCATTTAACCCAATTGCAACACCGCAAATCTATTAAACTATCAATTCGTCTGCAAATCAGTCGGTCCTGTATCAGCGTTTTGCTTTGTTGCGGTTTCGACCAGACATATTTATTTTGGTATTCGCTAATGAGCTGTTTTCCGCCACTAACATCAATACATTATTTCCCATGTTGACTATAATGTCTGGTTCATTGTTGAATTACCAAAAGTACCATTTTAATCAACATTTTGCTGATGATTGGCACGATAATGCGGCGGTTGGATGGGATATTGTAAAAGCTCAACGGAAGTAAATGGGCTTTTTCATAACAATTTTCATAATTTCATTATCATCATTTCAGCTATAAAAAATATTTTTTTTAAACGTTAAGAAGTTAATATTTTGAATTTAAAGGATTATAAAATGTATTGAAACTAAAAATGGTTGATTTAATATTTGAGATAATATTAATATATCCAACAAAGTGCTACAACATTAAGGCTGGGTTGCACCATCTTACTTTAACTTTGACAAACGTCAAAAATCTGTCAAACTCCATACAAAATACACCGGTTATCGTCAAAGTTACCGTCAAAGTTAGGTGGTGCAACTCACCCTAAATAGGCTATTTATAGAGTTTCATAGCAATGAAATACGTTCCAGGTACGCTTAGCTTTGTAACTTACATTTAAGTAAAAACACAGAGTAAGAACTTTGGCGCGATTTTAGAGCTTTTGGCTGCTACTTAATATTATAGCAAATATAAAGTTTATAGTTGGATCGTTTTACTTCCATTTCAATACGAGTATACCATAATGCTTGGTGACAAGATGCATGTTTTATTACTTTGGGTAGTAAAACCATAGTAGGTATAATAATTAGTATTGGTAAAACTTTAGGCTTCCAAGCTTTAGTTACATCCATAATAAGAGCATCGGTGTAACGTTCTATAAAGGTTCGGCCAAACCAACGCGATCAGCCGGCGTGCAGCGATGGCGATCAGAGGTGGAAATGTGTAAAGCACTCGTAATCATTTGACAATTCATAACGTACGATTATTCTGTCAAACGCTTTGTTTAACTGACTTTATCGTACGTTATGAACTGTCAAATGATTACGATTGCTTTACACAATTCCACCTCAGACTTAAATGCATTGATCGCCATCGGTGCACGCCGGCTGATCGCGTGTGATCGCGTTGGTTTGACCGAACCTTAAGTGATTTCACAACTCCCAACTTAAACTTCTATTCGAGTAAACTAGGTTCGCTCTTTATGTAAATAATTTTCTTTACCAAATTCAATTTATTGAGCTTGTCTAAATAATAATTATGACGTGATTAAAAAACGACTAAGGGACAAAATAATGTGACTATCAAGCCTCATAACCCGTCTGATCAAGTCATTTATTTGCCACTGCTTAAAGTACCAGTGGCAAATAAATTGATTGAAGAGGGTTGTTAGGCCCAGAACAGACGGTGAAACGCAACTGCAACGAAACTGCAACTGCTAGTTACTTTTGAGTTGCATCTAAGTTTCTGCCATAGCGTCCGTTGAGAGACCACACATGACGCGACCAGTTTGAAACTTTCAGTTTTAGTTTCATTCATCAGAATCATCACAAAGTTGCAGTTTCATTGCAGTTGCGTTTCACCGTCTGTTCTGGGCCTTACTTTACTTTGTGTTTAGCTTTCAATATCATTTTGGATTTAAAATATTCAGACGTAAAATAAAACACTGAATTGAAATACAACTCTTTATTAAAAATGAATTGAAACATCCATTCGATATTAATACGGGAACATTCATAATGCAATCGAAATCAAATATTCATCGATACGTTATAGTAAAGTAAATAAATTTAGGATTATTAAAGTTTATACATTCAATTGTTTTCACACTATTTTAGACAATTATTTTACTGACATTTTGGTCGTAATGAAATAATGGGATAAAAAGCAATATTTAATGTAGAGCTTAAATTCTAGTTGTTCCTCATTTACAATTCGAAACTTAGGTTTAAATTTAGTTTATTTACATTACAAATAATTTACTTTTAAGTACATCTATATAATATTTAATACAGATTATACAGAAGACTGAGGAGTATAACTTGCCACTATGCTTGGCGTTCGTGGACTATGAGAAGGCCTTCGATTCGATTGAGACTTGGGCAGTGCTACAATCTCTCCAGCGGTGCCGTATTGACTATCGGTATATCGAGGTGCTGAAGTGTTTGTACAAAAACGCCACCATGTCGGTCCGAGTACAGGAGCAGAGCACGAAGGCGATTCCACTGCAGCGAGGCGTTAGGCAGGGAGATGTTATATCTCCGAAACTGTTCACCGCTGCATTGGAGGACGCTTTCAAGCTCCTGGAATGGAAAGGATTCGGCATAAACATTAATAGCGAGTACATCACTCACCTTCGGTTTGCCGACGATATTGTGGTCATGGCAGAATCGTTGGAAGATCTTGGCACAATGCTCGAAGACCTTGATCGAGTTTCCCAACAGGTAGGCCTGAGGATGAACATGGACAAAACGAAGCTTATGTCGAATATTTATGTTGCGCCCTACCCAGTTTCAGTTGGGAGCTCAATTCTCGAGATTGTCGACAAGTATGTCTACATCGGACAAACGATCCAGCTAGGTAGGTCCAATTTCGAGAAGGAGGTCAATCGTAGAATCCAACTCGGCTGGGCAGCGTTCGGGAAACTACGTAACATCTTTTCGTCCAAAATACCCCAATGCCTGAAGACGAAAGTCTACAATCAATGTGTGTTACCAGTGATAACTTATGGCTCGGAAACGTGGCCTCTCACTATAGGCCTTATACAGAAGCTCAAAGTTGCACAGCGTGCTATGGAGAGGGCTATGCTTGGTGTTTCTTTGCGAGATCGAATCAGAAATGAGGAAATCCGTAAACGAACTAAAGTCGCTGACATAGCCCGACGGATTAGCAAGCTGAAGTGGCAATGGGCAGGGCACATAGTGCGCAGAACTGACGGCCGATGGGGCAGCAAGGTTCTGGAATGGAGGCCGCGTACCGGAAGGCGCAGCGTGGGACGTCCACCTACAAGGTGGACCGACGACATCGTGAAGGTAGCAGGGAAGCGCTGGATGCAGGCCGCTACCAATCGATCAATGTGGAAAGCATTAGGGGAGGCCTATGTTCAGCAGTGGACGTCCTATGGCTGACATGATGATAATGATGATGAACTGTCAAATGATTACGATTGCTTTACACAATTCCACCTCAGACTTAAATGCATTGATCGCCATCGGTGCACGCCGGCTGATCGCGTGTGATCGCGTTGGTTTGACCGAACCTTAAGTGATTTCACAACTCCCAACTTAAACTTCTATTCGAGTAAACTAGGTTCGCTCTTTATGTAAATAATTTTCTTTACCAAATTCAATTTATTGAGCTTGTCTAAATAATAATTATGACGTGATTAAAAAACGACTAAGGGACAAAATAATGTGACTATCAAGCCTCATAACCCGTCTGATCAAGTCATTTATTTGCCACTGCTTAAAGTACCAGTGGCAAATAAATTGATTGAAGAGGGTTGTTAGGCCCAGAACAGACAGTGAAACGCAACTGCAACGAAACTGCAACTGCTAGTTACTTTTGAGTTGCATCTAAGTTTCTGCCATAGCGTCCGTTGAGAGACCACACATGACGCGACCAGTTTGAAACTTTCAGTTTTAGTTTCATTCATCAGAATCATCACAAAGTTGCAGTTTCATTGCAGTTGCGTTTCACCGTCTGTTCTGGGCCTTACTTTACTTTGTGTTTAGCTTTCAATATCATTTTGGATTTAAAATATTCAGACGTAAAATAAAACACTGAATTGAAATACAACTCTTTATTAAAAATGAATTGAAACATCCATTCGATATTAATACGGGAACATTCATAATGCAATCGAAATCAAATATTCATCGATACGTTATAGTAAAGTAAATAAATTTAGGATTATTAAAGTTTATACATTCAATTGTTTTCACACTATTTTAGACAATTATTTTACTGACATTTTGGTCGTAATGAAATAATGGGATAAAAAGCAATATTTAATGTAGAGCTTAAATTCTAGTTGTTCCTCATTTACAATTCGAAACTTAGGTTTAAATTTAGTTTATTTACATTACAAATAATTTACTTTTAAGTACATCTATATAATATTACTTCAATTACAGACGAATCCAGATGTACAAATACAGAATTTTGTCAACAATAAATATTAATGTAGAAAAACGTAACGTAACTTATTAAGTTAAAAAAAATGATTACATCGTATAAAAAACTTTTGATTTCACTATATTAAAATAAATAAAAATTCAAATATTGACAATAATTAATATTTAAGTATTTAATTTTAAATATAAATGTTCAAGAGTTAAATTACATTTTCATTTATTTACAGTCATATGCACTAATTGTAATACTTTACTTTTGTTATATTCTAAACAATAACATATCTACCTAGTACGGTAGCAAGCTATATCACAAACGCGTTTTAGAGCTATCCAATAACATACTTTATTACATTTAGTTGAAGCACAAAATCCATTATTCTAAAAATATGTTTTCTAGTCGAACTAGATGAGTACAAAACTCGGGACTATACACTATTTATACATTATAAAGTTAACATTTTATATTTATTTTATAATTTACAGCGGACCAGACAATGTCAGTCATAATGACATCAATATTACTGTCATTCCTTCCTTGGTAATGACATTTTAAATCTATTTAAATACAAAATAGCCTTGTAGCACAATAACCGTTATTCCTTCATTCCCACCCAGTGTCCGGTCCGCTTAAGAGTAATGTAATAGTATTATGTTACAAGAAACATACAGGGTGTATTTTTTGATTGGGGTTACGGCCCTGACCCAAAAATTACAAGTATGTCACCCAAATTACAAAGCAAACAAGTAATTGGAGCGATTGGGAAAAAGGGAAGGGAAAATAAAAATGACATTCGCTAAAATCGTCAATATTTGTGTCAAAAACATGACAAAATAAATAGAAAAATGCCAAATAAATACGAAATCAAGTAAAGTGGTTCGGTCACAAGTGAAACGTGGAGCGAAGAAGTTACATGTTTTCGTTTTATTTATTTTTATTTCCTCTCAGATTTTGTATAAAATCCAGTCGTACTTCTCATTTCAAATTGTTAACAAAATGGGTATTTGGAATTTTGGATACAGAATAAAAAGGGTTTTAAGCTGAAAAATGTCACATGCTTCGTTACTTAGTCTGCACATAAGCTAGAACTAGCTGCTTCTCAAGAAATGTTAGAAATTTTTGAATAGGAAACAAGGATACATATTTATCTTAACAAAACACACATGTATTAAATACAACACACTATATTACTTCAAGTGTCGTATGCAATAATACAATACAAAAATCTTTAGTTACATCAAAATGTCGTATCATATCCAATCCCGTGTTTTCACGTCACAAAAAAGTCACTTACAACATAAACGCAACTCCAATAAGGGTGAGTACCATCATGAGCGACGCGACAAGCGGAGCGGAATCGCCGGCCGCTGCGAGCGCGCTAGCGGCCGCCTCCACACACTGGCGGTAGGCCAAGTGCTCAAGACACGTGATCGCGCAGAAGTGCTGGTGCGCGCACGCACCATCGCAGTTGTCGCTGCTCTCGTATCGCACGTTGTATGCTCGGAGGTATCTAATGGAGAAAATAATAGAAAAGTATTTTATATGCACACACACAAAACTTCTTGAAAATGTCTTATATTCAACAAAAACAAATACGAATGTTTTTGAAATTTTTCCGTGGTATCTCTCCAGCCCCCCTAGACAAAACGCACTTTTTGATCGAATCGAAAATCGAATCCGTCAAAACTCCATACAAAAAAGGGGCTTTTCGACCACTTTTCGACTGGTTTGCGATTATAATTTGCACTTTGTCTAGACCCACAGGACGTGCATGAAAATAGACTTGGTGCACTGAAATGTTTCATTTTAAGTAACAAACCTACACGCCCAGTATTTACACTCCGCTTTAGCCTGTAGAAAAAAATGGTCTTATTCTAATGCATTTCTTTTACCAACGAGACAAATGGGAGCAACTGTGCGAAATAAAATCGTGACTCATTAATTTAGTAAACTCTATCATAACCTCACTCTAATGGATTGTGAGTCTAGTAGAAAAAAGTAAACGTAAAAGTATTTCAATAGACTACTTAGATGACTTTCCTGCTTTGGGTATGGTTCTGACACGGGCGATAACCGCACGGTTATCTGGATAGTTCTCATTGGCGAGGCACTGAGGCTGTAACGTAAGTACGCGTGACGCCCATGGGACTACGGGTGTCTATGGGCCACGGTAATCATTTACCATCAGGTGATCCTGTCCCATAAAAAAAAGATACGGTTTGATGCAAAATTACGAGAACTGCTCACCAACCGCGCAATTATTTCTGTGTCTGTAAGGCCTTAAAGTATAAAGTTCTTACTTGTAAAACACGTTAGTTTCATGCGGAGTCCCTATCCGCAGCTTGTCGGCCAGGTTGTGCAGCGAGATGGCGGAGACCTCGTGGAGCCCATAATACTGAGTGAGGTTGTACTCAGCCGTCCACTCCGCTGCGCCTGCGTTGCGATTCGCAGCAGCCAGGTCTAGGTAGTACTGCGTGTAATCTAGCACCTGGATTAAAAAGTTATAGGTTTGATTTTTATTTATAGGTTTAATGTTTATTTTTAATGCTTAACTCAGTCAGTGAATGGGTATGGGAGCGACACGGGAGGGTATTTTTGAGACGTCAGCGTGACTTTAGATATTCTTCAGATTTGTATGCTCTGTCATCCCTCCCGTGCCGCTTTCACACCTAAGACACTAAGTTAATCGCTACCTATAACAAAAATTATAATTATTTGTATTTGTTTTGATGGATAAAATTGGCCTATTTGAAGCAAACCCGGTTTCACCAATGACGAGTGTAGAGAAGACATGCACAGCGGAGTTTAAAAGTTTTCCATGTTATAAGTATTTATTATTGATAATATTGCTCAGAATAATTACTAACTGAATTAAAAAAGCAAAATACTATCGTAAAATCAGTCAGGAAAATCATCATTAATCAAACTCAGAAAGTTTATAATTAAAAAAAAAACATCATAATTAAAAATTGTATCATTATGTCTAGTGACCTTTAAACGGTTTCAATGTATAGACTCTACCTATGGCTTTTACATTATACCAGCTACAAGTTTTTTTGCTATATACGATACTAGAGATTATATCCAAATAATATTATTTCGTAGAATAGTGTTTATGTTTCCAACAGCCTACATGTAACAGAATTTAGCTTAATCCCATAATGTAATTGAATAATTACAATAGCCTATATTATGAGACATCTAAAATATCCTTACATTTAAGACGCATCGTAATTTTCTGACGAAAATATGCAATAAATAAAAATAAATAGTGTTTTTACTATACCACCCAAAACATGTTTAAAATTGTTATGGCGCAGTTACACTATGCGGAAAATCGATCGAACAGAAACGCGACCACGTACACCGAAGTATGCGCGACGCACGGCGAAGCTAACTGAAGTGCGTCTTTACACTTTGTCTCCATCAATATCCTGCATAGTGCAACTGCGCCATCACACTTAATAATGACTTAGAGTAGGCGCACACCGTTGATTTTTCGTCGGCCGATAGTTTAGTCGGGCAGTTGATCAGTATGGGCATGTATGGGAGTGCGCACACTACGCCGATTCGATTTGGCCGATTCTTCATACAATTTAAAATCGGGCACAACTATCGGCCAACTAAAAATCAACGGTGTGCGCGTACTCTTACCTTTCCATTGTTGGTGTCAAACTTATAAAGCCTAAGGCCGGGGTTGGAGGATCCTCCGGGTTCGCGGTGCGGGCTCACTGAGGGCGCCAGGAGAGCCCATGATACTGGGCGATCTAGACAAAAAAGACACGTTTTATTTTACTATAACATTTTTAGGGATTATCAGAAAATAACCCATTTTCCACAACCAAACCATAAGTTAAATTATTCTTAGATAGTTCTAAGTTAGGCCAGTGCCTAGCTAGAAAACTTAATTTTCATTTGACCGTAAATACAATTTTAGTGCAGAGGGCTATCTTGTTTGCGCTAACAGTTGACGTGACCTTAAAGTAAGGTTGTATCAGAGGCAGACAGTGGTGTCAATAGGTGAGTGCTGAAGCGGTAGGAGAACTATCGTAATTACATTTACTAGAGCAGCGCCAATCGGTACGATAATTGGTGAGAAAGTAACGTTATTGTTTGTCTTGCTTGCTTGTTTAACCACAATAATATGGCGAAATTGCGTTTTGACTACTCATAAAAATACCTATGTAAGGGGGTCAACTAGCCGATTGATTGCGTGTGTCAAACGCCACCAAGAAAAAAGTATTACCTAGTATTCTTACCATTATCGTAAATGACTCTAAACGTATCAGCGTGGAGGTGTCCGAAGAACTGTCCGGCGATGATGCGCGCGTGCCGCCTCACCGTCCGGAGGTATTTCGCGTTTGCGTCCGGAGACGTGTCGTACGGATACCGGGAGTCCGAACCGGGGGCGGCGTGGCCTACTATGTATACCTGTGAAAGAATATAAGTCTTGTAAAAGTGTTTTGTATGGACGAAAGAACATTAGACACTATATGGCATATTAGGCAAAATAGTCCTCAATAGCCCTGAATAGAGATTCAGGTTTTTTGTGTGATTGAGTCCCGGTAACGGTCTTTTCACAGACATTACTGTGAACCCTGAGTAAGTCTGAGCCACTACTTGTTTGAGTACTTCCTTTATGTATATTCAACTCAAGCTTATAAGATCAGCGTTATGTTCTTCACACTTACTCGTATTACATGTTTTACAACAAGCAATGCAATATTGCAATGCCTGTCATCGTCTGATATAGAAAACGTCCAACATAATAATGCATATTAAAAGATAAATGAGCATGAAATTCTACACCAAGTATGGCTTCACATCTAAATACATATAACTCAAAGGTGACTGACTGACTGACATAGTGATCTATCAACCCAAACCACTGGACGGATCGGGCTGAAATTTAGCATGCAGGTAGATGTTATGACTACGTCCGCTAAGAAAGGATTTTACGAAACTCAACCCCTAAGGGGGTAAAACGGGATCTACGCGTACGAAGTCGCGGGTGGTCGCTAGTTAACTATAAAATACTTGGGGTAAGCCAAAACTAGCCTCAGTTAATTCAGCTGAAAATGCCCTCAAAATTTCATGCTGATGAAATTTGATTACGTCCTTGGTAAATAATTATTTTCAGTCCTAATGTCAAAGCTTTAAGTTCACTGGTCCAAACTTAGTCATGAGAACTTTCCACTGAAATAGTTTAATATTTCGTGACTTTGGTTAGCAGCTAGAGGATATAATTTAATTTGAAATAGAATTCTGTAACACATAAAAATGGATTTTACTGTCTCGTAGTTCTTGCAACTCACGAAGGCGAGTGAGCTTTACTTGTGTTTGTTTATAGCGTAATGTCTATCAAAACTTTTGAAAAACGAATAGTGGCGAGCCACCACACGTGTAAAGCTCACTCACCTTCGTGAATTGCAACAGACTTTCTAAGGAAACCTGTAGAACAGTGATCAGCTTTATATCTATGTCCTTCCCAACATACTTACGTAACCAAAGTACTTACTTCTTTTCAAGGGGATTTTCAGATCTTAGTTTGAGAAACCAAAAGAATTCATCAAAAACTTCATACATTTTATTCCAATAAGCAATTTAAAACAATGGAAGTCTCATTGGAGTAAAAATGCAATCGAACAACGTAAATATTATGAACGCAAAAGTATAAATAAGATCCGAAATTGGGCATATTCTCGATGTTATATAAATGAAAAACAAACAATCGCAAAAGGAAAACCGACCGGACCGGCTTCCAAGAAAATTAATTTTAGTTACGCAATTACTGCTTCACTAATTGAAATAGCCTTCAAATCCCTAGTTAATTTCACAAACGTACCTACTACAAAGTGGACCTTCATTAAAATGCGTACGCGCAACAAATTGAATTTAAATCCAGAGATTTACGGGGAATATTTGTTGTGGAAAATAAATTGGATTTTTCCAGGCCCGCATCGTTTTCAAAGCCTTCGTGACGGGATCTGTGTCGTATGGTGGTCAGGGATTGATATTTTTCCATGAATACTCGTACACACGTAATTTTTAATTACAGATAGCATTTTGAGCATGTTATTATGTCGCAAACTTTGCAAGCTTGGACAGTTATGCAGCGAATGAAAAACTTTTAGCAATAATTTTCAAAACTTTACGAGTTCATTATTTTATAGTAGGTATATTGAAATTTCTCATTTCATTGTTTTTATTTACAGTGATTTATTGATTGTAGAAAGAATTCAAGTTTTGAATGTACAATTCAATTCAATTCAACACATAAATGTAAACATGCCAAACATTACTCTCTATTCTGCCATCAGTTAAAATTAAATATACAAAACCCTCTCATTTCTGAATAACATTAAGTACTTTCTAAATTTAGGTCGTGTTCGTTGTAAATATTTCATACATTCGTATTTACGCTGGACAATTTGTTTATTTTATTTGTTCGCCTAAACGTGCCTAGACTATCCCGACGAGTATTTCGCAAAATTAATATTCAAACGTATATAAAATCAGAAAATTTTAGTACATTTGCAACTCATCACGCTTTTTATCCGCCTGAAAAGAACCACGATTGCGGGTTTTGTGATGTACTATTACACCGTGGTACATTGTTAATACTGAACTGCTATTGTACTTTTAGCTGTATCAAATTACTTTATTTCCGTTTTGAATACACAGCGTAATAAGATTCAGTATGCAAGATTGTATCGCGGATCTAAGTATGACTATAAATATCACTTGTTGTAGTCTAATATAAATGTGGCTAGATTTGTAACTGGATTGCTACGGGTCAAGTACCTACTGTAATAGTATAGTATGTAATATAAAAAATCTTGTAAAATGTTGGGAATTAAACTCATGATCCTATTTTGAAAGTCATATTATTATTAATTTAATTGAAGTGATCATTCTTTTCTCACAAAGCAGCGCGCTTACACTCACGATCAACATAACTGGCTTAAATGTTTTTTTAATAAATTTAAAACATTGGCACCACAAAACGATGTAATTAGTAATTTGTTAAAAAAAACTCTAAATACACCTCTTGATCGAACTCTGATTTTTTTGAAGGATCAAAAATTTGTGGGAACTTCAAGGCGAGGGTGAATAGGGACTTTCAGGACAGCTAGGTACCTACCAACCTATACTGCATCTCACTTTGTGCTGCATAAAAAAATATCTCAACTACTGGGTTGGTTCTAGTTTCGTTCTAAATAACACAAAAATATCATACAAGACCGCCATTCCAAAATACAAAACGTATCGGCAATCTATTACTCACACCACACGGGCACTATACGGCTGTTAACCGCCAGCCCAAATTCTTGTTCTTCCATATTTTTGCTTAATGTATTTACCATTACATAAAGTTTCCCATGTCGCGTGTGTGTGATTTGTAACTGCAATGTTTATTTGAGTCACGTTGGAAATACATTATTCCATGTTGGCCAGCTGTTTTTATCTGGTCCGTAATACAGGTGAATGTAGTAAACATACTTCTTTCTTATCATACAAATATTAAAAAGAGGTATAATGTATGTGAATGTGAGTAACGTATAAACTCCAAAACTACCAAATTGATTTCTAAAATGTTTCACTGATAGAATGATACATTTTACTTAGTAACGTAAGGTTATAGACAGTGGAAGCAGCATGCAAAAGCTAGTTATATTAAGCTGAAAACGAATAAGTAAGGTAAGTGCCCCCTACTTCGGTATATTAAGGCTCTTACGACTTAAACATTTTATTTAAAAATAACCAAGCATGATATCAGTATGAAAGCTTTTTTATGCTAAACTTTGGTCTTTTGACAGTAAGTTAATACATAATTTATAGTTATATAGTTTGAACTTTTTTTTATATTAATTGTTCTGCGGACCTCTTGTTTGGATCCTGTTTCGTGACAAAATTTTGCTCTGTTTCTAAGTTCGTGAACTCATGTCCCCTATTTCGGGATAAGGTTTTATGCATCCAGTTAGGATATTTTAATAATGATTAAGGGTTTAATAAATTTAAAAACGATAATATAAATTTAGAATAAAATAATTATGTGAAATTGACGATATTACTTTCCTGAAATATTCATAAGAAATAATGTGAGTCTAGCTAGGTACGTACCTACGTATAATATTTTGATTTGTTAATTCTAACAATATGTGAAAATATTTATATGTATAACCATTAGTAATGTAGGGGGGGGGGGGGGGGGGAACTTACCCCCCCCCCCCTTGGTACCCATACAATTTTGATTTGTTATTTCTAGCGATATGTGAAAATATTTATTTAACCATTATTCTCCCCATAATCCCACCCCTGGAGCTGTTTCAAGTGAGGGTAGCCCCCCCCCCTGAAAATAACCCCAGATACGCCAATGACTCATAATAAAAAGTAAGTAATTAATTAATTTCTTAGGTAGGTAAGTATTAAAAACTAAAAAATATGTCGATTTCTTTAATGGTATGTGTCATAAAAGTACCTAACACCATACATTTCTATATCACGAACTTGGAAAAAAGTAACAATAATACGGTTCCTTGTTTCGTGATACTGATTATTCCAAATTCCCCAAGTAAAATTCATGGATTATTGTCAAAATGTGTCAATTAACTATTATCTATCCCATATGCAATACAAATAAACAAAGATAAATGAAATAAATCGAAATAAAACCAAAATTATGCTGGTACTACTTATGCTAATTTATCTTAAAATTGGTCATTTATGTGAACTTCAGACTCGTGTCATATAAATTCTAGTGGACGAAACATATACCGAATTTGGGTCATGAGAAACTTAAATAAATGCATTATTTGTTTCATAACTTACATTTAAATTATCATAAATAATTATTTAAAAACCAAGCATCAAAATATTATCCATAATATCCTTGAATCGGTAGTGTCACGAAATAGGGGACACCCGAAAAATAATATGTACGTTATTTCGTGAGTCAATTAATCGCAGTTTTAAAGGAATTCTACGTTTTCATATAACTTTTTTCTAAGCCAAATCAATTGTCAAGGAACACATGAAACCACTATTACAAGTTTTATTTAAATGGACGTTCCTTCGCCTTTTTATAAGCTTAAGAAGTTGGAGCGCTAACCTTACGGTGAGAGCAACCTTTGCAAGCCGCACGGATGTTTTTGGCTCTCTGAGCGTTTGAAGCTTCGTATTGCTCTCATTTTTGGCGCCACAATGTTGGTACTTGATTTTTTAGATAGCTTAAATAATAGAGTTTTTGTAGTAATGAAGATATTTTATAAATAATATTCCATTTGCTTATTATTTGAGCTAGAAAAAAAAGTTACGAACTTACGTACTATCACGAACTAGTAGCCGTTTACCTTAGGGGAAAGTAGTACGAGTTGATCCCCTGGGGTAAGATGATCCTTCGCGATTGTGCTGAAACCACTCACGTCATTTAGTTTCTTTCACTGGTAAAACATAGCTCTGGACACCTCCCTGCCTCAGTCAAATCGTAATGGTGGCGTGAGCGATACATCGAATTTGACGAGAAAAAAGAAAAATTGTGTACTTCTGATCTAAAATAGGCATGACTTTGAGCTTATGTTACTTTTATTCAAACAATGTTAAATGTAATTACTGTTGTCTTTAGGCTTTCTTTTATGTTTAATTTTAATATTTTGGCCATAAAAACATGGCCGCGTACTTGTAGATTATTTTAGCAAATATTTAACAAATCCCTTCCTATATGTACGAGATGATCCCTGGGAATTAAAACAAAAAAGTCAATGTAGTTGGTAAAGGGAAGTGAAATAAAAGAAAGAGAACTTCATATAAGTCACTTGAATCTGAAGAAGATGATACTGAGTGGCTGTACTGAACAGAAAAGTTTTTAAGCGATACCAAGGGTGAAGGATGGATAAAATGTTATGCATGTGGAAAATGGGGCCATAAAGCATGTGCTGGGGTAGAGGGTGATGAAGCAGGTGAATTTATTTGTGATATATGCAACACAGCTCCAGCCAAAAAGCGTTTAAATTATTTAAACGCTTTTTAGCAGGTACTTAGAAAGAATAAGTTATTTTCGTTATTTAATTCGTAAATGTTTTTCTTTTCTAACTTTTTAACGATTTGTTCGCATAATTAGATACTCCGAAAGGAATACAACCAGAAAAGAATAGATCATAGAATAGAATCATAGGGATCATCTTACCCCTACCTGGGGGATCATCTTACCCACAGGGGTGTACAAGATGATCACTTTGTAAGGTTTTGCAAAAAATGTAATATTTTAATGAAACCTCAATTAATTTCTGGTTTTGAGTATAAGGAAAGTTGGATAGATAAATATACTAGTAGTAATCGTCTTTATTTTTGGTTTACCTTGAAAAATATGTATTTTACAGCGATTCCCGCTTAAGGGGATCATCTCGTACTACTTTCCCCTACACTTATGAGAGCTTTCCCTGAGCTTTATCGAATAACATAACTTATGACATTGTACTCATTTACATTTACTTTCGGTGCTCGACATTATATTTGCTTTAATATGTAGGTATTTAAATAAATAATCCATTTTACATACACAAAAAAGTATAGGTATTAAACCTGTATGTCTGTTAAGGTAAGGTAATAAGTTTTTCATTTTATTACTACACTCTGGATCTTGTGATTGTTGGATTAATAATGTAAATTTTTATTTTTTAAACCTACTCCATTTTTCTCCACTGTGCCTTCCCTCTGCCTGGGCCCCGCGGCCATTTGTAAACTTGAATTATCACCGGGCCTATTGAAATGATTCATAATTGTAGCTGAAAACACGTGCCGTGGCAGCTAAAACCTAATGTAACACAACATAGAGGGTTGTTACAGATAACGAAACGAGGTTACAACGTTTCTTTGGTAACAAAGATTGAACAACTTTTGTTAATTTGATTTTATTGCTCAGGTCTTTTTGTTTTGGATGCTTTATTAAAAGACAACATACGACGTAGTTATTTATTTAACATTTTCTTGTTAAGCCTGGAAATAATATTTATTAGAGTTTTATACGAATTCTTGTAATACTTGAGAGGAAAAAATCATATAGACTTTTTGCTGATGTTAAAAAAATAGTAGAAGTTAGTGTGAATAAGCTGCAGTTTGAACTAAAATAAATAACTTATTTATAAAATTGAGCAACACATAAAAAAAGAAAAAAATGATTTTAAGTGATGCGAGTAAAGTGAAGCTTCACCCCTAAAATCATTCAATTCATAAACTGTAGCTATAATAACTTTTTACTAAACGAAATAGAGTTAAATCGGCTCCGACATCAGAAAACATTGATTTATGACAGGAGAATGACGCCCGTAGTCACAAACATTACTAAGAGGTCTCACAGTGCGCGTGGACGCACAGGGTGACACACGAACCAATCACAGAGCCCTATTCAACGCTGCGCGTTCGATTTGCTGCTTCACATAGGCAAGCATCGTTTGTGTTCATACGGGCGTAAGGAATGTTACTCAATCAGTGTGCGTACCATGAGTTTACGTTATGTGAGCTCGCTAGCGAGTACGTCAAAAAAATCTATGAAGATTATATTTCTTGAAAGTAGCCGCTAGGGTAGCGCATTTTCTTACATAACTTTTCAATTCCTATCATTGGAGGTCCGAAAATATTTCTCATACAATTTGATACCATAATGATCATTCTTCATAAAAAATTTAAAACCTACATATTTAAAAACATAATCATTGATATTCATAATATCAAAAATCATACACTTAGTTTTTACTAATACTTGTTTTCATATATTTTTCTATACTAATGATCGAAACTCATAATCATTCGAATAAATAACTATAATATTCATAAATGTGATGTATCCTAATATTTGTTTTCATAAATTTATTACTCATAAGTGTATTTATTTATCCATATTATTGAAAATCATGATGTCTATATTCGTATTAAATCGTATTTTAACATTAAATTAATTTGAAATGGTCCAAAACAGGCAATATTTTGTGCCAAAAAATAACATGACAGAAACGAATCGCTGCAAAACCGACTCCACGTAGTCTTGTCTGCCCTACCCCTAGAGTGTAATTTAACACTAGAAGTGCCGAAGATTGCGACCCCCCTAAAAGCGCCACTGGGTCAATTTTGTCCCAGCATATATTTTGTAACATTTTTTAGTTTCAGACATGAACATTATGGTTAAAACTATTTGTAGTATCCTTAAAAAAAGGTATATCTATATAATTAAATCAATATGTACTTATTTCTTTAAAAATACAAATGTATTCAATTTTAATTTTGAATTATTAAAAGTTAGATATTTTTGGTTTCGTCTCATATTACATGGTGTTATACTGTATTTAAATTATGAAATCACATCTTTCACTAGTCATTATTCTTTTTGAAAGAAAAATAAATATCTTAAAAATATCAGTGCACATTTTGCACAAAGTGTTTTTGTATGTTTTTTTTGTCTCTCTGGTGTACTATGTGTTTATGAATGTCTATAGGTATGGTTATTTTTCTGTTATCCGTACACGTACAGTGAAGTTTTTTACCAGTTACAATGAAAAGTATGTACGTAAAATTTTCGAAATTGTATAAGTCACACATTTTAAAAATGTATCAAATCATAAAATCTATGAAATTGCCAATGTCTAGAAGCCACCTTTCTTCTAATATTATACATGTAAAAGTTACTAAAGATTGATGAATTGAAGGATGGGTGGACTGATGAATGGATAGGAAGGATGAATGGGTGGATATATGCCTTGAACTTGAACTAAGTGAGTATGGATTCATGGTTAGATCGATGGATGTTTTTTCACTCTTTTACGCAATAAATACTAAGCCGATCCTAATAAAACTTTGCAGTTTTATTGCTAATACTTCAGAATAACATAATATAGGCTATAATTTAGAATAATGTTCAGTTATTTGGTCAAATAACAACGATAAATGTAAAGGAATTAGGTATTTTTATGATAAACTTAATTTCTCACGGGTGAAGTCACAGGCAAAAACTAGTACAATATATTTACATTTCTGCATTGTCACGACTCGTGCTCGTGGCTCACGAGTCACCTAAACGCTCCTCACCTCTCCACTCTCGTATCTCCTCGAAACAAGGACTCTTCGTCGAATAATTGTTGCAAATACCAGGGTGGGACAAAATTGACCCAGTGGCGCTTCTAGGTAAAACCGATTTAAAAAAAAATTCTATTAATATTATAGTATTAAAAACATTAAAAAATAATAAAACTCAATAAATCAGAAAAAGTCAAAAAGTTTCATGGACTTTCGTTAAAAAATAAAAAAGTTAGAGACGATCAAACTCGCGAGTGGGACAAAAATGGGACGGCGGCCTTTCTAGTGTTAAAAGCCGGAGGCGCGGAGGGAGGGCAGCCCTCGCCCGCTGTAACGAGGCTCAGGCGCCCGGGTGAGCTGGAGTGGCTGAGGCTGGTCGCCGAGGCGCCGAAGGCGCCGATGGCGATCCAAAAAGCCGAAGCTGCGGAAGCAAGCGTGGGTGCCTGAGCCTCGTTACGCAAGGGCGGAAGGGCTGCACATCCCGCAGCGCCGGAGACGAGGAGATACCAATGCATGCTGCATGCTTGCTTTCATGCTGCATGCTCTGCATGCTTATCTACTCTATTAAATTATATATTATGATTTTTTTAAAGATACCAGTATGTCGGTTATAAAGTAAATTATTCTGAACAACAACATTATGAGTTGAAGAATGTTCTTAGTAACAACATTATTAATTAAAACAATATGATCAATGAATGTTATGAAGAAAAAAGATCTGAAAATAAAAATTATGTATTTTAAATGGTTCTTGGTAGTAACAGTATTGATAAAAAAATTATGATTACTAACTGTTATGAGCTCCGATGGTAGTAATAAAAATTTATGAATAAAAAAAGTATGAAAAATAAAATTATGAAGAGAGATTATTATGAACACAAATCGGTAGTAAGACAAAGAATAGGATTTAGAATTTTATGTGAGCCAATATAGAACCAGCCGCTAGGGGCGCTGCACAAATTATGTCATATATTAATGTCATTTTTTACGCAGTCGCTAGCGAGCACACCTAACGTAAACTCATGGTAAGCACACAGAATAGTGAAAGTAAATATTCAAGGGTTCGACTTTTAAAACCGACTTTCACTTGTGTTTGAAAGCGATTAGATTAACGAGTTTCTAATCTGTAATTTATTAGAAGCGGCGGCGCCGGATTTCCTCGCCGCTGTTCCGGCGGGGTAGTTATGAGACCGCCCGTAGTGCATTACTTGTTTTATCACATGCCGGCTAAAATGTGGTGAAAACACAAAATAAAAGTACAAATTAGTACTTTTGTTACGCCTATTTAAAGTTAACTGGTAACTTAATAATAGGGGATATTATGCAGTAAAAATAAAGCAAGTAGGTAAGTCGAGGTTTTTGGTTGAAAAATATAATTTACTATCGGCCGCCTGTGACCTAGTACGCGCGATCTCCATTTACCCCCTTAGAAATTGAATTTTGCAAAATCCCCTTTTAATAAGCTCCTACGTTCTAAAAAGAAGCCCCATGCAAAATTTGAGACTCCTAGCACTTGTAGTTTCTGAGATTTCGTGATAAGTCAGTCAGTGACCTTTCGCTTTTATATAGGTACATAGATTGCAACTTATATTAAATGCTCCAGTATTAAGTCTGATTTGTAGCTGTCCGTACCTGCTAAACTCAAAAAGTTTTGCAGTACAAAACTTTTTCCAAGAAGGTGTTCAAAGCTTAAACTATGCGATTTCAGGAAAACCTGGGAGCTTTAGAACTTCCCAACATCTGGATTGCAATCTTTTCTCTTTGAAATACGAAAGAGTTTATCCTACATAACCAGATATCCCCTTTTCAACCGACTTCAAAAAAGGAGGAGGTTCTCAATTCGACCCGTATGTTTTTTTTTTTTTTTTTCTATGTTTGTTACGCGATAACTCCGCCAATTATGAACCGATTTGAACAAATCTTTTTTCGGCGTATAGGTAATACCTCAAGGGTGGTCCCATTTAAATTTAATAATAAAAAATACAACCCCCAAGGGTGGAAAATTGGGGATGAACTTTTTTATACGCAATATCTCCGCCGATTATGAACCAATTTTTTTTGGTCTCAGTGTACTGCCTACCTTCAGTGGTAACATCAAGGTAATAATTAGTTAACTAAAAAGCAAGAAATAAGTAAAATTTTATAAAAAAAAAATAAAACCGACTCCAAAAAACCTACACTAAAACGTAGAAAAATAATTACTAATTACCTACTTATTTATTAGGACGAATTATTAATATTTATGTAGGTATACCATGATTGATACTTTTGGAGTCGGTGCAGGCAAACTTTACATGTTTCATAATCTTGGCACTGGGAGTGCTTGGATGAAAAACAATTTAAATTAGTCTTCAACTTCAACGACCGGTCTGCCCACATCCTTTCCGCGACCTTCACCAGTTCGTTGGTCCACCTAGTGGGAGACTTGCCACACTAAACTGGACACACGTGTGTCCAGTCTCTTTCGGCATGGGGCACACTGAAAACCAGCGTCGTGGCCTTCCTCACGGCATATGCTGAGTGGGCTCCCATTGCATCGCTGTGCGACAGGGTGGCACTGCTCAGTTTACTTTCTCTTCCATTGTATGTTTTATGTGTTACCTCTGTCTTGTTTGTTTTTTTTATTTACCTCTTTTGTCCATTGCAATAAATGTTTCTTTCTTTCTTTCAAGTTGGTAAATAAGCCAAAATTGGGTTGTAGCCCGTGGTCGCCACTCGGGAACCACTATGCCCGGGCCCATTCTAAAAACTATGTGAGCCATCTATTGCCATTTAAGTTTGACAATTCTGCGATTCAATCTGATTAACTTAAAATAAATAAGATTTCTTGTTTTTAGAGGGTCCTATTGAGTTTTACAGATGCCTATGGTGGCTCATTGAGTCTGACACCAGTGTGCTTATCATGACGGTGTGCTCGCTAGCGATTGCGTAAAAAAAATGACTTAATAACACGATATTGTGCAGCGCCCCTAGCGGCTACTTTCAAGAAATAAAATCTTCATAGATTTTTGACGTACTCGCTAGCGAGCATACCTAACGTAAACTCATGGTAAGTACACAGAACTGTGACTTCAGTTATTGCAATCCACACTATACATATTGCCGGCCGTTTGCTGTAGTGGTTCGGAACGGACTACTATGCCGAGAGGTCCCGGGTTCGATTCCCGGCCGGCCAAAAATCCCAACTAATATTATAAATGCGAAAGTAACTCTGTCTGTCTGTCTGTCTGTCTGTCTGTCTGTCTGTCTGTCTGTCTGTCTGTCTGTTACGCTTTCCCGCTTAAACCTCGCAACCGATTTTGATGAAATTTGGCATAGAGATAGTTTGAGTCCCGGGAAAGAACATAGGATAGTTTTTATCCCGGTTTTTGAAACAGGGACGCGCGCGATAAAGTTTTTCTGTGACAGACAAAATTCCACGCGGGCGAAGCCGCGGGCGGAAAGCTAGTTGAATTTAATTTTAATTTCTGTGATGGGTCTGGGTATGTTCTATGTATAATATGTATGCATTTACAAAAATAAAGTATTTAAGTATGTTTATATCCGTCGTCTAGTACCCATAGTACAAGCTTTGCTAAGTTTGGGACTAGAAGCGTAGTGTAAAATGACCAAGAATAAAAAAAAAAAGTGTAAAACAAGAAGACTAACTAGATTAAACTATTAATACACAATATCGCGAGGACAAAGCCAACATAAAAGTTCCCGAACCATTCAAACAAGGAATCTAAAAGTCTTTGCCGCCAGCTGAAACCACGAAATGAGTTCCCCAACTTTTGATTAATACTAAAGGTATTATGAAACTTTTATTGGTTGTTGTTAGGTTCAGGCAATTAATATCAGTAATATGAAACTCTGAATGGATATTATTAGTTTGAATATAATAGAGCCTTGGGGAGTTAGAGGGCACTGGCAGAAACAGGCAAGGGTTTCCTTTAGTGCTTTACTAGCAAATAGCATAAAATATAATCATGCTTACACGACCCAGATATCAATAAATCTAAAAGTTTTTACACGTGTATCATTGAAAGATCCAATACATAGTTAATTTACTGACGGAAACCATTGAAGTAAAATAAACATCAAAAACAATACTTGTCAAAAAAACCAAGTCTCGCAACTCAGTTGTTCTACGGTAAAAAGTTGTGAGATCCATGTAATACCAAGTCCAGGCCAGGAAATCTTTAACGTTTTACATAAATTATTGACTTGGCCATCGCATGAAAACACGTGTAAATTAAATTATTTAGTGCGATGGATGGATGGACTACTGGTTCAAATTGAATGAAATTTGAAATATACCGTGTCTTTACAATGCCTGCATGGATACTGAAAATTCAGTCTTCTAGTTTTATCCACAACGATGATACAGGGGGTCGAAAATGGCCAGAATTGCTTCGAGAAAAGGATGGTACGGCCGTGCCGCTTTTTGCTCGACTTGGTGGGGGCACGGCAGTGCCCCCAGATAATATCGACGGCTTCCTAGCCATAGAGGAATCATTCCTCGCACAACGAAAATTAAGACTCCCATGTTATTCACACAAGGGATATTACCCAGTTTAGCATAGTATATGTACACATCTAGGGATGTCAATACCGTTTATAATGGCGTGCATTTGCCCAGAATTCTCAATTCCTCATGCGATGCTTTTGAAAGTGAATGACAATATCCTTGTGGAATTATCATTCGGCAAATCTGAAAATCCTATGCTCAGCAGTGACGTCCTGTGGCTGAAATTATGATGATGATGAATGGGTCCAAATTATGGCTGATTAAGCCCCATTTTTTTATTCTTAGTTAAAAAACTAAGGCTGGATTGCACCATCTTACTTTAACAGTAACTATGAAAATAACTGGTGCTTTTTGTATGGAATTTGACAGATTTTTTACGTTTATTGAAGTCAAGTAAGATGGTGCAACTCAGCTTAATTGTAAAATTTTGCTACTAATGGTTAATTATGAACAAAATGTAAACAAATAGTTAAAAAATGTACTAAAAGTCAAGCTAACCATTGTGCGAAAAACATTTTTTTTTCTGATGTTTAACCACTTGTCATTTGACATCTGTCAAATTTGACCATTAGTTTTTTTTTGTCTTCGGCACTTTTGCGATTTTGGTTAAAGTACCTAATAATGTGCTCACAGTTTTTATTGAACTTCGAAAGTTCTGAGCTCAAAGGGCGTTTAGTTGCAGTCTGCTAATGGATACAGTCTGCTACCAAACGTGAAAAGAGAGAGAGATCCAACAATACGTAGCTTACAAGCTATGTTTTGTTGATCCCCTTGAGTTGATGGACTATTGAGTTGATGAGGGCTATGAACGTGACGATTGGTTGGGATTTTGTTATGATTTGTTGTGGTTTATAGGGGTCAATCCTTAAATTGTTACATGTCATCTCGTGCTCATGCCGGAGTCTGCTAAATATTGGGCAGTCTCGCATGAGAAGGTCAATATCCTGTACGCTGGAGTCATCGTAGGGGCAGTAAGGGTTGTCTATGATCTTGAAGCGGTGTAGGTAGGATTTGCGAAAACCGTGGCCAGTAAAAATCTGCGAGCTTTCAAAGGACGGCCCCTGGTTATTTTAACTACGAATCAAAAAACCGGGCCTTATCTGTAAATCCTTACCATATCCTTATTAGTCGTAGCCTTCTCTAGCTCAGCGTCCAGCCAGTCCCACTGGCGCTTGGCGTGAGGGCTGCTCGACTCTCGCACGCTGAACAGGTTGGTGTTGAGGACCACTATCCTTAGCTTGCTGTAGGATTGTTCTATTGTGTAGTACCCGCCTGGGGACAAATTATTCAATGTAGTTAAATTAATTGTTCCAAGGGCTGATCTTATTTATTATGTTTTTCTTCTTGCATTTACTGATTGGTAAGACTAGAGGCAGATAGTGTCAACTAGAAAAAGTCTCAGCAGCTATCTGTGTGCTTACCACGAGTTTATGTTAGGTGTGCTCGCTAGCGAGTGCGTCAAAAAATACTATGAAAATTTTAGTTCTTGAAAGTAGCCGCTAGGAGTGCTGTACAATCTGTCCTACATTTAATGTCATTTTTTCAAGCAATCGCTAGCGTGCACACCTAACATAAAGTCATAGTAAACACACTCATATATTTTTATTAATTAACTCACAAGAAGATGATGGCGTATGCATAAGCTAAACTTAGCAGTAATTGTATAATTTAGCCCTAACGAGCTCTAAATCTTATTCAGGGCTGTACCCACTTGTCATTAACTACCCATAATTTATTATGTTCACTTCCGTAGTCTTCATAAAAGTTCTGGCAGTGACGTAACTGTTAGGGTTTACCGTGTTTGACTCTTTAAACACTCCATTAAATCAGTGTGCTTACCACTGAAGCCATTAAAGAAGAATAATTAGTACTAACCGTTTTGAAAGGTCTGCATAGCCTCCAACGGCAGCCAGTGCATCCACAAGTTAGTGAGGCTGGCAGACGGCGCTGGATCCAAGTGACCCAGCACTGGGAACACGAAGTGGGAACTGAAGGTCTGGCTCAACAGCTCCGTCATGTTCCTGATCGCCTGGTACTTTGTGTCTTCGTTGCCGGTGTACCGGGCGGCTATGATGTCACTGATAAAAAGAGTGATGTTAGACGTTTCTTTATAATAATAAATAATTTATTTCAGACTTTCATAATTTTATGCTCTACGATATTTAGGTTGATGTATATTGTTACTGAAAGTGTATTACCCCAAAAATACAGTATACTTTGTTATGTTGCCTAAAAAATATATTAAAAACTCAGCACAGACATTGAATTTTGAGTTTAAATTAAGGACAGTTTTTCAGAAGCGCAAAATTTATGTACAACATACTAATGTGTCATTAAAAAGCTCTTAGATTTATTCCTAAAATGGTATCAGTTAGCGTACCAAACACCAAACACGACAAATAATTTAGCTGTCCCTCTAAAATTCTGTCCAAATTGAATAGTTTATTGCAATAAATGCATCACAAAAAAAAAACTCTGCATCGTGAAACGAAGTAATCGTAGGATTTATTTCGGATAATCATACTTTTATTTTTGTCTGGAGATTTGATTTTTTTTTTGAAGGGACACGCGCTGATATCTTCAAGAGCTTTTCCAGCTTCACCGGGCAGAGTGGTGAGTACAGAAGGTACTCTAGCCGTTTGGCGACCACTCTCGTCGAGTGTGGGCTTCGCTTCGATTTCTTACCCTGTCCACAGCACGAACTCCACGTTCTCCGAGTGACGCGTGCGCATATACCGCGCGGCCGACTCGATCAGCTCGAGCGAGCTGTCGCAGGAATAGTCGCCGAAGCGGCCGAGCGCTCTATGGTGGCCGGAACTGCCCCGCTCGTCCGCTCTCCGACAGTCTGGAAGAAACGATGGCTTTATTATTACGTTCTTCTTATATCGTGAGTCGGAACATATGAGGATCAACCCTAGAGTCAGATTCAATGAGTGAGCGCTTTTTAAAAGTGTAATTGAGAAAGAAGACTTTTATGAGTCATAAGGAGCTACGAGTATGCACAAGGCGATCAGCTCGATCGAGCTGTCGCAGGAATAGTTGCCGAAGCGGCCTTGCGCTCTATGGTGGCCGGAACTGCCCCGCTCGTCCGCTCTTCGACAGTCTGGAAGAAACGTTGGTGTTATTGTGATATTCTTCTTCTATCGTGAGTCAGAACATATGAGGATCAACCCTAGAGTCAGATTCAATGAGTGAGCGATTTTAAAAGTATAATTGAGAAAAAATACTTTTAGGAGTCATAAGGAGCTATGTAAAAGGCGATCAGCTCGAGCGAGCTGTCGCAGGAATACTCGCCGAAGCGGCCGAGCGCTCTATGGTGGCCAGAACTACCCCGCTCGTCCGCTCTCCGACAGTCTGGAAGAAACGATGGTGTTATTGTGACATTCTTCCGTGTGGATGAAAATAAATGAGGATTAATCTTAGTGTCACAAAAAATAAATAACTTTCATGAGTCATAAGGAGCTATGCACAATCTCAGCTCGAACGAACTGTCGGAGGAATGAGCGCTCTAAGGTGGCTCCGAAAGTCTGGAAGAAACGATGGTGTTATTATGACGTTCTTCTTCTATCGTGAGTCAAAACAAAATTAAATTAGAATCAACGCTAGGAACAGATTCAATGAGTAAGAGCGCTTTTTAAAAGTATAATTGAGAAAAAATACTTTTATGAGTCATAAGGAGCTATGCAAAAGGCGATCAGTTCGAGCGAGCTGTCGCAGGAATAGTCGCCGAAGCGGCCGAGCGCTCTATGGTGGCCGGAACTGCCCCGCTCGTCCGCTCTTCGACAGTCTGGAAGAAACGATGGTGTTATTATTACGTTCTTCTTATATCGTGAGTCGGAACATATGAGGATCAACCCTAGAGTCAGATTCAATGAGTGAGCGCTTTTTAAAAGTATAATTGAGAAAAAAGACTTTTATGAGTCATAAGAAGCTATGCAAAGGGCGATCAATTCGAGCGAGCTATCGCAGGAATAGTCGCCGAAGCGGCCGAGCGCTCTATGGTGGCCTGAACTGCCCCGCTCGTCTGCTCTCCGACAGTCTGGAAGAAACGATGGCTTTATTATTACGTTCTTCTTATATCGTGAGTCGGAACATATGGGGATTAACCCTAGAGTCAGATTCAATGAGTGAGCGCTTTTTAAAAGTGTAATTGAGAAAAAAGACTTTTATGAGTCATAAGGAGCTATGTAAAAGGCGATCAGTTCGAGCGAGCTGTCGCAGGAATAGTCGCCGAAGCGGCCGAGCGCTCTATGGTGGCCGGAACTGCCTCGCTCGTCTGCTCTCCGACAGTTTGGAAGAAACGATCGTGTTATTATGACGTTCTTCTTCTATCGTGAGTCAAAACAAAATTAAATTAGAATCAACGCTAGGAACAGATTCAATGAGTAAGAGCGCTTTTTAAAAGTATAATGAAAAAAAACGCTCGCTCGTCCGCTCTCCGACAGTCTGGAAGAAACAATGGTGTTACTGTGGCATTCTTCTTCTACCATGATGATTATGACGGAGTCGAAACTGCCTAGTTCACACCAATACATAGTTTTATAGAGGCTGAGTATAGGGACCGAGCGTCTAGCTTTGTTAGTTCTCCTCAGAATTAGCCCATTATGAAATTTGTAAAACTAAGTCCTTCCTTCCTTCCTTCCTTTATGCATAACAAGGCAGGTATTTGACCACAATCGCACCTGATGTTAAGTGCCTTATTTTCCACTTATTGATAAAGTCTTTGATAGCTTATTGGAAAGTAAATGTCTACTAGATAAACTAAAATGTTGTATTCACAAAACTCTTAGATAGAGATATCTAGCAGATTATGTAACTATTAAGTAACCTGCCATTACTTAGAAACTTTATCAGAAACCTGTAAACCTAAAGTAATTAATGTCTCTCTGCTCTACCATTATTGAAAGAGCTTGATCTAATAAATCTTTTATTAACGAAATGAGTAAACTAATGGTTTTTCCAGCTAAACCTTTTCTGTCTAAATTTTTTATAAGTTACGAGTACAGAAAATTTCTCAGGGGAAAACGTAAACTTCAATATTCATTAGATCATTGTTCCATTATTTGAAATATTTTCTTTGTATTTCACAGAAATGAATCCCATTTTAACGTATTACTTTATTTTGTTTGCTTTGTGAAAACGACATAATTTACAAGTAATCTTGTAGATTATTTTGTGTTTTTATACCATTGTAAGTACACCTACCGCATTGTTTCTTCTTTTTCATAGATTTTTAAAATATTAACACAAACTTATTGTTCGCAGACCGACGTTCGCGATCGGGCTGTATCGAGCGCATAAGGCGCCCGATCAGTAGCGAACCCAACTAGAGGGTTGCCCACCGCGGTGTTGGACCAAAGTCTAGCCACTTTAGCTCACTCTAGGGGGGACCACGGACGCGGCCTGAGGGCGCCACGGTAGGCTCGGACCTCGGCTCAGGCCGTGTCCGGGGGACGGATTGGGACTTATTGTAATCAAACAAGTGAAGGTTTTATAAAGGTGTCAAAAGAGTTACGTTCAGAAATAAAAATTGCGATTAGTATAGATAAGTTAAGACAACTTTTACTGGCGGTACGAAGTTCGCGGGGTCAGTTAGTGTTCTATAATTTTTGTAGTAGTTCTAAAGCACTTCGCAAACGAGTCATTTATTGAATAATAAGCCTAAAAATAAACATACAATTAACATAAAATTACAAAGGGCGTATCTTAAAACGTTTGTCACAAGTCACAACACATTTAACTGTATGAAAACATATTTTCCAAAGCTCGCGTAATTGGAGGACGCTTTTATACATTATGCTCTGATTTTTTACGCTACAACTGTTGCCAAGTCAATAAAACCTAGATTTTATTATAGGGCTATTTCCTAAAACGGCCAAAAATAAAATGGCCGTAAAGAACAGGCTTACAGAATACGAAAGTGTCATCCGTGCTATCTGACCTTCGATTTGCGTGTATTTTATTCCCTTTGATGTTATAAATCGTATCCACTACTCAACTTTAATCCTGTTACCGTTTAATCTTCTTAAGTACTTAACTATTTATTGCCCACGCAAAGATACGCTCTTAGCAATTAGATTTTCTTTAATGCCAGAAGCATTTGTTTTGGTTCAACTTTTAAACGATTTTTCTTGATAGCGGATATCTTTAATTTCTAATACGGGATAAATTTAATTTGCGAAGGTACGCGGTATTTTTGTAATCGACTGAAAATAGAGATTTGCGAGAAAAAGGATTTAAAAAGTCTGACATAAAAGATGATAAATTAAATTTAGGTTTCCACTTCTACCGAAAACAAATCTTACGTAACTAACGCCCGTATTCACAAAGGATGCTTACGTGAAGTAGCAAATTGAACGCACAGCGTTGAATAGAGCACTGTGATTAGTTTCGTGTGTCACCCTGTGCGTCCACGTGCACTGTGAGACCTCATAGTAATGTTTGTGAATACGGGTGTTAATCTTTATCATCATAGCTAGGTAGATTCGAACTGTCCTTTTTTCGGGACATATTACGATGTTTTAATACGACCTAGATAATAATTATTATATTTTAATATAAATAACATAGTAGAGCGACTTTAGTTCGTTTACAGATTTCCTAAATCTGATTAGATCTCGCAAAGAAACACCGAGCATAGCCTTCTCCTAGTACTGGAAAAAGCAGCGTAGGACGTTCACCCACTAGATGGACCGACGACCTCATAAAGGTAGCAGGAAGGTCCTGGATTCAGGCCGCCAACCGACCTTTGTGGAAATCATTGGGGGAGGCCTATGTTCAGCAGTGAACGTCCTATGGCTGAAATGATGATGATGATTAATAAAGTAGAGAATAGGATCAAAGTCAGATACATAGATCGTTGTAGAATATTCAACAAGAATAAAAGGCTTCCTAAAAGCCCTCTTTTTTTAAAGTTCCCGTTATCCTGAGCTCACCACAATAGTCGAGCGGCGGCGGGGACCGAACCCGCGTTCCCCGGATCACGAATTCACGAGTCGGCTAGTCCGATCCAATCACCGTTCGGCTATCGTGGCTTCAATATTGTCTCTTATATTGCAAAAATGTACGCGTATTTTGTACCTACGTCTTCTAGTGTCGCCTTGAGGGGTGTACAGCGGGTCGTAGTGGAAGTCCGTTATGTGCCAGAAGTAACCTGAAACAAGGAAAAAACACGTTAATTAATGTGCCGGTAAACAATTATTGTCGAAGAAAATTGCCGTTAGAAAGAAAGCATTATGATAAGGTTAATTGCTTACAGTTCAGTTTACATTTGAGTGTAGGCTTTTTTTAACAAATCTTGGAATAAATTAGTAATTACAAAGATTCGTAACATGACAGTAATCCTACATTTGTAAATTAAAACCTAATTTAAAAAATAAAGACTCATCATACTAGGTAATTTTACAAGTCAAAAGCATTTATCATGAGACAACTCCCAAGTAACATTACAATTACTGTTTTGGTCAAACCAAATTCAGTTTACGTGAACCCCCTTTTTCCCAACAAACTTAACTTTAATGAATGACTAAATCTCTATTTCGCAAACTCTGAAGCTGAGCTTCATTACTAATGTTTCTCTACACTCTGCAACCGAAACTATTGCACTCTAGGGTATAACTATACTCGTAGCAGGGTAATTGAGATGGCTGCCAAGAAACCCCATTCTCTATGTTTAATGCTCATAAGCCAACAAATTAATGTTTCAAAAGGTTATACCGCAAGCGTTTTTGTACGGACAACGGCACATAAAGTTCAACACTTTGGTGTCTTATACCGTTTGTAGTAGAGTCGATTTTGCCTCAAAAATGTGTAGTATGACGTCGACTGTACGTGGTAAAGAAACGTCATCGTTATAATTCGCACGAGAAACGCAAAAACGTGATTAATGGCGTTGCGCTAACGTTGCCTTTTGACAACTGCTTTATTAGGTACAGCCGGCGGAATGTGTTCTGCTACAAGGTTGAAATTCGCTTGTACGATTAAACGGCTAGTTGTTTGCTGTTAATCTTGTATGCTAGAATTTATACACGCAAAAATAGCCCTTTGTGACTTTGTATCCACGCCTTGCGACTAAACTAATGTTTAACATTTTTTTCTATACTAAATACGTAGTACTTTGAACCTGGGATAGAAGACGTTACTTATTTTATTGCCAGAATTTAATTTAAAGGGGAT